>NC_088889.1:16840398-17143807 GCF_037157495.1 Lathamus discolor | reverse complement strand
ACAGCGGCTCAGAGCTGTCAGCTACATTCCGATTTGGAACTGCGACTCCACAGGAGTAGCTGTCCCCTTTCACACAGAATCATAGAATAGTTAGGGCTGGAAAGGACCTTAAAATAATCAAGTTCCAACCCCCCTGCCATGGGCAAGGACAACCTCACACTAAACCATGCCCCCCAAGGCTCTGTCCAACCTGGCCTTGAACACTGCCAGGGAGCACTCACAACCTCCCTGGGCAACCCATTCCAGTGCCTCACCATCCTCACAGCAAAGAACTTCTTCCTTATATCTAACTAAACTTCCCCTCTTTAAGTTTTAACCCGTTACCCCTTGTCCTGTCACTACAGTCACTAATGAAGAGTCCCTCCCCAGCATCCCTCTAGCCCCACTTCAGATACCGGAAGGCTGCTATGAGGTCTCCACGCAGCCTTCTCTTCTCCACACTGAACAGCCCCAACTTCCTCAGCCTGTCTTCATATGGGAGGTGCTCCAGTCCCCTGATCATCCTCGTGGCCCTCCTCTGGACTTGTTCCAACAGCTCCATGTCCTTTTTATGTTGAGGACAACTGAACTGCACACAATACTCCAAATGAAGTCTCACAAGAGCAGAGCAGAGGGGCAGGATCACGTCCTTTGACCTGCTGGTCACACTCCCAGGATATGGTTGGCTTTCTGGGCTGCAAGTGCACACTGAAGCTGACTTATGTTCAGTTTCTCATCAACCAACACCCCCAAGTCCTTCTCCACAGGGCTGCCCTTCTCTGCCCAACTTGTAGCTATAGCTATGCCTGGTATAGCTATGCCTGGGATTGCCCCAGCCCAGGGGTATGACCTTGCACTTGGTGTGGTTGAACTTCCTAAGGCTGGCACCAGCCCACCTCGCAAGTGTGTCAAGGTCCTTCTGGATGGCATTCCTTCCCTCCAGCATAACAACTGAACCACACAGCTTGGTGTCTTTGGCAAACTTGCTGAGGGCGCACTCTGTCCATGTTGCCAGCAAAGATATTGAACAAGATCAATCCCAACACCGATCCCTGAGGGACACCACTTGTTACTGGTCTCCAACTGGAGACTGAGCTGATGACCAGAACTCTGTGTGCAGCCATCCAGCCAGTTCTTTATCCACCGAGTGGTCCATCCATCAAATTGATGTCTCTCCAATTTAGAGACAAGGATGTTGTGTGGAACAGTGTCGAACGCTTTGCACAAGTCCAGGTAGATGACATCAGCTGCTCTGCCCCTGTCTGTCACTTCCACAGCCTCATCATAGAAGGCCACCAAATTGGTCAGGCATGATTTCTCCTCAGTGAAGCCATGCTGGCTGTCAACTACCTCGTTGTTTTTCATGTGCCTTAGCATGCTTTCCAGAGGTAAAGATGCATCTAAGCCGAGCCCCAAATGAAGCCGGCTCTTTGACTGAAGTGGCTGAAATACCTCTGCAGTGCTCCGAGCATTTATTACAGTTGCTGGCAGCTGACTGGGTGTGTTGGGATGGAATGATGCCCCTCTCCCCCAACACATCTAGTTTAAAGCATCCTTGACCAGTCTGGCAAGCCTCCTACCAAAACCACTCTTCCCCTTTGTCAGACCAGCTCCACCAGCCCCCAGTAGACCTGGCCTACTAAATTGAGTCCCATATTCTAAATACCCAAACTCCTGACTATGGCACCACTGTTCTATTCATTCATTAACCTGCCAAATCCGCCTGGCCTTTTTAGGGTCCTCCCCTTTGTCCTGGAGAATTGATTTAAAAACTATCTGAGCTCCAGAGCCCCAACCACCTCTCCCAGGGCTCTGCAGTCCTTCTTTATGTTCTCTGGGGTACTGCTATCTATATCACTAACACCCACATGGATCACTAGAAGTGGGTAATAGTCAGTGGGGTTTACTAGACCAGGCAGCTTCTGTGCAACATCCCTGATCCATGTCCCTGGTAGGCAACACACCTCCCTTGAGACTGCGTCGGGCCGACAGATCGTGCCTCTGTTCCTTTCAAAGTAGAGTCCCCTATTACTATGACCTGCTGATTTTTCATGGCGGTGCCAGTAGTGATTGATCGTCTTTACTGGTGCATCAGCTGGTTGTTCATATGGCGAGGTGTGCACTTCCTCATTAGCCCTGTGCAGAGCTGCAGTTCTGGGTGGGGACGTCAGATTTAGGAGGAAGCCCCTCCTAAATGTGCTACGGTGGATGCCTATGGCCCCTGCACAGTTTGGGCCTGGAGCACGCAGTCCTGCTCCCTCTCCGCTTCCCGGACATCTTTCGTCCTATTGGCAGTGTCGCGCAACTCAGCCCCTGCTGCAGGAGGGCCTCCACCAGGGAGCACCGGGTGCAGCTCTGCCCATTGCGCACCCTGGCCTCAAGAGGCCTCACCAGACCAGTGCCGGCACTTTGTACACCCCGAGCTCTGCCCTGCAGCCTCCCCTCTCACCGGCTCTGTCTGGGTGCCTACGCTGGCAGAGCACAGCTCTCAGGCCCGCCACTGGTCATGAGGCCGAGCTCCCTGGGGCGGGTTTTCCCAGCTCAGGGCGGGGCCGTCCCTCCTGGTACCGCCCCTGTGGATCAGCCAGCTTGGTGTCGTCCGCGATTTCACTGGGTGTGCACTCGATCCCCTCATCCAGATCATCAGCGGAGATGTTAACAGCACTGGCCTTAACACCGAGCCCTGAGGGACACCACTAGTGAGCGGTCACCAACGAGATGTGATACCATTTACCACCACTCTTTGGGCTCTGCCATCCAGCCAGTTTCCAATCCAGCAAAGAATCCACCTATCTGGGCCATGAACAGCCAGTTTCTCCAGGGGAATGCTGTGGGAGACAGTGTCAAATGCTTTACTTAAGTCCAAATAGTAGACAATGGTCACCACCATTGAACATGCCATAATAAAGATAACTATTCACAGTCTAAGGAGCCAGAAGAATTTAGAGGAGAGTGAAAAGCAGGATCTCCCTAACACATTAAAACTTATTCCCTGAATGCAGCCATGTCCTGGGTTCAGCAGCAGCAGTCATTTTTCTCCTCCTTAGTAGCTGGTGCAGTGTTGTGGCTTTGACTTTCAGCCTGGGAACAACGCTGCATTGTTCTGAGTTACCAGCTGGGTTTAAATCATGACGAGCCAGTTCCTGCAACTCTTGGGAGGGGTGGTACCTCTGACAAGCATGGAAGAGGTCATATAAGTATATAAAAATGCAAAAAAATAACAGAAGCCCATTGAAATCAGTGAAAACTCTGATTTATATCAGATTTGTAGGATAGTTCCTTTTAGCAAATGCAGTACTATTATTCTTTTTTCTGTCTTTTTTTTTTTTTTTTTTCCCCAAGGTCCCTTTGGTATTCAAGCCACTGGCAGCAAAAAAATCTCTTTGAATTGCATGCAGATGCATTATTGTCACAGAGCAGAGCTGTGTGCTCATCTGGAAGGAGCGCTGGTGAAGGCAATGCTGGTGCCTCAAGGTGGCAGCTACAGAACCATCCCGGAGGGTTAAAAGGGATCATTTTTTATAAAGAAAATTACTTTTCTGTACTAGTCCTGAAACATGGCACCTCTCAGTTGAATTAATCCCTCCAGTGCACTTGCAAACACTGAAGACATAAAAGAATGTGTCCTGCAGCATAAACACTGCAGGCCTGAATAGGTACAGCAAGGAGGCATTGTGCCCAGCTAATATTCTGGTCCCTTTGATGTCAAAACTCCTATCTGGACCCCTGCAGAGACTTGGATTTCAGCTGAACCCTATGCATATTTCATCAGCAAAGCATTATTATTGTTTTCTTGGTCAGAAAATAAACGGTCTTTTGAGTCCCTACATTGGATGTTTTAGTTTGTGTACTCACTTTTAAGCCTCCTTAATCCCTACATACAAGCTAACTAAAGCATGTACCCGTTTCTTCTCACAAAATCAGGCAGATGCATGCTTAGGTCCAGCTTTAGACATAATAAAAAAGCAATTACTGTAGCTGAAGCTACTGTTGTAGCTTCTGGAGCTCACAGAGCGTTTCCTTATATTTTTCCAGCACACAAATTCAAGGGCATCCACTTATCTGCTCTAGAAAAGTAGAAAGAGGAGGAAAGTCCATAGTTTTTCTGCTGGTTGGGGTTCTGTTAACGGTCGGACCTGGCTCCTGCTGTATTATTTTAGCTTAATTGATTTGAATATTTCCAACACAAAAATATATATTTCCCTGCTCATAACCATCCAAAAAGTGTTCTTTACTGCCCTAAAAATCCCCCCAATGGGGTATAATGAAAACACTGGTAGCATCTGGATGGAGAGCATCACTGTCTTGCACTAAAACACGGTCTAACTCCCATGCAAGTTACCCATGGCAAAGACCCCGCTCTTCCCTGTGCTGGAGAGATTCAGTGTTTGTTTTATTCTCAAGTTTTGAGAAGCAAAAGAAAGCTGAAGTTTTCAAAGTCCCTCTGGGTATTATCTGAAAAGCTATATTTGAAGATGATGAAGAAGCTGAGGGTTTAATGTCAGAACAGTGCTTAGTAACAGCTAGCTTTCTTTGGGGTGATGTGTCAAGTGCTTTTTTTTTATTGTCAAACTGATTTTGCAGTGGAGTATGTAAGATGGGGGAAATATATCCAAGAGCTACAGGGAACTGACAGATGATTCACATTTTAGCTGAGACCCAAATATGTACGGGGATGGCTTCCTGGGCATTTTATTTCTGGCAAAATTGTAATATGTGGTGTACTTTGATATTAACTGCATAGATTTTGTTAAAGAATATGAAGAAAAGCGAGGGCTGTACTGTGATTCAGTTCTGGAGGTGAGCACTGGTCCTCCTGGGCTGTATTCCCAGAGCAGCTGCAACTGATTCCTGTGACCTTGGACCAGTCAGCAAAAGCCTGGTTCTACTCTGAAAAGTGACTGTGTAAAAGTGTCACTTTCCTACTCAGCAGATCTGGTCACTCTGTGCTCTCCAAGACACATCTGCTGACTTTAGTGACAAAAATAAGTTGTTATGGCATTCCTGCTCTGTGAGCACTGCAGAATCACAAGACCTAGGGAAACAGAAGCTGGATCCTGTGCCTCCTTGTAGGACTAATTACTATAAATCAGAGCCAGCAGTCAAGCTGCACTGGCATCACTTGGTCTTGCACACCTTTTCTGTTAGTGCCAGCAGTGAGGAACATGGAAGAAAGAAATCCAAGTTGATTCTCTTGACCGAGTTTTAATTGCAGATGGCGTTTATTGGGTTTACAGTTGGAGAAGAAAGAAATCTGTTCATCTGTAACATGATTACGTTTGAAATAATTCATTGGCCATAAACTTCCTGATACCTTTTTCAAAATGGACATGTTTTACGCATACTCTTTGTGTCAGCGAATGCTGTTCTCACTTTCCCTGAATAAGACTCATTGCTACTCCATTCCAGTGGCTGCTGTTCAACGGAAAGAAAGGTCCCCTTAAAACAGATGCTACCAGCTGTTGTAAAGGTGAATTGTATGCTGGAGATGTGCACTGATTTATGTGCTGGATGTCCCCAATATTCAATTTGGGAAACTCATTCAGCAGTGAAATTAATGGTAGCTATTTTAAAATTGCCTTTACCTTCTGTGGCATGTCCTGACATACTTAGGATAGCTGATAACCATCTCATCACAGATGCCCGGGGTAGCATCTCAAGATGCAGTAATCTGATGTCAAGACTGCTTTTTTTAGTTAACTTTATATGCACAAAATGTGTCTTCCTGTAAATTAATAAGTAACCCAGTCTCTTAATTAGGACCTGTTATTTGTACTTTCTGGTTTGTGCAATAAGGCTGCAAAAGGAATATCACCTTTTAAAGAAATCCAGTGTATGACATTATTAGTTTATACAGCAGTTTGCTGTTACAATAACACAGAGATCTTCTACGTGACTCTTTCAACAATTAGGTATTGTTATTTCCATTTTATAGAAGGGGAAATTAAGGCAGAGAGAGGTGAAGTTTGGTTTTGAAAGTCACTTAACAAGTCAGAGTTGGGAATGGGACATGAATCTCATGCTCTTTACCAGCTATGCTACCAGCACGGAAGAAAAAACCGGTTTACACCTGAATTTACTCTCTGAATTTCACCTGAGGGTAAGAAATCTCTGAAGGATGACTCCAACTGAGGATTACACTGAACCATTTTGAAACAGAGCATTGATAAAAAAGAAAAGGGATGGTTGTTTCTTAACTTGCTGTGGAAGTAGGTCTGGTTTTGCTTGGTTTTGTATGTGCTCTGTGGCAAACTAAACTGAGCTAAAAAACAGTCTTTCCAAATAATAAACCATAGAAATGAATAACAAAACAGTGCTCTCCGTTGATTTTTGATTTCTGCTGGTCTCATCAGTCTCCGATGCCTCCTTCTTTCAGTGTGTAGATGTCTTTGTGCTGATAATGTAGAAGCCCTTGATTTTGGTAGGTTATGCAGGGTAGAAAAAGCTTGCAGCGTAGAAGGGAATCTGCAATTTCAAACGGGGGAAAAAAAAACCATAGATAACTAGCTATTTTGGTTACAGTGATTATCAATGAATATTTAACCTTGAGAGTATACAGTGCAAATCTGGGTTCAGAGAGAGTCAGTGCCAAGGGGGAAGTGAAAACCCCTCCAATCTGTCAAGTGCTCTGCATGCCTTAGAGAAGACAAGAACATCCGTTACATGTGCTTTACATTTTAAATAACTTTCCTGATAATTTTAAAGGTGAGATTGAAAAAGGGTTGAAAACATAATCCCTCATTCTGAATCCCAGGTCACCTGTTAGGGGCGAATTTTGTAGTTGTGAAAGCCAAGTTTCTGGCTTGAGCCTGGCAGAAGGATTGCCTACAGCTCTGACTTCTGGTGTGTGGGGTCTCTGTTGTCCTGCCTTTCTCCCCACATACAGATGACTGAGCGGTTTGGGAATCAATCCCTGACTCACCACAGCATGCAGTGCTGCATTGAAAAATAAGCCTTCATTGATCTGGGTTTGCTGTAAAACCTGGCTACACTGTCAACTTCAGAGGTGGTGCCTCCTCCATGGTTGAGCCATCCTCTCAGTCAAAGCCCTCAGCCAAAATGATGAACAGAAGATAAACTTGTGGAGAGTTTTGGGTCCCTAATCTAGGAGTTTGTCTTTTAGAAAGATGCTACACCACTAGAAACATTGATTCATTAATAATTTCCCAGATTTTACAATTCATTAGTGCAAAACTAGAAGGGACTATTCCCATCATTTTGCCTAACTGCTTGCTCCACCAAGCATAACTCTGAAATTCCTTCTAATGTCTTTTTGTCAGTGACAGTCTTTATTGCCGATACAAGCATTTTCAGACTTTATTTTCAACTTATGCAGGGGTTAGCAATATTTCCCTGAAAGAAATTGCTCTGATGTACCACAAACCTGTCTTAAAAGTTTGAATATTGGATGCAGAATGCTACCAAAATGAATTGGGTTGGTTCCAGTTTGGTTGAAATCCACTAGAAAACACTCTATTTCTCTAAAATTAGAGAGGTAAAACATTGGAATGAGTCTAGCAAAGAGGACAAACCACTAAGGTAAATGTTATTTCCAGTAGTATAACAAAAAAAATATAATGAACAATTTATTAATAAGGAGTATCTCCATTTTCTTCAATCAGGTATGTTGTGTATTGAAAGAGCTGGGTGTTTGACATCTACCTGCAGGTTAAACCTCACTTTGGGGGGAAAAAAAAGGAGCTTCATTTTGTAGACTGCTGTTATAACTGGAAGGACAGAAGGATTCACTGATATACTCCATGTAGCAAAGCACACTCATAGCAAAATCAAGATTTTTGACTCCTCTCCTCCTCTCAACTCTTTCCACCCCACTGACTTCCTCATTTTTAGGCTTTTCTCACCTGTCCCTGCTCCCCACGAATGCTTTGCACCTGCTGCAGCATCTATCTGAACAAAGTCATTGCCTCAGACAATGTAGAAAATCCTGTGTGTGGGACTGAGTGTTAGTGCTGCTGATGCCAAGCTGAGGTGGGAGGCAGAAGGAAGGTAACCTAGGCTCTTTTTTTGGTCTTGGCAGCAAATTATGGGCTTCTGTGCTGTTATTTGATGAAGTGAGTTGGTAAGTATGTCAGGACCTGATGGCGTAAAGGTTTCCTAGTTGTGTTGGGCTAGCTGTGGGATGCCTGGTGTGGAAAAAAACCCAGGTGTGTGCGGGGGAAACAAGTATAAAAATCTTTGAGATTTCTTTCTCCTTGGCCAAGTAGGTGTTTAAAGCAAGCCAACAAAACAGAGAAACTGAAATAAGCTAAGACTTGTGTGGGATATTACTTGAGAAGTCCTTGTTTTTAGAGAGAGTACTGGGGGAAGGTGTCCTCTGTAGCTGAAAACACGGGAGAAGAAACTGTAGTAAGATGAAAAACTGCCAAGAGTACTGTAGGCCTCGCTTCTTCATCTTCCTGCGAGCAAAGCGAGGGAGCCTGTTGGGTTGGACTCTGATCCCAGCTGGTGGGGGGGAAGAACTGGGTGCTAAAACTTCCTTCTGGAGACGTGAGCTAATGGGAAACACAGCCCCCCTGCCGCGCTGATGCTGCCGCGGCCGGTAGAGGATCCACTGCGGGCAGGCGGAGCCGATGCTGGTCCGGTCCCGGCGCCGCCCCGGGGCCGGCTCGCTCCGCTCCGCTCCGCCCCGCCCGAGAGGGCGCGGGGGGCGAGCGCGGCGCTGGGGACGCAGCGGTGACTGCGGGAGACAGGTGAGGCCGGGGGGGCTCCGGGGGGGGGGGACACGGTACCCCCAAGCTGGATTGTCCCCGCGTTTTCCCGTTCTGATTTACTGCTTGGTGGGTGACGATGCTCGGCTGCTCGCGGGGCAGAGAATCCTCGGCGAGGCTCTTTGTTCCCGACGAGCGGGTCCCCGGGGCACTGAGGGGTGGAGGGTGCCGTCCTGCGGGCTGGAGTCTTGGTGCGTCCTCTCGGAGGAACCCCGGGGACGGTTTCCTCTTCCCGGGATGGCGTGTGGGGGACCACGGCTGTGCCTCTGTCCTGCTGCAGGCCTAAGCTGGAGACATCCCTGGCTGGTTGCTCGCACTGGTGGGCGGCTGTAGGGCAAGGATGCACTCCTGGGTTGTTAAGCTCACCTCTGAATATGATTGAGGAGGACAGGAAGATGCCTCGCAAGCAGGTGTGCTGAGTGTAATCAAGCGTCCGGCCATCCCTAATTCTGCTCTCTGGTAAAAAAGCAGTTTGAACCAAAGCTAAAAGGGCCTGGCAAGGTGTGTTTAATTTTCAACCTTAACCCGAAGAGTCTCATGACCCTCCAGATCTACTGCAGGTTGTTGCTGTCTGTGTTAGATAAGACACTGATATTTCCAAGTGGTTCTTGCTGATTGGAATCTGAATGCTCCCAGTCTGTCTGGAGAGCAATGCTTCCATACTCCTGGTCTCTGGAAACTGCTGCACCCCTTGGCCTCATTCTTAGATGCTCCTCCTCCCAATCTTTTTAATCCCTCTGGAATTTGGTAAACCTCTGCCTTGTGGTGCAGGGGATCTGACATGGATCAAAGTGTGGCTTTTACTTGCAAATCTGAGTAGGGATTTCCATAGGTGGTGTGTGCTGCTCTGAACAAAGCAGGTGATTGCTTAGTGGTTGGAGAAATAATGTCTAAAACATATCATGTCTTTTGCTTCTCAAAAGAACTACTTCTGGAATGCAGATGCTGGAAGTGGAGGTGATCTATTGTGTATTAAGGTGGCTCCCTAGGACTGGTAGGAAGGTGTCCTTATAGAGCATTAACATCTCATTTGTTTGCTTGTAAGGGACTATCTTCAAAGTAGAGGAAGATGTGTCTGGGTTTGTGCATCCTACTTGACACCACCCACCAATATAGCCTGAGTCATGTCACTGCTGGGGTTTCACTGCAAGCTGTTAAGGATGGCTTAACTGGTTGAGGTCTATTTGTCTGCAGGAAGTGCTGTAAGAGCATCAGCTTTTACAATTCACTTGATCGAACAGGGCAAAGACAGAATGAAAGCTTCTTTCTGAGCTTGTGTGCAAAAGTAGGAGTTGGAGCTCTGCAGTGTATTGTCTGCTGGCTTTTGTATTCAGCACAAGGCTTGGGTAGCATACATTAGCGCTCTGGTAACATAGCATTTGATTGCTGGCAGTTGCTTGATTTGTGTATTTTGGCTAAAATCTTTGCATTGAAAGATTAGCACTGTTTTTGTCCATTTCCCTGAACAGGCAGATGAATTGTGGAGCTGAGCGCATCCAGGACTGTTCAGCTAGTCGAAGCTGGCGTAATCAAGCTTGTACTTGGGAGGTGTGAAAAGCTCTGTTCTGCAAAGGCTAGTCAGTGATTTGTCTGAAGCTGACCTGTTAATCGCATGTGCTCTCTGCTATATGATGCATGCAGCCACTTCAGCTACAGACTACAAGTGTACTTTCTGTGTGGGAGAGGGATTGTTAGAACATGGTTATTAATTAAAGTGAGTTAAGAACTTGTGTTTTTTTTTGTTTGTTTGTTTGTTTTGTGTGTTGTTTTTATGGTTTTCTTGGTTGGTTGGTTGGTTTTTTTTCCTGAGAAACACAGCCAGAACTTGCCCAAGGCAGAAAATAACAGTAAATGGTTTTCTTGGGGCTTTATCCCCAACTACACTGACTGGGCAAAACTCTAAAAGGCATCTTAGGGAGCAGCTGTGTACAATGGGGTGAGAGGGGAGAGTTTCATACATTGCAGCATGTGTCCACAAGCTGCTGGTCTGTGTAAGGCACAGCTATTAAATGAGAGAAGCCTGGTCTGCTCTGTGCTTATCCCCTTCAAGCCTGCCCTGTTGGAGTGACCATAACAGGCTGGGGTTCCTTCTGAGCTGGCTTTTGTCAGACCTTCCAAGGGCTGACTCTTCAAACAGGCCTCAGAGAGGGGTTAATGTTTTAATAGCTGTTGCTAGTGCTAGTTGTATGGAGCAAGGAAGCAGCCTGACTCGGAAGGATCCAGCTGAGTCTGCAAGACTGCTTCAGCTGGTGACCAATGTGTATTTATTGTGCCCCAGCTTGGTCACTTGCCCCAGTAATAGGTGGTTCTTATTCTGATGGGCAGCTCCTGCAGATGCCCAATTTTGTCTCCTGTTTTAGCCTAGCAGTCCTTTGTGCTTCTTTCCAGCCTACTAGGTGTTAAACGCAAATTCCCTCCCCTACGCTAAAGATAAAGCTCTTTGGTTGTCTGCAGTTGTGCTGCCTTTGCAGCTAAGGGAACTGCATCTCTTGGGATTTGTTGTTATTAAGTGCAGGGAAAGTAGCTCGCATTGTCTTTTGCCCTTTGTGTATGCTTCCTATTTGAAGCAAGGATTAGTTTTCCACTGACAGCCTGGCTCCCGCTTGGCAGCTGATCTCCAGGGCTTCAGCTTGGAGAGTGCCAGGTGAAATCTGGGGACAAGGAACTCCTGTGGCATGAAATATGGAGTTATCCTACAGCTTCAAGCTAGTAACAAAAAAGCTTAAGCTTACTACGGAGGAGGTGCTTGGTCAGAGCAGCACGCTCCAGCTTACTTTTATTGCTTGGCTAAGGCAGTAGAGCATACTGACTATAAAAATAGCCAGATGGGAGGATAAATGTGTAGCCCACTGCAGCTTCAGTAACAAACTGCTCTGCAGCCAGCTATCTGCTAAAACCTGTATTGCTTTCGCATTAAGTGGAACTGCTATAACAAGGTGTCAAACTCTGCTTAAGAAGATACCAGGTCACTGGTGTTCATACACTGTCTAATCCAGCCTCATCCTAAAGCTAAGTACTTTAAGCTCTGATTAATCTTCTTTGAAGCATGAATTTGTGCCGTTATCCTGCAGTAAGCTTCATGCCACTATGTTTGGTCTTTTTTGAATGCAGAGGTCTAGGTTAGCTTTGATCTACTTGTGGATTTCCTGAGCAAATAACTCTCCATTATTTTTATACTTTAGAAATGTAGGACTATGACCAATGGTGCTTTTCAGACTGGGGGTATGAGTCTGAGGCTGCCCAAGTGCCCTGGGAATTCTTGTATCTGTCTTGTACTGACTGCCCATGTTATCTATGAGCCGGAAGGAAGCAAGTTTTTAATTAATGGATCTCAAAAAGCTAGCCTTCTAGGGAGCAAATTTCCCTCTTATTCATTGATACGCTTGATCCTGGGAAAGGTGGAGTAAGCTTGTTGGGAAGAGATTAACATTTCGGTACTTTTAACCACCTCCTAGATGTCTTGGGTTTCTTGGAGCAAGAAACTTACAAATGTATATATGTACGTGTATATACTTATGTATAACATGTATGACTGCTAGCGAAATGCTATGGCTTTCAAGTGCAGCTGGAGTTCTGTTTCGGTTTAGCCACTGCTAAAACTACTTGCATAGCCTGAAAAGACTCCTGATTCTAGAGAAACTGTATTTAGATCCAAACTGTTCTTTATTTAAAAAATAACAAGCTCTTGATGTTTCAGTATGTCTTAACTGGCCCTTGCTAAAGGCGTGTGAGTTGCACATAATTTATGTTCATCAGCATGGCAAGGCAGATGCTTTTCATTGGGCACTAGCAATTTAAATTGCATAATATACTCTCAGTGCTTTTTAATTACAGAAGCACATAAAGGGAGAATAGCTGAACACTGTCAGTTTTCAACTCCTTTTTTTATTATGGCAGGGAGGTTAGAGGTAATAGATGGGTTGTTGCCCATCCTCCAGTAGAACTGTGCGTGCTGCTGCTCGTGAGCAGCTTCTTGGTGGTTTCTGTTTGTCCCTGAGCACGTGTGTACGTGTGTGTGTGTGTGTGTGTGTGTGTGTCCTGTGATAGAGAATTATTCCAGCGGCTCAAGCTGCTGAGGGCCATGGCTGCAGGGAGAGTGGAAAATGTGACTCAGTGTGCCCTGAAGGCTCAACCAGATAATGGAGCCTGCAGTAATTGACTGATCTGTGTGTGTCTAAGCTGGTAGTTCTGAGGTTGTCTTCTGTGCTACGGACAACCCTGCAGATATAAGGGTCTTCAGCTAGAGAAGTCTTCTGTGTGGAATACGAGGTATTCTTTGCAATGGAAATATGTATAGCTGTGTGTGACCAGACATACAAGCTTTCTGTGTTCTTGGCTATATTTAGCTGACTGGATAGATACAATAACACTTTCCCAAAGGAGACAAATGTTCATGAGCAGCAAGATGCAGAGGGCCTTTGTGTTAGCTGGACTAGCACAGATATGATGTTAGTGAGAACTCTCTCTACAACAGCAGTTACCTCTTGCACAGCATCACATGGGTGCATGAGAAGACACGGAGAAATGATGCATCCTTGTGCAGCAAAGCAGTGCTAGGTGGTTTGCTGCTGTGCTGTGTGTGTACAAATGCGGGTAATATTTATGTACGTGCTGTTTGGGTGAGGAAATGAGGAGTCTAGCAAGCTGGGGGGGCTCATCCTGGTGCCCATGAGCAAGACTGCAGAGAGTGATCTTTGCTCTTCGGAAGGCTGAGGGGTGGTTCTGATAGCCCCAATGTTTCTTTAATAGTACTCCTTTGTCCTGTGGCTCAAAGGTAAGAGCAGTTCACTTGTAGAACTGAGAAAGTACCAGTCAAAGGAAGTGAAACTGTTGGTAACTGGGGACTTCTTACAGTTGAGCTTGACTGTGCCACTGGCAAGCTGACTCCTGCAACTGGGAGGAGGAGGAAGATCTTAGTAGATCTGCTGTGTGGATGGCTGTTTGCTGTGTGCATGAGACTTGTGTGACCAGCTGTCCTGCATAGGATGGTGTGGTGATCATCTGCTAAATGATGGTGCAGCAAGCCCAGGACTGAGAGGCAGTGGCCCAGAGGGAGGTGGCTGGGAGCAGGCTGCTGCTGTCCTCTGTCTGCATGGCAGCCTGAGCTGTGTTACTGGAGACAACAGAACCTGCCAAGAGCAGGCTGTCAGCTGGCTAAATCTCTGCTGGGCTACTGTTTCAGTGCTCTCTTGGAAACTCTTGAAGCATACAATGATTATACATGTGAAACTTCTGGACATGCCTCCATACTGCAGTGCAGGATAAACACTGTGCTAATGCAGCAGTACTGCTATCTGGGCTGTAGTCTTTCTCAGTGGGGCCAAGGATCTTGTACAGGACATAAGACTTAATGCAGTCCTGAAGCCTCCTGTTTTGGCTCTGGTCCTGTGTTGCAATCTATAGATACACCTTGTTCCCTGTGAGTTCCTTGGTTTCACAGAACAGGGCTTGCCATAACAGGCCTGAAACTTCAGTCTGATTCAGGTCAAATGTAGGACCTGGACTTGATAAAGGACAAATAGGTTGATCCTGATAGTATCATAGAATGGTTAAGGTTGGAAAGGACCTTAAGATCACCTAGTTCCAGTCCCCCTGCTTTGGGCAAGGACGCCTTACCCTAGACCAGGTTGCCCAAGGCTGTGTCCAGCCTGACCTTCAACACTGCCAGGGATGGAGCATTTACTTGGAAGTCTAATGCCTGCTGGGCAAAGCATAGCCCTCTACCACTGGTGTGAGAGCTTGGCAAGGTCTGTCTTGGGCTTCAGGTCAAGAGCATTTTGTCTAACTTAAGACTTCAGGTTACGTAGGCTAGGAATAGTAAAAGAGATGAAGGGATTCTTTGCTTGGGATGTATAGGTGGGGTCTGCCCAGAGCTGGCTGTAGGCTAGCATGCTTGGAACTTGTCACCCTGTTACTTAAGGCCTTGGGTCAATGGTTGGTTATGGGTATGTGTAATCTTCCTCCTTTTTCCTTTCTAGGTCGTGCAGTCTGGACTTGCTACTAGGCACATTTCTTCTCAGCTATGAGTAGATCAATAGGATTTAACATCTGCATGGTCACCTGCAGCATCCTGCTCTTGTCTTCTAGTCCACCATGTGTTGCATCTCTGCCGCTGAAGGAGAGGGACATGACAAAGGTCCAGCATGGCCCCTGGGCAGGGAATGGGGTTGAAGATGAAAGGACAAGCATGTTGAACTTGAAAAATAAGTTGGGCCCTTCTGAGCAGACTATCTCTGAAAAGCCATGTGGAGTGTTGGTAAAGCCATCTGGGATACCCTTAAATGAAGCTTTCACTGCAGAAGGAGAAATGCTGTCCGTAAGCCTGAGCCATGTCATTCCAGGCAGCCAGGGTCTGGGTGATTATACCTCTGCTGTGGCAGTGGCTGCTGTTGATGAGGGTGAGCTTCGTCCAACAAAGTCAGAGCTGGAAGAGGATGATGCATTCAAGGCCATGCTGACCACAGCTGTGACCACACTGAACCCTACTGTTCAGGAGGAGTCTGTTGGTGGCCCCATTAGTGGGACCACCACTGAAGGTGGTGTTCAAGTAGGGCACAGGTCTCCTGGCCTCTTGGCAAACCCTCTTTCTGAGACTGCTGTGGAGGAGGAGGCAGGGAGCAACTTGCACCCCTCAGTGGCACCCCAGCACACACTGTACCCCAGCTTTCCCAGCTGGGAAACAGCAAGTGACCACCCTGTCATCCTGACTCCCCAGGCTCATGGCGTAACTCCTGAGCTAGGAGTAAAAAGACCCCACACAGGGAGCCCTCTAAAGTCCCTGGTTGTGCGAGCATCTGTGTCTGCAAAACATCTGCCTGTGGTGACCTCAGCCTCACTCCACCTGGAAGCAGGGACAGGTGGAAGGCAAGGAGAGCTGCCCACCGTGGCTGGCACTGTCATTAGCCACACTATGGACGTGGTGCCATCTGACTGGGATGACACAAAAGTGAGGGACATAAGTCAAGGGGGAAGTGTGTCTCTTGAGGAGGTGACAGAGGACCTGGGCATAACAGAACCATCCCAGACACCACAGGGAGGTGTAGGGGAGGAAGAAGATGCAGTAAGAGTGCTGCCATCCCCAGCATCCGCTCCCGCAGCTCCTGAGCTTGCCAAGGAGACCAATTGCACAGTGCTGGTGCATGGGGAGGAATTGCCAGAAGCTTCCACAGGCCATGGTGATGCTGTCCCCACTCCAAACCTGGTGGGTGTAGACATAGCTGATCTCAACTCGCTGGAAAACATAAGTGCAGTCACAGCAGAGGAGGGGAAAAGCATGCCTCCATCACAGCCACAGGCTGCTGTGGTGACAGATATGCAGTCTGATCTCCTTCCTACTCTGGAAAGCTCATGGAAAGGTAAAACTTGCCTGTTAAAGACACTTTCCTCTAAGTGTAGGTATAGGAAGGATGCTCTTGGGAATCTGCTTCGTTCCAGGGAGATGAAGTAGAGAAAGGTGTTATCTTGATACCTGCAGTAGAGGGAGGACACACTTTCTCCCCAAGAAAGGCTATGGACCTTTGTGGAGGGGTAACAGCCTAAACAGGTAATTCGCATCCATAAAGTACGGCATAGCCTTGGCTGTTCCTATACACAATGCCCCTGTGTACAAGGAGGCACAGTGTGTTGGGCGGTACCCTGCCCTGTGATGTGAAGCAACTGTATTGAGCTGTCTCTTCAGTTTCTGGAGCTCAGGGGGGGTGTCTGTAGTAGCAAACAGGAAAGTCTGTGGCAGTTGAGCCTGTGGCTGATGGGTGTACTTCAGCGTGGATGTCTGTAGGGAATTGGAGTCTTAACAGCAGATACTTGGTGTTAGTTAGAAAATTTCCTTTGTTAATGTTCTGCACGTATGGTGTGCTACCAAAGCAGGGGCTTCAGCTTTGGCCCTCCCATAATGGTTACGGGGCACAGCTGTAGTCTGATTGTCGGTATCTTGCCTTGACCAGGGATACATAAATCTACTTTGAATAACCCTCTGTTATGCCTCTTGTAATGACTAAGGAGGGAGCTTAATCTCAGACCCACTGGTTAAACACTATTTCAAGGAGGATAGCACTCACCCAAGTGTCCCTTTCATATAGCAGGTTCAAGGACTTAAAGGGGGTCCTTGCACTAACTTACTCTGAAGCCTGCAAAATGGAAGGGGGGGAGTAATTTCTGGGGGATTTAATTAGCGTCTGGGATCACTTGGTTCTCAACTGCTAGCTATGGATAACTTGCGGTTAGTGCAGAAGATGCAGAGATAATGTATGGCTGTAAATGCTTCCTAAGTCCAGGAATAGGGAAGCTATACTCATAGCCTGTGAGTAATTGACATATTCCTTAGATATAAGGAGGAAATTCTTTCCTGTTAGGGTGGTGAGACACTGGAATCGGTTGCCCAGGGAGGTTGTGAGTGCTCCATCCCTGGCGGTGTTCAAGGCCAGGTTGGATGAAGCCTTGTGTTGGATGGTTTAGTGAGAGGTGTCCCTGTCCATGGCAGGGGGGTTGGAACTAGATGATCTTGAGGTCCTTTCCAACCCTAACTATTCTATGATTCTATGATTCTATGACTTTTAAATGGTGGTTGGATCAAAAGATCTGTCCAGAGCTGTGTGCTGTTCTTTGTAACAAAAGCTCCTGGTGTTGTCTTCACACCCTAGAGTGAAGCTGTGGCCAGGCTCTGACTGTCCACTGCTTGTGCCAAGTCTGTTTCCAGCAGGCAGAAATCTTCCTCCTGGACAGCCTGCCACAGGCTGACGGTGTCACCCTCTACTGTACTTACCTGTAGAGATGGCACCTGCAGCCTAATGACAGTGACCCTAATGACTTGGGGGGGTGGAGGGAGGGGGGTGATGGGAGGAAGAGGGAGCAGTGCTAAGAAGAGCTCTGGTCAGATATTGAGCAATGACGTTCCTAGGGTGAGAAATATGAGCTGTGATTTAGGACTTTGTCTTAATTGCTGGGCATCTTTAATCTTCCCTCTTAGGCTACAGGGGCAAAGGGACAACTTCCCATCACTGCACCTGAAACATCTGGCTTTTGTTGTAAAAGAAAGCTAATTGCATGCTGGTGATGAAATATGATTGATTGATTTCTAGATTAATTCATAAGCGCTTCACTTGTCAGCAGGTTCCTTCTCTGCTGTATCACAGATGTTGGGGAAACACTGTCAATAAGACTTGTGCAACAAAAATAAACCTTTCTAAAAAGCTAAAGTCTTGTAGCCGTCAGACTGGGTCACTAAAAACACTGCTCTGGCAACTTCACATGTTTCAAATGGTATTTCACACTGAAGTCCTGCAGTGCTGTAACTCCTTGCATTAGTTCCCAGTGGGCCCTTGTGTCCCTAAAGGGCAATTAAGAAAATGAACACTGATTCTGTGGCTTCGTTACTGTTACAGGCATTCTTGTATCTGTCTTTATGCTGCACTGCCCTGATGATACTTGACAGGACTTGCTGCTTGCACTGTGGCTCTGAAAATGCTAATGCATGGAGTCACATTCTTTCAAGTATCTGCTTTTTTGCTGTCTGTTGTCCTGCAAGTTGGTACTGACACATGTTCTTCCTGTAGGTGTTACTCAGGAGGTTACAACAGCTGTCCAGGAGGCTGATGCTGCTCTGCTAGTTGCAACACCAGTGTCTGATGCTACCCAGGGAGCAGGAGCTTCAAGCTTTCCCCAGGAAAACAGTGGAGAGGACACTCAGATGGTGACTACTCCTAGTACTACCCAGATGGTGGTGGCAGCTGGTACTTCCTCTGCAGCAAACATTCCAGATGTGGAAGGTAGGGTTCTACTTCACAGACTGTGGTTCATTTCTGCACAAGATGAGATGGTACATCTGGAACCAGTATTGCTAGACACTGAAGTCTCAACACACCACATATGTATTCTAAGTGACATTTTTCTAGACTTCTGCAGGCTGCTTATAGCCCTGCCACTTTCTCCTCATGCTACCAGATCCACCAGGTTGAAATATGCCAGCGTATGTTTTGTCCCATATAAAGGTATAGATGTTTATAGAAATAAAAATATCACCCAAAACAAACTCCCTACATCAGTCCTTACTGGCAAGCTGACTTTTAGCCTTAGACATTTGAGCCAGTTTTTATTTATGGAGAGCAAGCTCTTACTTCTGGAGCCAAAGGCAGTCAGATTGCTGATGCTCAGTGTGAAGGATGAAAGCTTCATCAGGGTAATGTGGGAGTGGTAGTATGGGGTTAGACACCCTCTTGAAAGAGTCTGGCAAGCCCTCAGGTGTGAAAGCCTGCACTGATTTTCACTCCTACTGAGGAATAGTGAGTTCTTCTCAGGTTGATGTGGTTCATACAGAAATGCTTAAGCAGTTGTATTCAGTTAGTTGCTGCTTGCTGGCTTGATGTCACTTTGTCAGGTACGTGTAGGAACCTGTCTTGCCAGGAGTGTAGCAAGATTTCCCTTAGCACAAAGCTGATGGAGCTTGAGGATATTTCTGTAGTAGTAGGTACCACTGTAAGGAAACTGCTGCTGGGAAACTTTTCTTGTATTTCTTATATTGCAGGGCATCAAAAGAAAACACCTATTTGCACTCTATCTCTTAAATTACAGTCCCTTTGTAGGGGAGAGGAGAGGTCTTTCAGTGGTTTCCACTAATTTGCTTCTGGGTTTTAAGTAAAAATTCAACTGATTTGTCCCTGCCTGTGGCAGGGGGTTGGAATTAGATGATCTTTAAGGTCCATTCCCACCCAAAGCATTCTATGATTCTATAATTTTTTTTGCAATAAACAGCTAGCTCTGCCACTCAGTTCAGAGCACTGAGACACTGGTTGAAATCTGATATTCCTATGGTATGGTGACTAGCAGTCTTCAAAGCAATGGAAATAAAACCTAGCTGAGTTCTCATTAAGGGGTTCTTAAGTTCTGTGCTGGCTGTCCTGGAGGAGAAGCTTTCATTACAGCAGTCACTTGCGCATCTTAAGCAGGGCAAGATTTTAATATCTTCCACTCTGAGTTAAGTTTTCATTGAGGAGTCTGTTCTTAAATGCTTGGGTTTTTAATACTGTGATGAACTGCTGCTGCTTCCTGTCATCTGTAGACATCACAGATGTCCTGGTCATCAGTGAGAAGGCTGTTCCAGCTCCTGGTGGGATGTCTGCAACCCAGTCTGGACAGACAGAGGAGCCATCCAGCAGAACTATGGTCCTGGTAACTCCAGCATCAATGGCATCTTCTGTCAGGAGAACAGCTCTTCCACCTGTGAGGAAGATCAGTACTGCTGAGACCTATGGGCTGGACCGCCTGGAGTCAGAAGGTACTACTGATGCCAAGGCTAAGAAGCAGTCATTTTTATGCGGAGTGGCACACTTGCCTTGACACATCCCCAGTTTGTCTGTCTGGCACATAACTATATGCATATGTTGTTGTTCCTAATAAAGTTGTTGAGCAACCTGTCCTCTTTAAGGAGGTGCAGGAATCAAGCAATGAACAGTGTCCTGGAGGATGCCTGAAATTCAGGTGGCAGTGGTGGAAGGGATGGGGTTTTCCCTTGGGGAGGGAGAAGCTGTTACAGCAGTCTGGCTCTGTATGCCTGTAACTGCTGGTATGTGCACCCATTGCAGAACCTCTGTACCAGATAACACCCCTGGGAACATGTTCAGCAGCTGGAGAGCCCCTTGCCACCCTACCTGCTGAAACCATTGCTGCATGCAGTGTGGGGAGGATGTTCAGCATGAGATGGCTACCTTGGTGTGTAGCTGGCTGAAACCCTGCCAGAACAAGCGATGCCCTATTTACACTACCTATGCAACTCTGCTGCAAGAGGCAAAGGATACATCCCCTATGAGATGCTCTTCCAACTCAAAGCTACTTGCTAGCTGGTGTCCCATTACTGGCTCCTCCAGCCTTGTCTCGCCTTCTTTTAAACTCTCTTCTTAAGCTTTTCTTAAGTTGTCTTCTCTTAAACTGGTTTTGCACGCTGCCAGTCTTGGAGTCTCTGCTCCCTGGCTGTCTTCAGGAAGTTGAAACCTAGTGATGCCAATTCCACCTGTGCAGACACCCATCAAGAGTGGTTGAGGTGAAGTAGATCCTACTCTGCAGTTGATGTGTAGCTCAGGTCTGTTCTCTCTCCAGCTTATCCATGACTTTCCTGGGGAGAATTTTCACTTCTGCTTCCTGTTTTTAATCCTATTTACTCTTCTCTGCTTGCTCATCCATCCAGTTTTGTACTCCAGTCTGGACTGATGCCAGCTGGCAGGGATTAATCTTTCTGTCCGTTTTGCTTCCCTTCCTTAATCTTGACCTTCTCTTGCCTTCATTTTTTACTGCAAAGGTTGGCAACCCTCCAGGGGTGGAATGCCAGATGGTATTTTTCTTCTGATTAAGAGGTGGGGTGCTACAGACAACAGCTCATCAGCATTTTTTCTCTGCATGAAGCGATAACTCTCACTCTTGTTTAGAGGACAGTAGAATTTGGGAGCCCTCCCCACTGCATGTGTGAGGTGCTGCAGCTCCTGCTGTCTGTCAGGCTTGCTGATAGCTTTGAAGCCTGCTATGAGCTCTCTTGACCTCCAGGTATAGCACTTGCCCCTCTCCAGGATAAATCTTGCATGTATCTGGCAGTGCAAGGATGTGGTGCTGATGGTGGAAGAGTGACAGCAGGGGAAGAAGGGCTTTGTGTGTGTGTGTGTGTGTGTGTGTGTGTGAAAATCTGATCTTTCAGGATGGGGAAAAAAGGGGTCCGCTTAGCAAGAGCAGTGTGATTCAGGAGACTAAGCAGTTTTTGAGCCCTCTGGAATCTCCTTTAGAAGCCTGCACAGGAAGATAAGAGGGATTTCTGTTTCAACTGAGTATTGGTCTCGTTATTTAAGGAGGCTTTCTGCATAGACATTTAAAAAAAAATGTAGTCCTTCTGCTCTGACACAGGACTGCTGCAGTTTCCTTGGGCTCCTGCTGAGCAGTCTTATGCAATCACAGGCGCCTTTTCTTCCTCTGCTCTTAAATATGCTCTGAGCTCCTCTAAGGACAAATGTGGGCTGTAGTCAGATCCTAAACGATGAGGACTGTATTAGAAGGCTATGGGTTTTTTGGCTCTGGGGTATGGCTTTGCAGGTACCCATAAATCAAATTACATGGTGCTCTCTGGTGTGCTGTGTGGTTTTGACAAATGGCACAGCTTTTGTGGTCCAAATCTCTTTAGTGTTGTGAGCCAGAATGTTCACTGGTGTTAGGAATCACCAATCCACATCTTGTAAAATGGGACAAATACCACTTGGGGATGGGTTTTCTGCCTAGGGATGCTACTGCCCCAGTTAAGCATGAAGGAAGCTTTTGAGCTGTGAGTTTCTAATATTTTTTTTTTTTTCTGTGTAATGCAGTTAGGGTTTACCACATCCTCTTGGGTGGGGTGGGGGATGGCATTTGGAAGCTTGGTTTCCATTCCCCAAATATTACAGTTCCTAGTGCTTAATCTCAGAATATCTAGATGCTGCCAACTGTGTTTGGGAGTGCTTTCCTATAAAGCTACACTGAGCTCCAGCCCAGGGTCCTTAAGCTCCTAAGTGATGCAAGGTCAGATACTGCTGCTGTTGCAGGCATATGCTTGGGTCCCTAATGAGAGATCTTGGCCCTTTGTGGGGAGGCTGTACATTCTTCACCAGTGGAAGAAGTACAAAGAGCTGAGTGAGCTTAGCTGATCTCCACTGCCTTTAGTGGGGTCTTGCTGACTTGCCTCACTGATGTCTTGGCTCATCATTAAATATAAACCCCTGCTGTGCAGCTAGTTCTGTTTCTTGGGGACCATCTGTGCCAAGCTGCCTGTGGTTAATTGCATCATTATATTCACCTATCTGTCTTGAATGCAAAACTGTTCTAAAAATCAAATTGCACACACAAACATGAGGTACTCTGGATGTCTCTAGGTAAGCTTATCCTCCTCTCTAGTGGGCTCTGGAGAGATTAGCTGGGTAACCAATATCCTCCTAGACTCTGGTGTGACTGGTTCTACTTGCCCTTCATTGCTGGAGAATTCCTATAAAGGGATTATAGGATATGGGACAGGACACAGTAGAGGATGAGGCTCACTTGTCCGAGAGACTTAACTGTATAGTTTGTTCCTGTGTCCAGAATTTGTGTGTTGCTAGCAAGCTAAACACTACAGCATTCTCTAGGGCTGCTAGGGAGCTAGCTTATATCTCTTTGGACAATTTGCTTACTTGGGACTACTGTGTAAACCTCCCACCATGCTTTGCAAAGTGCTTCTTTTGAAAGTAACCACATTATTTTCAGACTAGATTCTTCTGCTGTAATGTGTGCTATGGTAGGTATTGATAGAGCTGGCTGCACACCTTTAAGCATGGTAGCACTTGGCAGGTATAACTCTCCGAAGTGGCAGGTAGCCTGCCATGTTCGCTCTTCTGTGTGATCCCTGCAGTTTTTGGTTGAAGGCTGGTGGCCACAGCAAAACAGCTGCTGTCTCCTTTGGCTGGTCCTCAAGTCACTTCTGCATTGTTACATATGGGGTGTGATCCAGGGATCTTAAACTAGAATCATAGAATGGTTTGGGTTAGTACCAGCCCCCCTGCCATGGCCAGGGACACCTTTCACTAGACCAGGTTGCTCCAAACCCCGTCCAGTCTGGCCTTGAACACTGCCAGATATGGGGCAGCCACAGTTTTTCTGTTGGCAATCTGTGCCAGTTTCTCACCACCATCATGGTGAAGAACTTTTTCCTAATATCTAATCTAGATCTCTCCTCTGTCAGTTTAAAGCTATTCCTTGTCCTTTTCCTATATACCCTTATCAAAAGTCCCTCTCCAGTTTTCTTGTTGCCCCCTTTAGGTACTGGAGGTGTGCTCTAAGGCCTCCCTGGAGCCTTCTCCAGAATGAGCAACCCCATTTCTCTCAGCCTGTGCCCATAGAAGAGGTGCTCCAGCCCTCTGAACATCTTCATTGCCCTGCTTAGGACTTGCTCCAACAGGTCCATGTCCCTCTTGTGTTGAGGCCTCCAGGTGAGCATGGTACTCTAGGTGGGGTCTCATGAGAGCGGAGCAGAGGGGGAGAATCCCCTCTCTTGATCTGCTGGTCGTGCTTCTCGTGATGCAGCTCCGGATGCAGTTGGCTTTCTGAGCTGCAAGTGAGCACTGCCAGTTCATGTTGAGCTTCTTGTCAACCAACACACCCCAAGTCTTTCTCCTTGGCACTGCTCTCAATCCATTTTCTGCCTAGCCTGTAGTTGTTCTTGGGATTGCTTTGACCCAAGCGCAGGATCATGCACATTGCATGTACTGAGACTAAAGAGGAGGCTGGCTGGTGCATTGTCTGGGAGGACCTTTAAGGTCATGTTAACCATATGTGTGAAGTCTAAACCAGCAGTTATACAAAACTAGCCTGCTCCTGAGTGATGCCTCACCCATCGCAGCATGGGTCACAGCCTAGTTCAGCACCATTGCCCATGACTGTTGGGGAGGGTGGATCTGTATTTGTCAATGCAGCCTTAAGGCTTGGTTTTCTTGTGTGCCACCACCCTGTCTGGACAGCAAAACTCCAGCTGAAGTGGCTGGAGGTGGTGATTGTGGAGCAAGGCACACAACATACAGAAGTGGAAGATGTCTTGGCATTCATCATACCATGCTAAGATTAACCTCTGACATGCAGGCAGATGTCACTGTGTGACTTCCCAAGGTTGCCCAGATGCAGCAGTAGCAGCTGCCTCTTGGTGCATCTGTGTTTCAAACCGCAAGTCCATAAAAACTGTTAGAACCCCCTTTGATGCTTTCAAACTCATTGGGAAAATGGCTTAACCTCAATGCTACCCACTTTCTGCAGCTTGGTAAGCTCCAGCTTGTCCTGCTTCAGCATTAACTTGGGATTTCTAGACTGTTTTCTTGTAATTTTTGATGTGGAGGGAGGGACAAATCATCTGGCTTTTGCTACTCTCTCATCAGTGTTTTAAAGAGAATTATAAAGTATTATGCATTTGTGCTTCTGATGTGCCTGTCCTTTTTTTGTGGAGCCTTTATTCCCCAAAATCCAAAACTACTCTGCAACAGTGTGTAAGCTCTAAGGCTGGTTCCTGTTCAGCCATCTAGGTTTGCTTCAGGCTTTTGTTGCTGGATGTGAGCTGCTTAGTTCAGTTGTCACACAGGCTGCTGGATGTGAAGGGTGCTTAGAGCTTTTATAAGAGCAAGAGATGCTCTATCTGTTGTATGGTGTCAGGAACAGCCAATAGCTCTGTGAAAATGTGGAACTTAAACTTAGCTGCTGTAGAGGGAGGAGCTCTTCACCATGTAGCTCTTGAATGTGGAGTGTTCCTGATTAATCAGGCTGGCTCTCAACAAGCAGCTGGCAGAATCCCATTCTTTAGGGTGGAGGGGCTGGAAAAGCAGTGTCAGGTGCCTGCTGTTCAGGACAGCACAGTGCTATTTCCAGTACTCTGCCTGGTTAGCTGTCATGTTCCCACCTAATGCAGCATTTAGATATGGAGAAACCCTTCAATTATGCCAAAACATGGCTGGCACTGTTGAGACCAGCAAAGCCAGTGTCCTGCAGTCATAGGGCACCTCCCCTCTGAACCTTGGCTGTGGGTTTCACTGTATTTGCTTCATCTGCTGTGTCAAAGGGTATTGCAGAGCAGCACCAGTATAAAGCTTTAGACTTTCCAAACTTAACAATTAATGATATATAAATAATATTCACTTATCTTTGGGTTTAAACAGTTCCTATTGCTTTTTGCTGACCTGTGCACTCATGTTTACCTTTCTAAGAAAACCAGAGCTTAACAGATTTCCATAAGAAGAGTTCTCAGTCCTCTTTTCTATTCTCTGCCTTTCTTCTGCATCTTATTCTTCTTGTATGTAGCCATCTAAGATGCATGTCACATTTTAGAAGTGAAGGCAGTGGTTGCCTTTTCTCAGAAAATATTTCAGAACCTGTAGCCATTTACATAACTTTTATAAAAGACCCTTCAAATTCTCCTTATGTTTTTCTTCTGAGCTGTGCCACAGTACAAGGAGCCTTCCTTATGTTGGATGTGAAGCGTATTTTTGCTGGAAATCAAGGCTCTGACTGCAATTGCTATTTGGACCCAGACTGTATGGATTGACCTCTGCCTCATTAAATCTCTGCAACACCATTAAAAATTAAAATGAGATCGCAGGGGTGTAAGTAAGACAGGCACTTAACCCAGCATGGTTAGCTAGCCTGATATTGTAATTCCTGACCAGCTGTTTGGATATCAGCTAAATAGGCAAGGGTGGAAGACTTAAAGCACATGCAAAAGGAATTGTACTTGGTGCAATGTGTTCTTGGTACACACAATTGTCTTGCTTCTCACTTATTGCTACCACTGAAATGGGAAGTGCTGTCTCTCTGGTGTAGGTTGACCTCCATGTTCTTCACAGTAAGTGATACTTCATCCCTCATTCTCCTCCTCTGTAGCAGAAAACAATAACAAAGCCAACAATAACAGAAAAAAAAAAGGCAAAAATTTTGCATCAAAACCAAGCTTTTTTTCCCCTGCAAGTGTTTGACCAAAGACGACATCTCTGCTGTTAGATCTGGTGGTGACTTGTTTTGTTTCATGAAGGCCATCTGAGAGTTGATGGAGGGAGGAGTGTGGAGGTGTGATCAAGCCCATAATGAATTGGGAGCTTGTGGGTGAGCAGCTAAGAGGGTGTTAGGCTAATTAAAGGCTCACTACAAAGAGGAGTAAGGAAACTCCTGCTTCATGTAGCCCGTATGCTGAACTTGGCCTTGTCAGTGCTTTCCTGCAAAGGGAGGCAGAATGCGGTCTGGCCACTCTGCTCTGCCATGGATGCGCTGGCAGCTCTAGCATCACTCAAACTACACGATCTCTCAAGTGGCTGACTATGCCAGATGATGCTCTCTGGAGCTTTATCTCTCAAATACCATATCTGCTGTGCTTTATGGTCTTCAACAGTAGCTCCTGTAAAAACATCTAGGAATGGTTTAAAGCACCACTGCATTCTTTCCTAGACGTGTTGCAAGTGGCATGTGCCTGGCCATGTATTCTCTGTGTGGAGGTGAGTTCTCACAGCTGTTCTTAGTTTTGTGGAAGGGAATGAAGCTTCTCTAAGCAATCTTGTTGTTCGTGATACTCTGGCATCAGCAGGTTAAATGATGTTTCTTAGTCTGACCCACTTTGGTTCCTGTTCTGGCCAGGCTATGCTTGATTTTTTTAACTGCATCTGACTTCTCATTTATTCAAAAAATTAGAGTCCACTTAAGTATCTCATTAGTATTGTAGCTTTCCCATGCTTATCTTCAAGCTTAAACAAAAACAAAGGAAAATGCCTACATTTGCTTTTGAAAGGTAATTGCACTGTGTGGGTGAAAATTTTCAATATCTTTTGTTTGTTTTAATCTGGGGATTAAGCAGTTCACCCTCCCAGCTCCAGGGAGGGGGATTTAGATAAGCAGGTATGTTGCAGTTTCTTCTGAAGGCTCTGCAGGGAGCATTTTCTTCCAGAGCTGCTGATGGTGGGGGTCTCTCAGTGTGTGTGGGATAATGTTGCTCATAGGGCTTCTCTGGGGAGCTTTGTGCATGGCAATGGGACCAGGGCAAACCACCTTGCAAACTGGTTTAGCTCATTAATTTCTTCTTCCTGCCCTGTGCAGGTGGGATACTGTCCCTCTTGTTGGTTGACATCAACTCTTGAGGCCACATGGGTGCAAGGACAGTCCAGTGGTGTCATTTCAAACCTCTTCATGAAGATCCTCTGGGTGGAAGCACTGTCTTTGACAAAGGACAGTGAAGGCTGCAGGAGAGTGATCAAGGAGTTGGAAAGAAGCATTACCTCTGACTAGATTTGAGATGAGTGGGCTTGCCATCATTTTCTCCTGTGCCACCTGCTAAAACCTTGGTATTGTGGAGACTGTTGCCCGTAATAACAGACCAACCAACTAATTTAAGTTATCTGTGATGGGTTTGTCTTGAAAATATAGCTTAAATTCAAATGTTTTCTCAACTCTTGGGCTGTTGGTTGTTCATTTCTCAGGTAGTGTGGTTGAATTGGGTACTTCTGAAGAGACACCATAGAACAGCTTTTTTGCAAGAGAAAATGGAATTAGTGTCTCTGTGGGGGCTTTTTTTTTTTTTTTTTGTGATGGAGAAAAAAGTACCGTGCCCACAGAATATTTCCATGTGAAGGCATTTTGTTGCATCTGCCTTCATCTGTCTTCTTCTGTCCTGTCCAATTACAGGTCATGGTTGTCAAGTCCAGGCTGATTTGAATGCCCTCACTTGATAAATTGCCTTTCTTGTCTTGAATTTTATACTGTCTGGTTCCACAGCTTCATACCTCGGATTAGAAGAGCTTTTCTGCAGCAAACTAGGGAGCAAACTTGTTATAGTCCATACTGTGTATTCTGCAGAATTGTATTTTCCCTTTAAAATAGCCTTGTATTGCTAAACCAACTTACTGATCTGGCTCAGCGTGAAAGCAGTTTTGTGGTGAATGCTGCTGGAAATGCAGCTCTTGGAATGACTGTTCGTGATTTTAATACAGAAGCAGACCTGTGGTCCCTCCTGGAATATCTGATGTGTCGTGTCCCCCCCCCCCTTTTTTCCCCCTTCTTCCTCCCAAAAGCTCTTTAGTGCCTTGGATCCCCTGTGACGAGTGATGAGCAATGAGCCAGGGCTGTGAAAAAGCAAGTGTGAATCTGCTCAGATTTGGGGGAGAAGTAGGCTAGAATCAGAATCTGAATCCATGCACTGTCTTTGCAATGCCGAAGAGCCCTCTGCTGGGGCTTTGGCAAGTGGAGGCTCCTAAGGAAGTGTCAGCTCCGTGCTGCTGCCAGGCATGTGTTCCCTCTTAGAGGCAGCAAAGATTTGCTTCTGCTACAGAAAAGGTTTGGGCAAGTGATTTACTCTCTGCTTGAAACTTATGTGGGTTGGGTTAAACTATCTTGTTTTGTGTGGTAGGATCCCACCCAAGAATGCATTGTTCCCAATAATCCCTTTCCTTGGCTTTGAGCAACAGGCCAGATGCTGATACTTCCCGTGAGAGGCCATCCTTAGTTTGGTTCCCCTTCCAGAGTAAAGCATTTAAGACTATGTTCATGCAACACAGTCAGCAAATACCCCAGAGAGCTGAGCCCAGCCATGTTCACCGCAAACCTAAATTCATCAGTATGGAGGTTTTACCCTGATGATTTTGCATACCTTCTGCCCCCACTGCTTGCTTGGGTATCTTGACCCTCCACAGTACAGTGCTCTGCCCATAAAGCTGTCTGTGCATGATGAAAGCCCATCTACATTCCTAGCAGCTGTCTCCTTCCAAGCTGTCATGAGCAATTGTTCTTGGTAGCATTTTGGAGATGTCAGATGGTGACATTATCAGTGATCACTGGAAAGTAACAGATTAATAATAAAAGAGAGTTGTCATAGAAAGGCCTTCCTGCCTTTACAGTCAGATGTGATAGTAAAAGCCATGCAGAAAATGAACATCACTGGAAGAAACCATTTGGCAGAGACTTCTTAATGCCTCTTCCTCTTGTTCTGGCAAAAGAATATAGTCACAGACCCCCATCCTTAATCCTGTCATTATTTACATTCCTTTGCTTCCTATGCTATATGCACACATAGGTGACCAAGGCCTGTTGCTGGTGTATGGGTGTGAAGTAGATGGGACTAGAAGCTAAGCTATGGGGTGTGTGGTGGATGAGACACTTCAGTCTGCCTCTGCTGCCCTGTTCCCCTGTGAGTGCCTCCAGTACACACAGGAGGAAAAGAAAAATACTGAAAAGTAGAATTTTGCTTAATGGTGTGCATCTCAGTGTGTGTGACAGTGCAGGTGGGAGTCATCATGCACCATAGCTCTCTCCTTTCCTTCGTGGGTACATTATGCAGGTAAATGCTAGATCTGTGCTCTGTGCAGCCATTGCTCAGCTCACAGGAGTCTTTGCCCAGTGTTTGTACAGGAGAGGTCTTGGCATAGTGCATCTCCCTGAAGTCAGGCAAAGAATGGGCGCACCACTGGAAACCAATTAGTGCCAGCTGCTGGTTAATCACCACTTGGAATTCATCAGGTGTTCCTGAGCACTCAGGCCCTATAGTGCTGTGTACCCTATAAAATCACAGCTTAGACTGTCATGAAGCATAACAGTGCTCTGTGTTACTGTCTAGACGTCATTTGTCTCTGAGTTTGATTTGAAGTGGGCTGGGAAAGGAAAGGATAGAGAAAATGAGAGCTCCAAGTTTTGTCTTACGATCTCCTTTTTAGTTTGGGTTGGGTTTTTCTCCTTAATCTTCTGAGGAGTAAAAGTGTTTGCAAACATTAATAAAAAATATCCAAAGGTAGACACATCACTCTTCAGTGAAGGTTTATTCAACTAAAAACAGAGGTCCCAATGTAACTCCATTGCCTTCAGCAAGGTTATGACAACAGCAGCTTCAGTTCTAGCTTGTTATAAGCTATGATACCAAAACATCCTTTCCTCACTGCTCTCACAGCCCATTTTGTAGCATGTTCCTGACAGTGGTGTCTGCACCAAGCACTGTGCTGAGTGCGTTGCTGGTTCTGCTTGCCCACAGCATGGATTTACAACTGCTGCCTTGTGCTCAGCGTTGCGAGCACCATCCCTCTTTGCAGTTGATTTGCCAGTGCTCTGCTGCTATTGTGGGCTGAGGCTTTTACTTGTGGGATGCTGGTTGTTGCCCAGCTGCTTCAGACACTGCTGGTTGTGGGTTCCTGGCGGATCAGTGTGCTGCCTCACAAAGGAGGTGTGAGGTGGTCTCATTTCTGCTCTGCCACAAAAGTCAGCATGGATATGTACAGTTCTGTAGTGAAAGATATGTACAGTTCTGTAGTGAAACCCTTTTTTTAAAGCAAGCTTAGTGAGCGGTTGTCACCCTGAAATAGCAAAACCCATCCTACAGATATCACCAATGTTGCTAATGGATCAGTATGGAGTCCCATGATAAAGCCCACATAGCTGTTTCTGGTGACTATTTATAAAGCTGGGAACACCAAAAACTTCCACTGAAACTTTGTTACTTTTTCTCAGACTTTTTTTTTCTTTTTTTTTGTGCTCTCCTATAGCTTCTCCAGACATTAAAATTTGAATGCCTGTTGTCAAGCTCTTCAAAACTAAAATCTGTGACATGTGAACTAGGAGTCTCATTTTCCTGTGGATTCCTGATCTTTCTTAGGTTGGATGGTTGTAACTGCAGGGAGGTGTTAAGTTTCCTGGGTTTTTTTGCTTTCCTGTATCAATGAAGGCAAAGCAGAGCCTACTTCACAGAAAACAGTACTTGTTTAGTCTGCCAAAGAGTGTCAGATTTTGGATTTCTTCTCTCTTGGAGCTGAGACTTTAACTGCCCTAGGCTACTCTTTCATTAACTGCAGTGGAAAGTATAGTCCGTACAGATGTTCATAGTGTTTCAGTGCTGAAGTCTCCTGGTGTCACTCAGAGAGGAGACAGGATACCATCCCTTCTTGATAGGTCTGCATGGCACTTCACAAGCAAGAGCTGTGGTTTGATGCATACAAACAAAATAGTAAAATCAGCTTATGTGTAACATATGAAGAGCTATAGAGCAAGGGTGGCTCACAGCGGAAGCTGCTGTATATCCTGTGTATCTGTCTGCTTCAGCAAGCAAGAGGCACTTTTGAATACTTTCAGACATTTAGCAGTGTTGCTACAGCTGGGGTCTAGTTGAATGCATGATTTTGATAGATTCTATGGCCAAGAAAATGCTATACTTGCATTTATTTTTTTTTTTTTTTTTTTGTTGGAGACTAGTGTCTTGATCATAAAGCACTAGCATTTCATCATGTTTTTCTCTTTTCTTGGAAGATGGACCTTAGCCAAAATTGAAGAGTACATACAGTTTGAGGGAACTGCAGTTATTTAGCCTGGAGAAAAGGGGACTTGGGGAGACCTTATTGCTCTCTACAAACACCTGAAAGGAGGGTGTGGTGAGGTGGGGATTGATCTCTTCTCCCAAGTAACAAGCAATAGGACAAGGGGAAATAGCTTCAAATTGTGCCTGGGAGGTTTAGACTGGATATTAGGACAAATGCCTTCATGGAAAGGATTTTCAAGCATTAGAGCAGGCTGCCCAGGGAAGTGGTAGACACCCTGGAGGTGTTTAAAAGAGGTGTAGATGTGGCACTTAGGGACATGGTTTAGTGGTGAATTTGGCAGTGCTAGGTTAATGGTTGGACTCAATGATCTCAAAGTTCTTTTCCAACCTAAATGACTACGATTCAACAGTACACAAAATAGTTCACAATGGGCTGAAAATGCACATGAAAATATGAATGCTTTCTGAATCTGATGGTCTTTGCACTTTTAGTCCTTGCTGCTTTCAACGTTTTCTGTTTCTTAGCTGCTGCTGAGGCTTCTGAAAGGCCCAAAAATGCCAATTTAGGAGGGAAACAGTGATTTTTGTAAAAGGCTCTCATGAAGCACAAACCTCCAGCTTGAGGATCATCTATATGATGCTTGCTTCCATTTTCCATCTAGTGAGACTACCAAGTATTATGTACAGCCAGTCCATGGCTGCTGGGCTCCTGTTGTGCCTCTGCTTCTGAAATTCGACATTCGTGAAGTTTATGATTTTCTTTTACAAGTGTTAGCTTCCTCCTTGTGACCACCAAGTGGTGCTCTGTGCTGCATCTTGCAGCAAGGCAAGCTGTTGGCATTTTGGGATGGGGGTTTAAAAAAAGCTGATTTCAGAAGTAGGAATAAGCCTAGAGATGAGAAGGAAACACGAGCCTTTTCCTCTCACAGTGACTGTGCTTCAAGGACTACATCTTGATGCTGTGGCTGCATGATGATTGATGTAGCTTGGTGATGATCAGATGTGATAAGTAGTCTTCGCACTTTCAATTTGGGTGTTCACCTTGGCTGCCTTCTAGGCTTTGGAGCTACAGAGATGGCTATCTGCTGATTCAAAGATAAATCCTGGCAGGTGTCTTTTGATTCAGTTTGTTAAAAATCCAAGAAGCTTCTAAAAATCTTGTCCCAAGCTAGTTTTTCAGAGATAAAAATCAAATCCCTGTTTTTTCTTGGCTGATTTTTCACCCAGTTCATCTAGGGAAGACTTCTGTTTCATATTCCTCTTGTCTGGTGTGCTAGCTGTTTAATGATTTTGCTAGTAAGGTTTGGAAATGTTTACAGCTGTTGCTCTCAGCAGAGGCAAAAGACCTAAATCAATTTTTTGTTTCTTTGTAGGTTTCCTGCAAGAACTCTCCAGGTGTCATTCTCAGGTTTACAGAAGCTGTGTACTTTGTATGAAAACATGCAGTTTGATAGAGAGAATTCTTATGTTGATTTGAAATGATGGGCACATTGTAAGACAGAAACTACCTATAAAATACAATGGGAATTTAAGGGGCTAGCAACATCCCTTTAAGACCCATTAGATTATCTGTGTGGTATAATTGTTTGCAGGAGTGATCATTCCTTTCCAGGTACTGAAAGCTATGCTATAGCAGGATGATGCAGCTAAATTCAAATAGCAGCTTATTTGTATGAAATGCATTGCTGGAATGGAAAGGTGGCAAGCAGGATTGTCTTGTCTGGTGAGCTGGAAAAGTCATGCAGTGTTTCAGAGGAAATCCTTGAATTAGGAAGAAAAGAGATGCCATGTTAACAGCACAGTGAATGCCATGGTTTTATGACTTGCACTGATTTCTCTAGGTATTCCAGTCTGTGAATTAGAGGCCAAAGGAAGGAGGCCAGCTTCTCCTATCTAATGCAGGTGGTATAGCCACCAACTAAATAGCTTCTCCGCAGTTCACCAGTTTGTTTCTTGGGTGTTTTGTGGAATAGCTGTGCCAGAGTTCTGTTGCATCCCACAGTGGAAAGGAGAAGAGTGAAGTATCACCTGCTTTACTTTCAGCACGTATGATATGTGCAGCCCCTCAGGTATCCTACTCAGCTGCTTCATCTTATTGCAGTGTCTGTAACCTATATGAGGTATGAATCCAACATAAAGGGATATCTAGAAAACAAATGTTGATTTGGCTGGATTGTTAGTTTTTAACATGGTCTTAGACCCTGGCTAAATGCCCTGCTCACATGCAAGGTGATGGGCTCTCCCAGTGTGAGTATACATCAGGAGGGAGTTTTTTACAGGGCTGAGTAGAGCTTCATGTAAATTAGATAACATGCATAAATATTATGGGGGTGTTTTTCAGCTTTGAAAAACTAACCGTGAGAAATTTCAAGCATGTGCTTATTCCAGATACTATCTTTTCATGGTGGGTAGCTCCATTAGTAGATATTAAATAGCTCGAATGCAAATTCTGGCTTAGGAAGTCTTTGATAATTAAAAGCTGGGAACAGAGACTGTTGGAAGACTGGCCCTGTGTATGTGCCCTGCTCTAGTCTTTCTTCAGAGTCTGTGGCTAGTTGTGGTCAGAAATAGGGCATGGACAGATAGAGCCTTTGGTTTGATCCAGTGCGGTCACTCTTGTGTTGCAATTTTAGATTCTAGCAGTGGAATATGGCTTTTAAATATTTCTCTCTTAGTGTGTTAACTGTATGGTCAGCTTTGGAATAGACTGGTATCGGGTCTAGTGGAGAATCCACAGGAATTTCCTTCGTGTCACATTTATCTTCTCTCACATGAAGTGTAGGGTGTGCTGTCTTCTTTTCAATACTGAATTATGTCCTCCTTGATCAGGCCTTTGTCTTGTGTTAATCTGTTGTGATGGGAGTGCTGGTATAAACCCGCTGAGGATCACTATCATCATCACTGTTTCCCTGCACCTAAGAGCTAATCTGTCAGCATGTATCGAAGTGGGAGACTTTCTATTGGAGGAGGGGCATATCATAGAATCATAGAATAGTTAGGGTTGGAAAGGACCTCAAGATCATCTAGTTCCAACTCCCCTGCCATGGGCAGGGACACCTCACACTAAACCATCCCACACAAGGCTTCATCCAACCTGCCCTTGAACACTGCCAGGGATGGAGCATTCACAACCCCCCTGGACAACCGATTCCAGTGTCTCACCACCCTAACAGGAAAGAATTTCCTCCTTATATCCAATCTAAACTTCCCCTGTTTAAGTTTGAACCCATTACCCCTTGTCCTGTCACTACAGTCCCTAATGAAGAGTCCCTCCCCAGCACCCCTATAGGCCCCCTTCAGGTACTGGAAGGCTGCTATGAGGTCTCCATGCAGCCTTCTCTTCTCCAGGCTGAACAGCCCCAACTTCCTCTGCCTGTCTTCATACGGGAGGTGCTCCAGCCCCTGATCATCCTCGTGGCCCTCCTCTGGACTTGTTCCAGCAGTTCCATGTCCTTTTTATGTTGAGGACACCAGAACTGCACACAATGCTCCAGGTGAGGTCTCACAAGAGCAGAGTAGAGGGGCAGGATCACCTCCTTCAACCTGCTGGTCACGCTCCTTTTGATGCAGCCCAGGATACGGTTGGCTTTCTGGGTTGTGAGCGCACACTGAAGCCGGCTCATGTTCATTTTCTCATCGACCAGCACCCCCAGGTCCTTCTCCGCAGGGCCGCTCTGAATCTCTTCTTTGCCCAATCTGTAGCTGTGCCTGGGATTGCTCCGACCCAGGTGTAGGACCTTGCACTTGTCATGGTTGAACTCCGTATCAGTCTAATTGGGCTGGAAAGCAGCACCCTTGCAGAGTTGTCAAAGGCTTAATGAAAGTTAAAAATAGAACCAACTTATTGCTGCCTCCGAGATTGGAAATCAGGGGAACAGTTCTCACTTTAGATGTAATTAGTTGAGCAGAAAGCAACTATAGTTACGTATACTCAGGTATTTGTACACATGCACATGCTTTTTTATATTCTGCTATTAGGAAGCAAAATAACATTATGTCCCACTAATGCATTTGACAGTCTTTTCTGTTAGAAAACAGGCACAAGTTTATTTATTTGTTCTGCCTTTGGAAGTGGTGCTCACCTATAGAGAAGTATGAGCCTTCTGTCTTGTTGGATCTTTCCTGATATTGCTTTTGTGTCTCCCTGGCCAGAGGGTGAGGAAGAGGATGAAGAGGAGGAAGAAGAAGAGGAGGAAGAAGAAGATGAGGAGGACAAAGGCATAGATTTGATGGATGAAAGCATGGAGGGTGACACGGAGCTGCCAGGTTTCATGCTTCCAGGAGAGACCTCCCAGGAACCCATAGCTGGCCTGGAAAACCCTGTGGCCCAGCTGGCTAGGGTGTCCTACCAGGTTCCTGACACCATCGAGTGGGAGCAGCAGAACCAGGGTCTGGGTAAGACAAAATGCCCCTTTTTCCTTTACCCTTAGAAGAGGATATGTCCCTGCTCTTCACTTTGCATGAGACAGTCCCTAGTGCCAGAAAGTTTCATGGGTTGGCTCTCAAGCTAAACGCAGAGCGGGTTCATTTCTGAGGAAAGCCCATCCCCTAGTGGCAGCTGATCAAACTGGGATGGGTCCCAGGCAGTGTGATCTGAGTTTTCATTTTGGTGAGAGTTGTTCTTAATACTCCAGATCTGCCCCTTTGTTCCCAGAGCTTAGTGTTGTCTTGCTTCATGGGTGAGCGAATAAAGAACTTCTCAGGTGAGGGTCTAGAGGAAACTTCAGTTCCGTTTGCCTGAGATGGGTTAGTGCAAGGACACATCCTCTGAGGATAAAGCAATAGCGGAGTTGCTGATCAGTCTTTTTTCTATTTCAGCAACATGTTTGTAAGTGCCACTTTTCTAGCATTTTTAAGGACTGTACGGTCCAGCCACGGGACCCTATGCTGGCAGTGTTAAGCAAGCCAAACCTTCAAAGCCTCTATAAAGCTTTATACGGTTTATCCCCACTGTACATATAGGCACTATGTTTAATGACTGGACTAATTTATTCCATTTATAAAGAGCTTATCAGTGTTTATTTGTGTGATGTCCATCTGATGCAAGTCAAAGCTGGTATGGGACAAGGTAGAGGTTAGAAGGGAACTTGCCCAGCTTGGCTAAGGTCACTGAGATCATTTCCCAGCATACTCAATTTCCAAGCCAAGCTCCATCAAAAGCACTTGAATTGGTGGGAGCTGAACCTCATCTATACAGAAGTTCTCTGTGGCTCACTATTACAGATCAACCTGTTTTGAGAATTTCATTAAATAAAGAAACCCCAAAACTTTTTTATAGGCAGTGTTACAAGAACAAGAACTGTCACTTCCCTTGGATGTTTAATTCTGGCAGTTCTACCCCTGTAATGCTGTTTCTTTGCTTTAGTGTTGTTAGCTTCCTTTGAATTGAATCAAAGAGCATATTTCAAGAACTCCTTGGGAAGGTTGCTTCTTGAGGGCAGACCGAGTTTGCATGAGGTCTGATATCTCACTGTCCCACTAACTCTCGTTTGAAAATCATATTGAATGGTTGCCATGTCTGATCTGTTTAATGAGTCCTGTTATCCCATGAGGCTTGACAGGATCTGTGTGAGGGGAATAATTCTAAGGTTGGATTTGGCAAGATGGATTAAAGAGGTATGTGACAGCACTCAGAGGAAAAGTATGTAAGAAACAGGATTATGATGGGTGTTGCATCAGCAGCTTTGTGTTCTTACTTTAGTAATTTCCTTGGTAGAGGATCTTTGTGGTGTCTTGAGAGAAAACACGAGAAGAGTGGCATATTTTCTGCACTCAGGGATGCAGTGGGCTGGCTTGGTGAGCTCTGTATGATTGCTGGCAATAGTGAGAAGTTAGCATCTATGGCTGTTTGCCTGGTTCAGGGTCGTAAGTACTGGGATGAATGGCTTGACAGAGCTTCGCCTCTGAATCAGTCAGTCCTGGCTAAGGATGCCAGTGCTTTGTAATGTGTTTAAGAGAGGCAGTGTTTTGCAGACTCCGAGGTATGTCCCCGCACACCAGACATCACATTGTGCACCATGGAGGAAGATGGCACTGATATCTCTCTTCAGGAATCTTTGTGCATTTAATATCCTAGGTAGGGTGGCTGATGTAATGCCATCAGCTTGAGTCCCTGGAGGGCTCTTGACAGTAGTTCTGCTCTGGAAGAGGGGGCAGGGCATGGCTGGTTTGTCTGGAGGGATGTCTGGAGGCTGCTGAAAGTGCTGTTTGTTTATGACATTGGCTGTTGCCATGAACTTTGGGGCTATGTAGGAGGTTGTTCCTCAGGCACAGTTCTGTTCATAGCTGATGCAGGTCTGAACTAGAGTTATAGCTGTGTTTCCAGTCTTAGTACCTTTGCTGCTGTAGGAAGGGGCTTGGGGTAGGATATGCCTATCAGATATGTTGGTAAATGAGGCAGGTGAGAAAGCAGTGACCAGAGGCTGAAACTGTCCCTGGTGTGCAGTAAACCTTTCTGACTGGAGAGGCAGACATAATTGCGCACAAAAAATAAGCAGGCCTGGGCTGTGAAACAGTGAGGAGCTTTAACACTTCTTGTGTAACAGCATCTGTGTGATAGTCCTTGCTCTAGTGCAGAGCCATGCTGGAGGGTGCACTTTGCGATATCTGTTCTAGAGACCTGCTTCTGATCATACAGGTCTGGTTCAGTTTCTGATGTTTGATATTGCATCATCCTGCAACCTTCTTCCTCTACTACTTTCTCTCTTTCTTAGATCTTGGAAAGGCCATCTTTCAAAAAAATTCAGGCATGGAATAAACTGATTTTATGGAAGGAAGGATTTTTTTTTTCTCCCTAACTTATGTTTTATTTAACCTTATGTAAATTGGAGGAGCCCCCTGTGAAGCCTGTCAAGTTGAGTCAGCTGCAGAGCCCTGAAGCCGCTCATGTGATTGACTGGGCAGGCACGAATTTCTGCATTGCCTGGAAGTGCATGGCCGGGTTATGTGTTACTAGATTTAAATGGTTTGGATTGCCTTTTATTTTTAAGCTGTTGCAGTCTGTAGAGGCAGCTGTGAGGGAGAGGATGAGGCTGTGGCTGAGCTGAGTTCATCTTTGGCAGTTAGATGGAATTTCTGTGCATTGATGTAGTAGGTGACAAAAGAAGGGACATGGTGGGATCAGTCTCTCTGCTTGTGACTCACCCCTCTTATTCCACAAGGTAAAAACTTATGCAAAGAGCCGTTTATTCTTTTTATGTCTAGACAACTTTAATGGCCCTTTGGTACTGTTTCCTTCCCCGTCTACAGTACTCCTAGGAGGAAGAGAGATTATTTATGTTTGAGAGGCACAAAGAAAACCAAGGGCTTGCATGAGCTCACACTGAAAATCTGAAGCCAAACAAGGAGCATATCCTAGGTTGAGGGAACCCAAAAGTTGTTGTTTGCTGGGAGTGCATGTGGAATAGGAGATGCTATCACATCTCCATGTAGTGCTGGACTCCTTTTCTCTGAGATGCTGCAGCAGTAATGTACCCCTTACACTCTTCCCAGTTCGTGCCAGGTGGGAGTTTCTGTCCTGGTGCATTGGCCCTGGGTGCATTGGCACACGCTGGGCTACTGCTGTGTCCATATCTGTGTCCACACCTGATCCTGGTTACATGTTTATGATGTATATTAGGGAGAACAGGAAGGGTAGAAAAAGCGTATAGCTCATGTCAGCAGGAAGTAGATTGTTAAGAACAGAAGAAACCCCCTGAATGTGACAGTAGGTCAGAAGACATGCCCACCTGCTTGAGCACCTAGAGAGACCAGACTCACTGTGAAGGGCTTGCAAAGCTTTAGATCTACTGGACACATGCACAGATTATTTATCTTTCAAACCCTTCTTCTTTAAGTTATTTTCATTCCTTTGACATCTATTTTTTTAAGTGCTTTTCTTCTAAAGCTAAAATCAACTTGACTGTAAGGCAGCTTCATAACCACTGGACTTCCCCAGACAAAGCCCCTGGAGGGTGGGGGGATGAATGCATTCATTCCCCCTGAATGCAGCTGGGTCAGAGGCACTGTGCTCCCACCTGCCTCAGCCCATGGCATGTGTCTTTGTGCAATCTGGGGAAGAGCTCTGTGCTTCCCTTACTTTGCCAAATAGTGCTGAGATGTGAGGAATTTCCCATCTTGTGCACATGAAATATGGTTTAGAAGGGGAAGTTGTTCTGCTTGACCTAGGATACAGCATAGGAAAGGAAGACCTGAAGAAAGATCATAGAGTCATAGAATCGTAGAATAGGTAGAGTTGGAAAGGACCTTAAGATCATCTAGTTCCAACCCCCCTGCCACAGGCAGGGACACCTCACACTAAACCATCCCACACGAGGCTTCATCCAACCTGGCCTTGAACACTGCCAGGGATGGAGCACTCACAACCTCCCTGGGCAACCCATTCCAGTGTCTCACCACCCTAACAGGAAAGAATTTCCTCCATATATCCAACTTCGCACTTCTAAGTTTGAACCCGTTACCCCTTGTCCTGTCACTACAGTCCCTGACGAAGAGTCCCTCCCCAGCATCCCTATAGGCACCCTTCAGATACAGGAAGGCTGCTCTGAGGTCTCCACGCAGCCTTCTCTTCTCCAGGCTGAACAGCCCCAACTTCCTCAGCCTGTCTTCATACGGGAGGTGCTCCAGCCCCTGATCATCCTCGTGGCTCTCCTCTGGACTTGTTCCAACAGTTCCATGTCCTTTTTATGTTGAGGACACCAGAACTGCACACAATACTCCAGGTGAGGTCTCACAAGAGCAGAGCAGAGGGGCAGGATCATCTCCTTCCACCTGCTGGTCACGCTCCTTTTGATGCAGCCCAGGATACGGTTGGCTTTCTGGCCTGCGAGCGCACACTGCCGGCTCATGTTCATTTTCTCATCGACCAGCACCCCCAAGTCCTTTTCTGCAGGGCTGCTCTGAATCTCTTCTTTGCCCAATCTGTAGCCATGCCTGGGATTGCTCCGACCCAGGTGTATGACCTTGCACTTGGTGTGGTTGAACTTCCTAAGGCTGACACCAGCCCACCTCGCAAGTGTGTCGAGGTCCCTCTGGATGGCATCCCTTTCATCCAGCATATCAACTGAACCACACAGCTTGGTGTCATCGGCAAACTTGCTGAGGGTGCACTCAATCCCACTGTCCATGTCAGCGATGAAGATGTTAAAGAAGACCGGTCCCAACACCAATCCCTGAGGGACACCACTCGTTACTGGTCTCCAGCCGGACATTGAGCCATTGACCATAACTCTTTGTGTGAGGCCATCCAGCCAGTTCTTTATCCACCGAGTGGTCCATCCATCAAATTGATGTCTCTCCAATTTAGAGAGAAGGATGTCGTGTGGGACAGCGTCGAACGCTTTGCACAAGTCCAGGTAGATGACATCAGCTGCTTTACCCTTGTCCATCAGTTCTGTAGCCCCATCCTAGAAGGCCACCAAATTGGTCAGGCAGGATTTCCCCCTAGTGAAGCCATGCTGGCTGTCACCAAGCACCTTGTTGTTTTTCATGTGCCTTAGCATGCCTTCCAGAATCTGCTCCAGGATTTTGCCAGGCACAGAGGTGAGACTGACTGGTCTGTAATTCCCCGGGTCTTCCATTTTCCTCTTCTTGAAAATGGGGGTTATATTTCCCTTTTTCCAGTCATCGGGAGCTTCACCTGACTGCCATGATTTTTCAAATATGATGGCCAGTGGCTTAGCAACTTCATTCGCCAGCTCCTTCAGGACCCACGGATGGATTCCATCAGGTCCTATGGACTTGTGCACATTCAGATTTTTAAGATGTTAAGATAATGGTACCCAACAGAGTACAAGATGAGGGTACGCCATCTAAGCAGCAAACTTTTACAGTTGGCATTGTCCATTTTTAAAATACTTCACACATATGTCTTGCTCCTGGGTATGCATCTCTCTTCTACCCTTCAGAATTTTGACATTTTATGCTAAGATCTATAGTACAGAAGAGCCTAGAAATATTGGAGTAGCTATCCTCAGGTCAGTTGTTATTGAGTTTGCTTGTTGTGATGGCTTGACATACTGCAAATCCCTAGAAAACAAGTAACTTGATCCACAAACAGCTTGACAGAGCAGAAGACAGTTTGGGTTTTTGTAGTGGTCAGTGATGAAATGCTGGAGAAATAGAATCATTAAAAAATGTCAATTCTGGGAAGTCAGCTGGACCAACATTGACTCCATCTGAGCAAAAGCAATTTATAAGCACCAGTAATGAGGCTGTCAGTTTTACAGTCCATCAGCTGACTCTGTAGCCAGCAATATTTAGATTAAAAGTAAAGCAGAAGATTGGTATTTGTGCCTTTATAAAATAAAACTTGATCCAAAAGCTGTTTTATGGCCTGTAGTTCTGGAGAAGGGATGTGGACCCATTGGAGCAAGTGTAAAGGAGGGCCATGAAGATGCTCAGAGGGCTGGAGCACCTCTCCTATGGAGACAGGCTGAGAGAGCTGGTCTTGTTCAGCCTGGAGATGTCTCTGGTGAGATCTTAAGAGCAGCATCCAGTACCTAAAGGGGCGACAAGAAAGCTGGAGAGGGACTTTTGACAAAGGCATGTAGGGACAAGGCAAGGGGGGAATGGCTTTAAGATGAAAGAGGGTAGATTTAGATTAGATATCAGGCAGAAATTCTTCCCTGTGAGGGTGGTGAGGCACTGGCATAGGTTGTCCAGAGTAGCTGTGGTTGCCCCATCCCTGGCAGTGTTCAAGGCCATGCTGGATGGGGCTTGGAGGAACCTGGTCTGGTGGAAGGTGTCCCTGCCCATGGCAGGGGGTTGGAACTGGATGACCCTTAGGGTCCCTTCCAACCCAGTCTGTGATTCTATGACTTCGACCTTTCTCTACTTGTTTCTTGATTTGTACGTAAGTTGTCTGTGGTAGGCAAACATTAACTGTTCAGAGAGCATCAGAGGGGTGGGAAACTTGGGATTTCTGGGAATGAATCAAAATAATTTTTCCCTGCTACCTCTTTTGTGATTAACTGTTTATGCATTACAGGAGAACTGCGGTTGATTTAAATGGGTTCAAACCCAGTGAACAGTTTCTGGGTCCTTTACTAATTTCTCATGATTGTTAAAGTAGATATTATTTGTTGTACACTTCCATGGAGATCAAATCCCTCTACTTCTGTTCTGGCAGTGGCTGCTGTGACTCTAGCCCCCTTCTTAAGAGTACTTAAGTGTCTGTGAGAATTCTTAATTTAGCAACCTTGAGCCAAGACACAGCAACTTAGCTTGAACTGTTGTGAGGACTTTGCAATGCAGTGTAAAAATGTCCCCAGGCTCCCAAACTATTTGTTAATGCCATAGTGCTTGCCTATTGTCTATGTCCCAAGCTGAAGAACTCTTGCTATCCATAGCAAGAAAGCAGCAGGAGGTCTAGGGCAATTTATTAAGCCTTTAATTTTGGTGCCTTGGGGCATGCAGTAGTTTGCTTTGTGCATTCAAAACATATGGAGTTATTTGCAGTGACAATGATGTTTTTATCTTGAGGCATACAGGGTTGTGACTATTTGAATGTATGGTTCCAGTTGTCTAAGTGGAGTTTGTTATGGTGGACTTCGTTTCTTTAAGATGTTGACTGAAACTATCAGTTGCTTATTGTAGGCCACCATTAATAGAACAGTAGCAAACAGGAGAGGCTGATTTGAACCATAAACCTTAACAGAGGAAACCCCATTGTTATGCTCAAAATCTTGTTTTATGTGCAAAAAAGAGGCATACCTCATGTATATATAAACCCAAGAATTTATTGCTAGTATAATTAAAATCTTAAGACTCTAATAATAATTAGTCCAGATCTAATTATAACAGGAAAAGGAATACTAATGCAATTAGGATTGTTGCACACACACTCTTTAGTTTCTGTGCTTTATCCTGGTGTTATGCTTGTCCTTGCTTCTGTGGGTCCTAAGGCATTATTCAGGTGTTTGTAGCGGGTCATCAATATCTGGAGTGTTTTGGGAGATTCAATGTTCACATTAATGGTTTCTTTCTTACTTTAGGTTCCATTTGAAATAATTTTTGTATGTTCGATATCATGCTTTTGCAACTTACTCTTTCTTCATTGATCTGCAGTTCCATATTACATCTGAATTTACTATAAATGGTGGCTTTTATGTATGTTAGGTACTATTTTTTGTTCTCTTGTTTACCCTAAACCCTTTTTTGTCCAGGTCTGCATTTCTTTAACTGACCATTGGTGTGTTGTTTATATTCACCTCTTTACAGAAATGGCAATACCATGTAAGAGGGCTTTTGTGGTTTTGGGGTAACTTGTGAGAAGTCACCTGAATTTCCTGATTTGGCAGGATTTGTTATACATATCCATCAACTCATGAAGATACTCCACACAGTGGAGCTTGGACCATCCCTGTGAATGGGAGTTAAAGATTAAAAAAGTGTGACAATGTAATTTTCAACAAGTAGCTTCCAAAATATAAACCATGCCCGCATTTCACAGAATCACAGAATCCCAAGGGTTGGAAGGGACCTCAAAAGATCATCTAGTCCAACCCCCCTGCAAGAGCAGGGTAACCTACAGTACATCACACAGGAACTTGTCCAGGCGGGCCTTGAATATTCATGGGCATTTCATGTATTTTTGTGTGTAGGATCTTAGTTCTTACAATAATGGAAGGTCATAGAACTCCCGCACTTAAGTAATGACAAGGCACTTGCATAATAAACACCTTTTTTGAATGTGATTTTTTTTTTTTTAATGGCTATTTGCAGCTTTGAGTAGTTACAGAGGAAATAGCTCTAGCTGTATTGCAGATCTGTGGTTGCAAATAATACTGCATAAACCATATAATGGATGCCACTGGTTAATGATTGTAAGGCAGAGTAGCAGAAGCAGAGTAGTGGAAGATGATGAATATTTGAAATGTCATTTTTACAGGAAGATGGGATTAATGCTTTTATGGGCAAAAATAGCCAGCACTAGGAAGACAGAAGCTGAGAGTTAGAAGTTAGTAGTGTGTTCTTTAATCACTGCCCAAAATGGATCTCGTTTAAGTACTGTTACAGCTTGTGTTACTGGAACATCAGAGTGCCGTTTAATCTTTAATGCATTTATCTTCTTAATTACCCTGGAAAGGGTATCCATGTTTCAAAGGTGGTAAGCAAAACTACTGAGAGGCCAAGTGACACCACTGGTTTCATGAGGGAGCCTTTAGCAGAGTAAGGATTTAAGATAGGAGCATTAAATAGTGCTTGGGCATTTCATGGACATGAGTACCTGCATTTCTCCCTGGGAAGGGAGCAAAGGATCACATAGAAAGTCACCATCCCAGTAGAAGGGGCTGAGTCCATAGCAATCCCAGGTGAGACAGGCTGGCAGGAGCCAGGATCAGGAACAGAGCCAGTAAATGTTTATTCCTGATTCAAAGTGCAACTGCCTGCAGCAGTCTTGCCTTCTGTAGCTTTGCCCCATATGTGTTTCTGGGAGTTCTGTATTACAAACTGTTGGCCAAGCAAGGTCTTATTATTTTTCCTGTCTTTCTGGGTGCTCCAAATAATTTATACAGTTCCTTGCTAGCTTCCCTTTCTCCTCCTGAGCAGTAATAAAGCTCCCATCATAAATCTGTGCCTAAATCAAGTTTCCGTTCCTTGTGAGGGATGTGTACTCTCTTTGGAATGACTTATTTTTTATCTGTTTTAAAAGATTGTTTGTGGTTGTCTTAATCCTGGAATGGGTTTATGTTTAATCAGGTTTGCCTTGTCAAAGGGATTTTGCATCCACCTGCCTGGAAACAGCAACAGTTCCTGGCAGCTTGATGTGACATACACTGTTGTAATGAAAGAGCAGCTCGCAGGAGAGAACAATTCACATCAGTGGTGGCTTTTTCTTTTTACTAACTTTTATCCCAAAGTGCTTGGGAACTCTGTCTCTTTTTCTTTTTAATATTGCTTCTTTCTTTGGCCTGACTTGTTCCTACTTCTGCTCTGAGGCCAGCTGAGATAATGAGCCTTGCAGACCAGTCCTGCACATGTGCTGCAGCATGGTGTTCAGTAGTGTAGTGAAAAGCAGACCCATGCCTCGTGCTGGGACTTTGGACAATGGGACCTTCCCAGGAGGAGCAGAACTTGTCCAAGTCTGAACCCCATGGTCCTGTCCTACTGTCCTTCTCTTACCTTCATCAAGCACAAGACCGCTGTGCCCTCATGAGCGAGGGCCATGCATTTTGAATGGGAGGAGCTAACAGTGTGTCTGTTCTGCTGTGAATTGGGATGAGGAGCTTCAAGCCACAGAGTATGAACCACCAGTGCATGGGATCACATCCTTCCTCTTGGAAGCACGTTAAGGATTCTTGTCCTTTAAGTACAAATCAAAACCAAAGGAAGGGAATAGAGATGAGTAAAGCAGAAGATTGGAGGGTGTTTTAGTGATTTACAGCTCTGAAAGGAAGTAGCTATCAGAAATAGGTGCAATAAAGCTGTTACGGTAGAAAAATATGTATATGCTTGCAGTTTATCCAAAGGAAGGGAAAAACAGCAGGAGCCTTTCTATATGGAAACTTCCAGCAGGGAACTTGGGCTCATATTTTAGCCTGATGTTTTTGGTGGCGTGTGTTGAGAAACAGCAGCACTATAACATCCTCAGATACATTACTTTGAAATAGCAGCTTTTCCATGAGGTTTATGCATCCAGTTAAACCTGTGTCATAGGAAGACTGGCTAAGCCCATTTGTAAAGAGCCTTTAAGTGCTGCCTCCAGGAGTTGCTCAGGTTTGGCTCTGTCTTTCCTCTCTCTGCCTGCACAGAAGATGGGATCCCATCAGACAAGGTGTTAAACTGGAGTTACTGACTATTGCTGGGGGGAAAGAAGAGGTCCTGTCCATTCACAGCATTTCTGCCTCTTTTTCTTCAGTTTGGAGCGAGGTGGTGTGAAGCCACAGAGCCAGTTTGTGGAAGGAGAGGGAGGACATTGGTCACTATGGTGGGCATTGATCAGTATGAGAGGCCACAGCTGAGGTCTGGCTGATGGGGGGACACTTCCAAGGAACGGTGGGAGGCATGGAGGGCTGATGTCACTCCTGCATGTCCTAGTCCTCACTACCCTGCCATGCAAAAATCTCCTGAAATACCTGCAGGGAGGGAACAACAGCTTCTGTGGTGGAAATGGCTGTCTCCCTGGTCTGGGACAGGGGAGCCTTTAGTGATGTTTGTGTGTGCCGAGCGTTAGGGAAGCTGTGCTGAACAGAACTAAAGTCTGTGCCATTGGTCACCTACAGTTTGCCTGGCAGACCGTGTTCATGGTATACCATGGCTGAGCAAATTCACCCTTCTCAGATTGCAGTGGGGCATGGAAAGGAAGCCTGCAGCAGCATCACACTCCTGGGCTTTCCAGAGTAGGACTCCTAAGAGGGTTTTTGCCTGCACCTCCAGTTGCTCTTGTTGGCCCAAGAAAGCAAAGTTGGAAAATTCAAGCACATGGCTGAGTGCTTTTGGCCTTCTCCAGCTGTCTGGCTCTATTAATCCATTTACTACAGCCTTTAGATGTAGGATGTGTCTACCTTGGAGCATGGCTTGGCATTTGCTGTCCAAGTAATTTATCTTGTTTTTTTCGCCTTGATTAAAGGATAGGGTCCATTAGCTTGTGCAGAGCTCTGTGCTGTGAAGGCTGGACTGCATTTGCTAACCAAGCACCATCTGGGTTTCTGCACAGCACAATGAGGTAGGCATCCTTCTAGACTGCCAGTTGCTTTGATACTGTCTGTCCCCATGTTTGTCAGCCCTACTGTAATACAAATTGTAGTGATTTTGCTCTCTTTAATCTGCAATAATCCTGCTTTTCCTCATGTCTGCAATTTCCGTGTACACACATATCACATCTCAGTGTGCTTTGCCTCTTCTGTCCTTCAGTTTATACATGTCAGAAAACTTGGCTCCATTTAGACAGAGGAGATGGTTTTCAGCCCTCTCTCCCTTTGGATTTTAGTAATCACGTAGCTTGATTGAAGAACACAGGCAGGGCAGTAGCTTTCCCTGGCTGAGAGTTATTAATTTTTCTTTTATGTGCCCGTCTGGGTGTCTTTTGCCATATAAAAAGACTTGTCTTTATGTTGGAGGAATCACATTTATTTTCTAATAGTGATCTATACTATGGTGCAAAAGATAGGTTTTGTTTTAATGGCATTTCAGCCCTCAAAAAAAAAAAAAAAAGACAAACTGGAGTGAGGGAAAGTGAAGGTTCATTGGCCTTGAATTGCCTCTGTCTTTCTGGGGATTTGTGTCACAGGCTGATCTTTTGGGTTAAAATGTTGGCTTCATTGCAGAGCTGGTAAGAGAAAAACAGAGGAAAAGAGCTCATTTCGACAAGTAGCGGGGAGAGAGAGGGGGATTTATTGAGACGATAGTTTTAAAATATTTGTTTCTAATGAGAATGTGGGTATGCTTTCTCTCTGCTTGGGCAGTGCAAACCACAAATGACTGATACTAAACCTTCCTATCCTCTGGTGTTTGCTCAAATTAAAGCCACTTGAGGATCAAAGGAGATCAGGGTTCCCTCCTGGAAGGATGTTCCCTTGATATGTATACAAGTCCAGCTCTGCCTGTGAATAAGTTAGGAACATATATTGGAAATAAGTAAATTGCTCATATTTTGACTGACAATAAAATAATTACCTCAAACCCCCAGCAATTGTTGTTTTGCAAAAATGCTGGGTATCAGCATTGATCATAGAGAGGAGTTGATACAGCAAAAATTACTAGAGGCTTCTACTTGCCTTTTTTCCTCCTTTTTTTTCTTTTTTTTTTTTTTTCCTTTTTTTTTTCTCTTTTTTCTTTTTCCTTTTTTTTTTTTTTTGAATAGCTCTAGTCGCCCAGCCTCATCCAAGCCTGGGAAGTAATAAAGGGTTTCAGCATGGCTGTTTCCTGGTCACCTATCGTTTATTTTAGTACACTGGCAACACCATCTGTGCTTGAAACTTTATTAATGCGAAGTGAGGCCGAGTTTCTCCAGCTTTATTCCTTTTCTGGGTTGCTTTCCCCACATCCCCTGTTGCCCTCAGTGTGTTGAGACTGGCCTTCTCATGCAGGTATTTGCATGGTCTAGTTTTGCAGGAGTAGATGCTCAGCTTCCTGCTTGTTTTTAGCAAGGGGCTTAATGCAGTCACTGGGGCTGAGCTCTACCCTCCTGGCCACCCATTCTGCAGCTGTTATATGTTTCCCTGGGGTATCCCCTGTTTTGTTTAGCAGTTTCACATGCTGCGCTTCTGTCACTATCCGTGTAAGATGGATATGGTGTTGCATCCATCATACCAGCTTATGGATGCCCATGCCAAGGCAGTCCAGATGCTGCTCCAAGCTCCCTGTCAGGAACCTAGCCCTGGCACACTTAACATTGCAATGGACCTTCTGCACTTCTGCTGCGTGTGTGAGCATGCTGGCATTTCTCTTTGCATGCTTCAGGACAGGTCTTAACACCAGTGGAGGATTTCAAAGACCTTTCAGTGGCTTCACCATACCATCCCATGGGACTGCTCCCCCTTCAGTTGCCCTGATTTTGCTTCCTTTCACACAGCTGTTCCAAAACCTGTACTTGAGCACATGCTTTGGTTTAGGTTTGAGGAGAGATCTTGGTGTCTGCCCTTCCAGTGTAGGTGGAAGCTGGTTTTACCTTGTGTAAATGGGGGTTGCCTTTGCCCTCCTCAGTTCTGGCTTTCCTTCCAACCATCAGTAAGCAAGTTCTGGAAAACAATGAGGTAGGATTCAGTACAAATATTCTGTCAGGAAAATATCTTCTTCTTGGGTTTTGTTATTTTCTGTTTCTGTAAGAACTGGTTAAATACAGTCTCTGTTTTTTTGTTGGGTAGAAGATCAAATATAGAATCATAGAATAGTTAGAGTTGGAAAGGACCTCAAGATCATCTAGTTCCAACCCCCCTGCCATGGACAGGGACACCTCACACTAAACCATCTCACCCAAGGCTTCGTCCAACCTGGCCTTGAACACTGCCAGGGATGGAGCATTCACAGCTTCCCTGGGCAACCGATTCCAGTGCCTCACCACCCTTACAGTAGAGAATTTCTTCCTTATATCCAATCTAAACTTCCCTGTTTAAGTTTTAACCTGTTACCCCTTGTCCTATCACTACAGTCCCTAATGAAGGGTCCCTCCCCAGCATCCCTATAGGCCCCCTTCAGGTACTGGAAGGCTGCTATGAGGTCTCCACACAGCCTTCTCTTCTCCAGGCTGAACAGCCCCTACTTTCTCAGCCTGTCTTCATACAGGAGGTGCTCCAGCCCCTGATCATCCTCGTGGCCCTCCTCTGGACTTGTTCCAACAGCTCCATGTCCTTTTTATGTTGAGGACACCAGAATTGCACACAATGCTCCAAGTGAGGTCTCACAAGAGCAGAGTAGAGGGGCAGGATCACCTCCTTCGACCTGCTGGTCACGTTCCTTTTGATGCAGCCCAGGATACGGTTGGCTTTCTGGGCTGCGAGCGCACACTGAAGCCGGCTCATGTTCATTTTCTCATCGACCAGCACCCCCAAGTCCTTTTCTGCAGGGCTGCTCTGAATCTCTTCTCTGCCCAGCCTGTAGCCATGCCTGGCATTGCTCTGACCCAGTAGTATTAATATATAGTATTAGATTAAAATATAGTATTAGATCAAATTAATAGCCTCAATTAAGCAATGCTTTCTGAATATATGCACTCCGTAAGCAGAACATGATCCTGTGAGTGCTATTTATGTAGGCTAGATTTTATTAAGTCAAATAATATGCTTTTGATTTAGAAGATATTTTGAAGTTTAGCACAAAAGGATGTAGTCCTCCAATAGACATCTACTGCCTTTAAATATGTACAGCTGTGTAATATCTGGGCTGGAGGTGAGTTTGTTTGCCAGACAGAATGCAGGTCCATACTTCTGTACCCTTTGCTGTCTTTATTGTAGCCAGCAAATGTGTTCCTGATTGCAGCCTTCCTGGGAGACCTGTGTGGTCTTGTGCCTCAGGCTTATGTCAAGTTTGCATTAGCTGAAGCACAGTACCTGGTTGTGCATGTGGGCTTGGTCTGCAGTGACCTTAAGGTGACATGCAATTGCCTAGCCACAGCAACACAGGCTAAGCTAGGTCAGAGCACTGTAAGTTTCCCATAGGTTGGGAATGTGTCTGTGGCTTGTCTGTTTGGCTTAGGTATTTTGCACTGACCTCTTAAGTCACAGTCTGCAGTGACTCTATGGTGAGTGAACCCTGTTCAGACAGATGCTGTATGCTCCAGTACAATGGCTATATGGAGCAGGAGAAGCAGATTGTTAATTTGGCAGACTGTTAATTTAACATCTACTAGACAGAGGCAAGCCAGGAGCATTTTTCGCTAAGGTGCAAATGGACCAGATCAAGTTGGAATCTGAACCAGCAAAACCAAGCATTCTTCTGGTGACTGGTCTGGTGGAGGCTCTGCTCCCACAGTCTTGGAGCTGCTGTGAGGTCTGTGAAGACCTTTCTCTGGGATTGTGTACCATTTTAGAATCATAGAATCATAGAATAGTCGGGGTTGGAAAGGACCCCAAGATCATCTAGTTCCAACCCCCCTGCCATGGGCAGGGACACCTCACACTAAACCATCCCACCAAAGGCTTCATCGAACCTGCCCTTGAACACTGCCAGGGATGGAGCACTCACAACCTCCCTGGGCAACCCATTCCAGTGCCTCACCACCCTAATGGGAAAGAATTTCCTCCTTATATCCAATCTAAACTTCCCCTGTTTAAGTTTGAACCCGTTACCCCTTGTCCTGTCACTACAGTCCCTGACGAAGAGTCCCTCCCCAGCATCCCTATAGGCCCCCTTCAGATACTGGAAGGCTGCAATGAGGTCTCCACGCAGCCTTCTCTTCTGCAGGCTGAACAGCCCCAACTTCCTCAGCCTGTCTTCATATGGGAGGTGCTCCAGTCCCCTGATCATCCTCGTGGCCCTCCTCTGGACTTGTTCCAGCAGTTCCATGTCCTTTTTATGTTGAGGACACCAGAACTGCACACAATACTCCAGGTGAGGTCTCACAAGAGCAGAGTAGAGGGGCAGGATCACCTCTTTCGACCTGCTGGTCACGCTCCTTTTGATGCAGCCCAGGATACGGTTGGCTTTCTGGGCTGCGAGTGCACACTGCCTGCTCATGTTGATTTTCTCATCGAACAGCACCCCCAAGTCCTTCTCTGCAGGGCTGCTCTGAATCTCTTCTTTGCCCAACCTGTAGCTGTGCCTGGGATTGCTCCGACCCAGGTGTAGGACCTTGCACTTGGCATGGTTGAACTTCATAAGGTTGGCATCAGCCCACCTCACAAGCGTGTCAAGGTCCCTCTGGATGGCATCCCTTTCCTCCAGCATATCAACTGAACCACACAGCTTGGTGTCATCGGCAAACTTCCTGAGGGCGCACTCAGTCTCACTGTCGATGTCAGCGATGAAGATGTTAAACAAGACCGGTCCCAACACCGATCCCTGAGGGACACCACTCGTTACTGCTCTCCAGCCAGACATTGAGCCACTGACCACAACTCTTTGTGTGAGGCCATCCAGCCAGTTCTTTATCCATCGAGTGGTCCATCCATCAAATTGATATCTCTCCAATTTAGAGAGAAGGATGTCGTGTGGGACAGCGTCGAACGCTTTGCACAAGTCCAGGTAGATGACATCAGCTGCTTTACCCTTGTCCATCAGTTCCATAGCCCCATCATAGAAGGCACCAGATTGGTCAGGCAGGATTTCCCCCTAGTGAAGCCATGCTGGCTGTCACCCAGCACCTTGTTGTTTCTCATGTGCCTTAGCATGCCTTCCAGGAGAATCTGCTCCAGGATTTTACCAGGCACAGAGGTGAGACTGACTGGTCTGTAATTCCCCGGGTCTTCCATTTTCCTCTTCTTGAAAATGGGGGTTATATTTCCTTTTTTCCAGTCATCGGGAGCTTCACCTGACTGCCATGATTTTTCAAATATGATGGCCAGTGGCTTAGCAACTTCATTCGCCAGCTCCTTCAGGACCCATGGATGGATTTCATCGGGTCCCATGGACTTGTGCACGTTCAGGTTCTTAAGATGGTGTCCTGGGTTCAGCAGTAGCAATCAGTTTTCTCCTTCTTAGTAGCTAGTGCAGTGCTATGTTTTCATTTTTTGGCCTGGAAAGAGAGCTCGTAACGCTGGTGTTTTTAGTTGCTGCTCAAATGTTTGGTCTGGCCAAGGACTTTCTGAGCCTCATTCTCTGCCAGGGAGGAGGGGAAGCCAGGAGGAAGAGGAGACAGGACACCTGACCCAAACTGACCAAAGAGGTATTCCATACCACAGCACGTCATGCCCAGGATGTAACGGGGAGTTACCTGGAAGGGCAGGGACTGCAGGGTTGGAGGAGGTATCGGTCGGTGCTCGGCTGGGGGGAGTGGGGTGAGTTATTGGTTGGCTGGTGTTGAGGTGTTGTATTCTTTCCTCTCATTATTTCCTTTATCATTATTGGTGGTAGCAGTAGTGATTTGTGTTATACCTTAGTTACTAAACTGTTCTTATCTCAACCCGTGGGAGTTGCATTCTTTTCAGTTCTCCTCTCCGTCCCTCCAGGAGCAGGGGGAGGGCAAGTGGGGTGAGTGAGTGAATGAGGTTTGTGGTTGGGTTTAAACCACGACAGATGGTCTTGAACCAGATCCTCTCCTACAGTGGGCCCAAGGTCTTCATTCTCACAGTCCCTGCATCTACCTTCTAAGACTTGGGTGGTGCAGTCAGAGCCTTTGCCAGTGAAGACCGAGGCAAAGAAGTCATTCAGAACCTCAGCCTTCTCCAAATCCTGTGTAGCCAGTTCTCCCAAGAGCTTCCTCAGGGGGCCTATGTTGTCCCTAGTCTGTTTTTTGTTTACTATGTACCTACAGAATCCCTTACTGTTACCTTTCACATCCCTAGCCAAGTTTAATTCTAACTGGGCCTTAGCTTTCCTAACCTGGTCCCTAGCTTCCCGGACAACATCCCTGTACTCTACCCAGGCTGCCTGTCCTTGCTTCCATTTTTTATAAGCCTCTTCCTTGGGCCCCCCTGCTCTCCAGGGCTATATCCCATGGAACCTTACTAAGCAGGCTCCTGAAGAGGCCAAAGTCTGCTCTTTTGAAGTCCAGGGCAGTGAGCTTGCTACACGCTCTTCTCACTGTCCTGGGGATCTCAAATTCGACCATCTCGTGATTGCTGCATCCATGGCTGCCCTGGAGCACCACATTCTCAATAAGCCCTTCCCTGTTGGTGAGCACAAGGTCAAGCATGGCACCTCTCCTTGTCAGCTCCTCTATCACTTGCAGAAGGAAGTTGTCTTCCACACCATCGAGGAATCTCCTGGATTGCTTGTGCCATGCAGTGCCATCGTTCCAACAGATGTCAGGGTGATTGAAATCCCCCATGAGAACAAGGGCCTGCGAGCGTGAGGCTTTTCCTATCTGTCTGTAGAGTGCTTCATCCACAGGTTCTCCTTGATCAGGCGGCCTGTAACAGATACCCACAGTAATGTCTCCCACGGCTGTTTTCCCTTCAACCCTGACCCACAAACTCTCTGTAAACTGCTCACCTGCCCCCAGACAGAGTTCCATACTCTCCAGCCTATCCCTAACATAAAGGGCAACTCCCCCTCCCCACCTGCCAGGTCTGTCTTTTCTAAAGAGCCTGTAACCTTCCATTCCAACACTCCAGTCATAGGAGCCATCCCACCATGTTTCTGTGATGCCTATTATATCATACCCCCGTAGATGTGCGCACATCTCTAATTCCTCTTGTTTGTTTCTCATGCTATGGGCATTTGTATAGACGCATCTGAGCCAAGCTCCAAATGAAGCCGGCTCGTTGGCTGGAGCAGCCAGAATGTATGTACATTGTTCCAAGCATTTATTACAGGTGTTGGCAACTGACTGGGTGTGTTGGGATGGAATGATGCCCCCCTCCCCCAACACATCTAGTTTAAAGCCTCCTTGACCAGTCTGGCAAGCCTCCTACCAAAACTGCTCTTCCCCTTCATCAGACCAGCTCCACCAGCCCCCAGTAGACCTGGCCTACTGACTTGGGTCCCATGTTCAGGACACCCAAACCCCTGACTATGACACCACCCTTTTAACCATTTATTAACCTTGCCAATCCTCCTAGCTTTTTTTTGGTCCTCCCCTGTGTCCTGGAGAATTGACTAAAAGACTATTTGAGCACCGGAGCCCCTAACCACCTCTCCCAGGGCTCTGTAGTCTTTCTTTATGGTCCCCAGTCTACTACTACCTATATCCCTAGCACCCACATGGATCACCAGGAGCGGGTAATAGTCCGTGGAACTTACTAGAGCAGGTAGCCTCTCTATAACATCCCTGATCCGTGCCCCTGGTAGGCAGCACACCTCCCTCGAGACAGGGTCAGGCTGCCAGACAAGTGCTTCTGTCTCTTTCAAAGCAGAGTCCCCTATTACTACAACCCGCCACTTTTTCTTGGTAGCACCAGTAGAGATCTTTACCTGTGCATCATCCGGCTATTTGTGGTGCAGGTGTGTTTCCTCGTTAGTCTCCTGCAGGACAGCAAGATTTAGGAGGAAGCCCCTTGCTTTTAATTGTCCTTTTCCTCCTTCTTTTGTTATTTTTGTCACTAATTCCCAGTTTCCCGGGATAACGGCCTCCTTCTTTCCTTCATGAGCTGGAGGGGAAGCTTGAGGCCCCTGCACAGCCCTGCTTTCTCTCAGCTACCCTGGCATCTTGCAGCCCATTGACAGCATCCCGCAGCTCAGCCCCTGCTGCAGGAGGGCCTCCACCAGGGAGCACCGGGTGCAGCCCTGCCCATCGTGCACCTTTCCCTCACCAGACCAGTGCCGGCACCCTCTGCACCCCGGGCTCTGCCCTGCAGCCTCCCCTCTCACCGGCTCTGTCTGGGTGCCTACGGTGCCACCGCCGGGGCAGCCAGAGCAGAGCTCCCAGAGCGGGCCCTGCCCACACGACGGGTGCTCCCCATCTCGCTCTCCTGCCCGCGCGAGCTGCCTCGCCGCGCTCCTGGGGCAGGTTTTACCCGCTCAGGGCTGGTGCCGCTGCTCCTGGCTCCGCCCCCTGTGAGTCCCTGCTCGCGTCCGCGGAGCTGCCGGCTCCTGGGCAGGGCCTGTCGAGGGCTTGAGGCTCCCTCGTTGGCTCTGGCCGCTCTGAGGTGAGGCTCCCGGACGCTGATCTCTCCCCCGCTCCGGTGTTGGAGGCGCCCTCTCTCGAGCCCCTCACCTCAGCAACTGCTTCATGCTTAGCGGGACTGAATCACTGCCCCCCAATGTTTGATTTTAAACTGCCGCAGGTGGGCTCTGACACCATCAAAGAGACAGAAATGCCTTCAGAGACAGCACAGGGCTTGGGATGTAGTTGCATGGCTCCTTCCCCCGGTGCTGCAGCGGGTCCTGTTGCTGGGGATGTCTCCTGGAGCTGTCACTGCAGCTGGTGGGAGCTTGTGGGAGCTTGTGGGACAGTGCATAAACAGGGACTGCCACCAGTGCTGCAACACCATCCCTCCAAACCAGAGCTGGCATATCTGAATCAGAGACATCTGCTTTAGGGAAAGCACACTTAATGGTACTAATTGACAGCAGCAATGATTAGTTATTAAAGTTTGATTAGTCACTACTGTTTGGGCTCTGAAGTTAAATATGAAGGCTTAAAAAACAGCGGGACTCTTAAGATATGCTGAATTGCTTCAAGTTCCTGCCAGCAGTGACACTGGATATATTACATATTGTGGGTGGGCAGAAGAGTCCTCTTGTCCTCATCTACCTGTGATGAACCAGGAATGGTACTGAGGGTGCTGGAGTCCATCTTCATGGCCTCACGACTCAGTTGCTTCCTTCCTCTGCTCTGCACTGCTTCAAACCAGCCTTTACTAATAGGGCTACCAGGTGATGAATACCGGATCCATCCTACTCTGTCCGAGGCCCTGGGTAGTGATGCAGAGGTTTTCTTCACAGTCACTCTGAGCTTGGGATGGCTGGGTGTTAACGCTTACAGTAAATATCTCTGCTGAGTCATGGAAGAAAACAGGACTTACTTATGCCTGGGAGAGTAGGAAAGCATAGATTATGTTTATGAAAGAGATCCTGGAGAAAATCTTGGGTACAGTCAAGTTCTAGGGGGAAATTTAGGCTGAGAATTATTTTTATTGTCAATTCTAGAATGGTTGGCTGGTGAACTGGGAACTCTCGGAAAAGAGCCAAATTTAAAGCAAATCTTCTGCTGCAGTTTCTTATGAGAGGAAGGGAAGGATGATACAGTAGGATCACTGGCCTGGTGGGATGCGGGAGAACATAGGAATGGAGAGAAAAATAACCATAATTTTGAACCTAAACACTTGGTGCCATTCTGGCTGTCCGTCCATCTGGAAGACGATACAGCAGAGCTGGAAAAGGTATGTGGAAGAAGAAGGATAACCAAAGAGTAACCAAAAGGATAAAATAGCAAGAATAACCAGAGGATAAATGTGATTCTGTGCAAGGAACGACTATACAGACCTGACCAAGGCTGGTAAAATCACAAGGGGTGTTGAGCAGCAGAGAGTGATTGTCCCCTGATACCTGACCTGGGGAGCATCATGTGAAACAGGCAGGATGAGGCAGGTTCGTAACAAATTACACGAGACTTTACTCAGTACATCACTAACCGTGGGAGAGCGCCTAACCACAGGTTGGTGAGGATGCTCGCAGTTTGTTTTTCCATTTGGGTAAGCAATTTCATAGGGAAAAGTCCATCTGTATCTATCAAATGCAGAAAGCGTGTGTCTGGCTCTGCAGGTCTGTGAGCCACAAAGCACCAGGTGCCAGGAAAGTGTATAAGGGGAGTGCTGCTGTTATGATCGTCACATTCATAAGCTTTTCTTAGATGAATGCTGTTGGCCACTGTCAGCCTTACTAAGCATCTAGACCTTGGGTCTGACCTAGACTTGCTGTAAGCTGAGCCCGGTCTTCTCATCTGTTTAATTACTGTTGGTGCTGCTTTTTTTTTTTTGTGTCCTTGAACAAATCACACATTCTGTGCCTAAGTCCTGGTGTTCATAGACTGGGCAGTACCAATGCTTCTGTGGTGGTTTGTTTGTTTAGGTTCTTTGGGTACATACTTCATCTCTTTACATGCTCGTAGAGCATTTATTGCATGAGTGTGTCATTTCAGATGGCCTTTCAGCTTTCACAATAATAGAAATAATTAGCCAGAAATTCCATCTCTTTAGCCCTGTTTTACATTTTGTTCATGAGCAAGATGTTGACAGTTGCTGAGATAAAAGTATGTATAGAAGGCTGCCAAAGAGGAAAGCTGTGACCCCTGGATCATCTGTGAATTGCTGCAGGCTGGAGAGTGAGGCAGAAAAGTATCAACTGTGTGTTTGCCCTGCATTTAGGCTTTTCTGTGAGCATCTACCTTCAGAGACGGGATGCAGGACTAAGCTGATCCAGTACAGCTATTCTTATATTCTCTTCATTTGGCATGAGCTTCCTCCCACAGCCCTTAACCATATGCCAGGGACAGAAACCCCAGAAACTTTTGGTTTGCATACCGGCAGTGAGATGTGACTCAGAAAGTAAAGGTACCTTCCAAGGTGCTTATCTGCTCTGTGTTGTCCAGATTTACCAGCCTCCCCATAAAATATTTTTGTGATGAAATCAAGAGGTTTGACCTTGTTGGTAATTTAACAAAGGGACCAAACACATACAGCTGAGTACAGACATCAGTGTAAGTCTGTGTCATCCCCTTCCCCTGCTGAGGACTTTACATGTATTCTTGTAATTTGTCTGCCCAGCAGTTGTTGTCGCTGTTGGAGTGAGTTAATTTCCCACTTGCAGCAGGCAGGGTATTAGACCTTCAATGCAGAAAAGCTGGTGCAATAGCATAGAAAGTAATGGCTTTTTCAGCAAGGCAGCAGATAAGTTTGCTTTGCTCTGTTTTGCAGGGTCTTCTTTGCTGTTCACAGATACCAGAATGGAAATTTTCTTGTAAGCCATGAATTACCTGTGGATTCCTAAAGCTGGTTATGGGTCCAACAGCTCATATGGGAAATGAGACTTAAACTCCTATATCCCTTCGAGTTGAAGTAAATGTGGACAAATAGCATTTCTCAGTCAAGGGACAGATTTATAAATCATGGTTTGAGTCGACAGTTCTTCGGAGCCATTGATCAAACTCCTAACTAGGCTTGATCAGTAATTCTCTAAATCTGTCAACCAATTCACGACATTATAGGATAAGGCCAGCAATTTATCTTTTGTGTTTATGGCTAAATTTCAGATGTGCTCTGCAGTTTCATTGTTTTCTGTACCTACACAGAATTGCAGATTTCAGGTAGCCTGTAGAGGTTTTGTTTGTGCTTTGGAAAAGGCAGCCTTTTCCCTGAGAATTTTCTTTATGGAATATTTGCAGTTATAAACTAAAAAATTGCAGCTTATTCAGGCACAGTGCTCTCCTGACTGATGGACTGCGATACTTTTGAAACAGCCAAAAGAAACTTCTGATTCTAACCTTTTCTTGGCTTTGTGTGTTTCTGAAATATGCTGTTGGATAACAATTTCCTCCTCAGAGAAGGCTATTAACATTGCCTTTGATATTAGAGCTTGCTTACTGACATGTCTGTGGGATTTTGCAAGATATGTTGGAAGATAAGTGACCAGCCTCCTGCTTGAAGTGTGATGAGATGCCTGTGTCTTTCTCCAGGTTGATTACTTAAAGCATGAAATGTGGAGATTTATCTGTACACTGGGAGATATAAAATCCTGACAAAGGTCTCTAAATATTTTATAATGCTTTCTCCTGCTGCTTCTTGTCTTTTTTTGGCCTCTGTTGCATCATCTCACCTTGTGGCTGATGCCATGTCCTACAAACCTTCCAGACTGGAAGTGAGAGACGCCCATGGTGAGTTTGGACAAAGATCTCCCATCTCCCCATTTTCTTGGGGTGCAGATGAGTCCCTGTAGGAGGGAGTATGTAGCTTGATGCATCCCATCATCTGACAAGGACCTGGAGGTCCCATGACTCTGCATGGGCCAACTCCCTCTGACCTGTGACTCTGTTGTATGTCCCACCTGGTGGGCATGAAGAAGCTGGTCAGTATGGGGTGAATGGCTCCTGCCTGGTGTGTGGAGCCACGTAAGAGGAGAGAGCCTGCAGCGTTGATCTGCAGGCATGTATAAGGATTGAGTCATGTTGGAAAGGTGGTCATCAAGAAGAAATCAAGTTGCGTGTGGTTGGGGCTTGTCAGTGCCTTCTTTATGACTGTCTGCAGAATTTGTCTTCCTAGAGGACCTGATACAACATTTGTCAAGTCAACAGGAACCTTTCTGGCCTATTTTGTGCACTTTGGAAGCTGAGCAGTACAGAGTGGCCATCAGCATTTAGATAATAAATATTTGCTGCTACTTTGAAAGTAGATTAAGGTCTGAAGCTTTATCCAGATAATTTTGTGAAGGTTCTCACACACAAAATCATTTCTTCATTATTTGAACAGATGATGGCAGCAAAATCAGGTGTTCATTCAGAGATATTAATATTCTAAAATGTCTTCTTAGAGCCACATCATATCACTGTCCTAATCAGAAAGTGGTCTCTGTCCAGTTCCAATCAGGGTAATGCCCTTTTAGTGTAAGTGAATTGTTACAGATTATCTTGATCTGCTTGGGGAAACACCAGATCCACTCGTTTCTGAGCAGAAGGACTGGGATGGAGAACACCACAGCACTGGGTGCAGGTGCTTGGTGGCAGCAGCAAACCCCACAGAGACTGAAGTCACGTAGACATTAATCTAGCAGGAACAGTGCTGTATATTAAATAAATTGGAAACGCAGGTAACAGATGATCTGAGGATAAATTAATCCTTTCACTTGTGGGGCTGTGCAGAGTTGTCTGGGAGGGAATGATGATTTTATAAGGTTCAGTGGATGGGAGCGAACTTCACCAAGATTTTGGGATATTAACTTCTCTGCAAATCCTCACCCATAACTGTTACTAAGTGCTGCAGAGAAACAAGAGGTTTTACTTCTCTGCAGCCGCTGGAACAGCCACTCCACAGCAATTAATGTATGAGGACCCAGGTTGAAGATACAAGCCCAGAGGGATGTGGAGGTAGGGCTGGTGCTTGGTTTGGAGTTTATTCTGTCAAGCCAGGGCACCTCTTCAGGATGTGTATGAAATCTGAGGAGGAATCAGGAGTTGCTGGGTCTAAGTGATGGCCAGGTACTGTACCAGTTTGCTACACAGTGCTGAGTCCTACCAGTATGGTTTTACACCGTTAGACCCATGAAACCAGGCTTGCTTGTCTGGGGGTTGAATTTGGTCTCATGCTGTTTTGAAAAGCAGAACAAAAAAAAGCTAGGTCCTACCATGATGCATACCTTGAAGCTGCCAATCTAGCTGTAAATGAAATTGCCCCTCTCTTTCAAATAATTTCCCTTCAGTTTTTTTAGCATTGGTGTTTAAGATCAGCCATTTCCCTCTGTGCCAGCTAAAAAGGGAGCTTCTCCACCTTTTGTCTACCAAATACATTTGTGGCTCCTTCATTTGGGCAGCCCAGCATCAGGCTGTCACATCCTGCCTCCTAGGAGAATTTTTGTCTGTCAAACTTGCTTTCTCCTCAGCAAGTAAAGACTCAGCACCATTTTAGCTTGATTGCCATGGGGTGTCTGAGTCATTGTTACTGAGGACTACCCAGTGGCTTTGAATGCTCACTGCCTCATGGCACAACTTTCAGTAACAAGCTTTGCTATTAACTGAATAGGAAGTGTCATTGAGATATTTTTTGTTATCACAGTAAAATAGGATGTTGGGTGAGGCTGGCAGAAGAGCTTGTCGCTGGTCTGAACCTCTTTGTGATGAAATGCTAATTCCTTTTCTCAGCCGGATCAGAATTATGTTTGTATTGAAGACATATGAAGATTTTGCCCCTACTTTCTTCTCTGGCTTTGGGTCTTCCTGTCACCATTTGGCTGTAAATACATCCTATTGATGCTTTCAGATTTGGATTTCCATTCAGTAGAAGATATCACTGCTTGCTTATATTAAAGAACTGTTGTGAGTGCAATTAATAAAGCTGCAAAACTGAAAAGTGTAAGAGCTAAATATCATTACATAATGAGACCTCATTCAGAGTAAATGATGTGAAAAAAGATTTCTTGCAAAGAATAACAAATTGCCATGGCTTTTTAGCCTAATTGTAGATGCTTGATTCTAATTTGTCATTTGTCATTTCCATGTTAATGAGAGGTTTAGATATAATTATGGTGTTTATGGCAAACAACATATTATCGTTTTCTAATGCTTGTGAATGCTTCCTTCTTTAGAAATAGAAAAGCTGCATAATTATCCTCATTGTGCCCCTCCAGGGAGGGCTCTACAAGTAATAGTGTCCAGCTCCCCCTGCAGAACAGGTCTTGTGCAAGATGCTCCTCAAAGGTGGTTGATCTCATTAACCTTCTTCTGCTTTTGGGGAGCTGAGACTGAAGAGGCATGAAGTAACTTCCTGAGGGCACTTGGCAGTGCTTCTGCTTCTGGATAGCATCTTCTCTTCATCACTCATACAATGCAAAAGATGATGAGAGCCACCATTCTAGTTGGTGCTTAGTTTCCTGGTTTCCAAGGTTGTCCAACTTATCACGGTCAGGGAGATGATCCTCATGCCCCATTCACTGGCATGTTGGTAGAGATTTTGCTTGATCAAGGCTGGGTTTGACTGCTGTTGGTGGTGATGTGAGGGTTTTATGGGTTTCTAAGAGGATGTCTTCTAAGGTTTGGAAAGTCCCGGTATGATAAGAAGCCTGTAACTGCTGTTCTGAAAAAAAAAAAAAAAAAAAGTGTGATATTTGTGATTTCCCCTGCCCACTGTGATTGTGGATTTCTATTGCACTGATAGATGTGATAGCTCCTGATCCTGCATTTTAGCTACGGGGCAGCTCAACCTGGGCTTCTCTCGGTGGGGTGGTAAAAAGCAATTTTGAGAAGCTTTAATGCATAGGAAGAGGGAATGGTCCTAGTACATTGACTTGAGATGCTGGTGAACATGTCACTTCTCTGTGATGGGCAGCTGTACCATACCATCCTCTTCCACTGGCAAGCTTCATCTCAGAGCTACTTTGAGTTTTGGCCAACGTTGTGAGAGGAGCAACAAGCTGTGATAATGAGAAGCCTTTGGCTTTCCAGTCTCAACTGTCTATGGCCCCTTTGTCTCTGGAGCATGATTATTTAGCTTAACTACTTCCTCTCTGTAGTTCTTCTTCTTGTCCTGGTTTTACTAGGATTGACTAGGATTTCAATAGGATTTGCTTATAAAATACAATGCTGCTCCCTTTCAGCCTTTGCTGTAGCTGAATGAGCCAAGCTGTCTTTTGCTTTTCCTGTTAAGATAGTTTCTGCTTTTGCTTCTTAGCTCTGAGATGGTCTGAGCACTTCTGTAACAAAAATCTCCTGTATGTGGCTTTTTATTACTAGGGAAGTTGAATGTAACTCAGAGAAAGATATTGGGACATGAGCAATGAGGAGATCCTTTACAAGTATCTTAAATGTCTGGGGAGTAGTGTGGACTAGAGATATGTACAAAGCTTTGGTGATGGACAGATGCACCAGCACCAAATATGAGACTATGATTCTCTGTGTTAGGATGTATCACAAATTAGAGATTCACTTCCTCCAGCTCCTCAAAGTGGGACAAACTGTTTCTTTTTCACTCCTCCATCTTCCGACTTCCTCCCTTTTGTAGACCAGGCTCAGGGCCCAGGAGATGGCATGTGATGTGTTTGAAGCGGAATAAATCAGTGGGCACTGCTTTCAGTTATCCCAACTCAAGCTTCTTCACTACACAAAGCAGCCTGTATAGCCTGTATAGCAGGACTGACAAGGCGTGAGTGCTGCCAGAGCATTAATGCTAATCTGCAGACAGACATCAGCACAGTGCCTGCCGTAAGCAGCAATCCCTTGCTTGCACTGCCTGTGCCAGCTACAGCTACCCTAATTTGGGGAGTCCGAGTGCCGAGGGGGGAGCTGGAAGAGAGCGCTGAAGTGCAGTTCTGCTGGTATGCCATTTGCTGAAATCTTTGAGCAGCTTCTGCAGTTAATGCTTAGAACCACTTCAGCCTTTTCAAACACGACATGTTCTGGGCTGCTACTTTCAAGTTGGCAAAATTCAAAGCATTGCCACTCGTCTCATTCTGTTGAGAAAAAAGCTTCCCCATGGTAATAATGCCATTACTGAGGCTCACAAACACAAAATAGGATAGAGGACCTCACTCCTGCCCACATTCCAGCCCTGCCTGGCTGGTGGCTCCGAGTTAGTCACATCTCCGTGGCATCCATGGTTTTCCCTGTCTGTCTTGCAGACCTGGATAGCCAAGGTGGGATTGAACAAGGTGATATGGACATATATAGGGTGGGCTAGTGGGAAGCAATGCATGCAGCAGTTGGCACTGGCCAGATCTTAGGCAGTTGTTTGTTAATACATCAAACTCCTCGAGAAAGAGGGTGAGAAGGGCTGAGAATAAACTTCTGTACTATGAAAGGGTCACTAAGAGCTCAGCACGAGCTTCCGTGTGACTTTGTGACAGCAATAGAGAAGAAAGTGCTCTCTTTGTTGTGTTCCTACGGGGACATTCTCTTGTCACTATGTTATGAGTCTTCAGCTTCTTGTAACAAAATCATCAGGGGAAATGGCCTGCACAGATGTGAAGCACTGGAGCAGGAGAAACTTGGTTGACTTGAGCCTGGCTCAGCTGTTTCCTTCGGTATGAGATGGGAGTAGATCATTGTCACAGTCTAGGAGGTTCCTCGAGTGCATTGACGATAATTTCTTAATGCAAATGGTGGACGTACCAACTAGGAGAGCAGCGCTGCTAGATTTAGTACTCGCCAACAAGGAGGGTTTGGTCGAAGTGGTGACGGTCAATGGCAGCCTTGGCTGCAGTGACCATGAGATGGTGGAGTTTAGGATCCTGTGTGGGAGGAATAGAATACCTAGCAAAGCCACAGTTCTGGATTTCCAAAGGGCCAACTTTGGCCTCTTCAGTCAACTGCTAAGGGAAGTCTCATGGGAAAGTGTACTAGGCGGTAAAGGGGCTCAAGATAGTTGATTAGCATTCAAGGACCGCTTCTTCCAAGCTCAGGATCGGAGCGTCCCAATGAGTAGGAAATCAAGTAAGGGATCTAGGAGACCGGCGTGGTTAAACAAGGAGCTGCTGGGCAAACTCAAGTGGAAAAGGAGAATCTATGGATTATGTAAGGAGGGGCTGGCCGCTTGGGAGGAATATAGGACAGTTGTTAGAGGATGTAGGGAGGCAATTAGGACAGCTAAGGCCTCCTTGGAACTCAATCTTGCTAGTCGGGTTAAAGACAATAGAAAGGGCTTCTTCAAATACATAGCAAATAAAACTAACACAAGAGGCAATATAGGCCCACTGCTGAACGAAGTGGGTGCCCTGGAGACAGAGGATATAAAGAAGGCAGAGGTGCTGAATGCCTTCTTTGCCTCTGTCTTTACTCCTGCAGACTCTCCCCGAGGGCCCCGGATTTCTATAGCCCCAGAAGGAGTCAGGACAAAGGAGGAGTTTGCTTTGGTAGATGAGGATTGGGTTAGGGATCAGCTATGCAATCTGGACATCTGTAAATCGATGGGTCCGGATGGAATGCACCCACGGGTGCTGAGGGAGCTGGCGGAGGTCATTGCTAGGCCACTCTCCATCATCTTTGGTAAGTCGTGGGAAACGGGCGAGGTGCCTGAGGATTGGCGGATGGCAAAGGTCACATCAGTCTATAAGAAGGGCAAGAAGGAGGACCCGGGTAATTATAGACCGGTCAGCCTTACTTCCATTCCTGGAAAGGTGATGGAACAACTTATTCTTGACTCCATCACTAGGCATATCAAGGATGAGAGGGTCATTAAGAACAGCCAACATGGTTTTATGAGGGGGAAGTCATGTATGACCAACCTTATAGCCTTCTATGAGGAAGTGACTAGGTGGAGGGATGATGGTAGAGCGGTAGATGTAGTTTTTCTTGATTTCAGTAAGGCATCTGATACTGTCTCCCACAGCATCCTCATAGATAAGCTAAGGAAGTGTGGGCTTGACGATCAAGTAGTGAGGTGGATCGAGAACTGGTTGAAAGGAAGAAGGCAGAGAGTTGTGGTCAATGGTGCAGAATCTAGCTGGAGGTCTGTGACTAGTGGAGTCCCTCAGGGGTCGGTGCTGGGACCGGTGCTGTTTAATATTTTCATCAATGACCTGGATGAGGGAACTGAGTGCACCCTCAGCAAGTTCGCTGATGACACAAAACTGGGAGGAGTGGCTGACACACCAGAGGACTGTGCTGCCATTCAGCGAGACCTGGACAGGCTGGAGAGTTGGGCAGGGAGAAACTTGATGAAATTTAGCAAGGGCAAGTGTAGAGTCTTGCATCTGGGGAAGAACAACCCCATGTACCAGTATAGGTTGGGGGGTGACCTGCTGGAAAGTAGCGAAGGGGAAAGGGACCTGGGGGTCCTGGTGGATAGGAGGATGACCATGAGCCAGCAATGTGCTCTTGTGGCCAAGAAGGCAAATGGCATCTTAGGGTGCATTAGAAAGGGAGTGGTTAGTAGGTCAAGAGAGGTTCTCCTCCCCCTGTACTCAGCCTTGGTGAGGCCGCATCTGGAATATTGCGTCCAGTTCTGGGCCCCTCAATTCAAGAAGGACAGGGAATTGCTTGAAGGAGTCCAGCGCAGAGCCACAAAGATGATTAAGGGAGTGGAACATCTCCCTTATGAGGAGAGGCTGAGGGAGCTGGGTCTCTTTAGCTTGGAGAAGAGGAGACTGAGGGGTGACCTCATCAATGTTTACAAATATGTAAAGGGTAGGTGTCAGGATGATGGAGCTAGGCTTTTTTCAGTGATATCCAGTGATAGGACAAGGGGCAATGGGTGTAAACTGGAGCATAGGAAGTTCCACGTTAACATCAGGAAGAACTTCTTTACTGTAAGAGTGACAGAGCACTGGAACAGGTTGCCCAGGGGGGTTGTGGAGTCTCCTACACTGGAGATATTCAAGGCCCGCCTGGACAAGTTCCTGTGTGATGTACTGTAGGTTACCCTGCTCTTGCGGGGGGGTTGGACTAGATGATCTTTTGAGGTCCCTTCCAACCCTTGGGATTCTGGGATTCTGTGATTCAGATGATGTAGTGATTTCTGCTCAGCTTATATTGGTATAAGTGTGCATTTGTGGTGCCAGTGCAATTGCAAATTCTCTCAGAAATGAACTTAGACTATGTTTAGGGCCTTTCAGCTCTTCTGTGACCATATCTGTTCTTAAATCCACCTAGTGTTGGATAAGAACATCCCTAGGCACCTCGGTAGACTTGACTGCTGAGGATACTTGTCCTGTGGCCAGCCCAGCCTGGAGGAGAGCAGGAATAAGTCTTCTCACCTTTTACTCTTTGACAGTATGGTAGCACCTAGGATGCAGCTGAGAGTGCAAGTGCTTGGGAGCAATCAGAGCAGCCTCTTTCCTCTCTGTACCATGTCCCTGTAGACTCCTGTGCTGTCACTGGCAGCATTTTCTCCCCCTTGCAAGTTTTCCCTTGGATCAGGGTGCTGGGAAACAAAGCTGCTTTAATTGCAGTGAATGACCTGTCCTGGGTATGTGTTTGAGGTTTCCTGAATATATGCATGCCCAGAGAGACTCCCCATCCAATGGCTGTCTGAGGTCTGGTGGGGTGGACCAGCCAGACAGCTGGACATGCATCTCCCCATGCACACTGGGGTATGTCCAGCGCAGTTCCTCAAGAGCGTGGTATCTGTGACCCTTCTCCAGCCCAAAGACAGCATCTAAAGGGGAAATAGTGATAGGACGTGAATGATTCAAACATTTTTGGGCTGAATGAGGCTGCTAAAGTTGGCTCCTATGAAAGCTCAGCCAGCCTTTGGCATCCTCCCATGATACTGTTCTATGCCTTGGCCAGTTGGAGCAACGATGTGATTTCTGTTACAATGTTGTGGCACGTTATAAATGTACCTCACTGCTGCCAAGCTCTGAGTCTCCAAGTAAGTGAGGCCTCTGCTGTCGCAGGAGCTGCCTTTTCCTTGGCACAATTTCCAAGGTCTGGAGTTACAGATCGGAGGACAGATTAACCAGGGTGGGCTGCACAGCATTGAATTGACACCACATCACTGGCATGGGACAAGCCCATGAAGTGTTACTACAGCATGGGATAAGGCCACATTCATGTGAAGGTCATGTTGTGACAAAAGACCAAAGAGCATAGAATCCTGTGGAGGCAGCAGTCCCCAGTCAGAAAAGAGCTACAAGATGCCACAATGTCAAAAAAAGAAAGAAAAGGGGATTTGTTGTAGTGCTGATCTTCATTCCAACCCAGGAGCTCCGTTCCTCTGGCATTCAGGCTGCTGCAGTGTTGGGCACAGCATACAATGAGGCACAAAGCCTTTATCTGGGAGGTGACTGTTCAACTCCGAAATTGCCTCAAAATGTTCCTTAACCTGAACCCCTTCCCCTTTGAAATCATTTTAAGAAAGCTGCTGGACTCTGCATGAGGCTTGCCAGCAGTAGGGAGCACAGCATGTTTCCAATGGAAGGGCATATTTCTGCTGCAAATAGATCCATCACCCTGGTTCAAGTGGGTAGATGATTGTCCATGGTCACTCTGGTTCCTGTAGGCATCAAGCAGCCTGGTATGGTGAGAACTGCGTTTCTGATTTATATTTCGTTTTAGGCAGTGCTGTAGTAACACTTTGTGGCGCATCAGATTCTGTCGCTTAGCTTTTAGCTTAGCCTGGTCTTACATGACTTCAAGGGATGCACAAAGAGGACTTCCCTCCCCCACTTCATATGCTATAAATTTAGGGTAGCAGTGTTCATTAAAAATGCATTACAGTGAGTAGAAGGCATCATTCATGCTGCCTTGGCATGATGCTGCATGCTATTACCTCCCTGTCTGCCTCATTTCCAGGCATAAAGTATTTTTGTACCTTTGCTTTCCTGAAGCTCGGAGTCTGATCAGCAGTCTCACGGTACTCGGCTCTCCCTTGACCTTCTCGGTGACCTGGTCTCTGAAGGGTGTCATAATTTCTGGAGCTGCCAGTGACAGAAGCCAGTTGTAGACAGCAGGAATAAATCACTGGGAAGCGTAAGCACACTGGAAAATCACTGTACTACTAGTAAGATCCTACCATCTCCATTTCTCTCCACGGTGGTTTTCTTTGCTCCTTCTCTTTCTTCTCTCTGTGATCTCTGTTGGGCCTATTCCCATAGGTCTACGGTGAGCATTACAGGTTGATGGGAGAGGTTTGGGGAAAACCCATTCACTTTCTTCACCTGCCTAATAAAATATTTATTTTTTCTTCTCTTCTTCACTGGCTGGACAAGGATCCTTTGCTCCATGGATTTTCAACCTTCACCGTTGTTAATTTTACCATAAGTATAAATGGGAATTGACCATTTTATGCTTAATGTATAGCGTGTCTGAGTCTTTGGTCAGGCTCATGTTGACCTTAGCAGACAGTAGGTGAGGCCTTACGTGAATTAAATGGAACAACATCTTTTCATAGGCTCTTTGTTAGCACCAATTCTGAAGTCCAGGCAGGCACAGATTGATCAGTAGCAGTTGGGTATCACCTCTTCCCTGGAGCTGGGCTTCTCCTGACAGCATATAGGTGACCACAGCCCTGGGCAGGGCACATCATCTGGCAGTGCATCTCTTCTGAAGTTAGTGGAGTTTCACCGCATAGTGAAAGGCTGAGTTTGGTCTGTTGTCCCACATTTCACATTTCTTCCTGAGATCAGGTTAAATTTCTGTCACAAACACATGCTCAGAGCAGCTTTCTGAGCAGCAGAATTCTTCCCTTTTTGGTCCTATATTTATTTGTAAATTTGCTTCTCTCTTCAAACATTCATTAAAAACTTTTCTGCATGTTCTGTCTTCAGGAGTAGGTAATGCAGTCTGAGCGGATGCTAATGAGAGTAGAGAAAGGAGAATATATTCATTTTTTCCTTAGCACCCTACATACTTTGATACTTAAGATAATGGCCTCCTAAATAACATGTTTTTGAATAAGACCATTTTACTGTGATTTAATATTTGTACTCTGTTAGCTTCTAGAGGATCACATCCAGATTGAGGTATTACAGTAGGGGCTTTGACAGTGCAGCTCTGACACAAGCAACTTGCAACAGAGAAGACCTACTAAATATTATATTTTATACCCTTCATATTCCCATGGTAAGGGTGGCAAATGGAGTAACAGAGATTAATCTACTTGCCTGTGGTTATACAAAAAGTCAATTGCAAGGCTATTTAACTGGTGTCAGGAACCCTAAGTCCCTATTTTGTGTTTCATCACAAGAGCATCGAATTACAGTGGGAATCGATGTTCAGTTCGTGATGCAGGAGGAATGTGGGATCAGACTTTTTCTGTTAGCAAATATAAACAAGTGCATTTTCCCTTTGCAATTAACACTGGACAGTGCTCATGTTCCTATGTATTTGTATAAAAATAAGTCTCTGAGATAATCAGATTTTATTTCTACCATTTCAGTGATGCTCAGGGGTTTGTAGTTAAATTACTAGAATAATTGAACTATGTTTGCTAAAAACATAGTTCAATATATATTTTTTTCCTTTGAAGGTCAACTTAATTTTAATTTCCAACCATTTAGTACTTTATTGATCTTTATGTCATTTTATGGTGAGTGCTGCATCTGGCCATCCATAATAAAGGCCAAAACTTGAAATAAGTATATTCTTTTGGAAAGTGCCCTGTTTCAGCTTTGCTGTAGGCAAATCCTCCATGCAGTGTGCCCAGGAAAAATGAATCCGAAAATTACATTTGCTCAGTATGGAAGGAAGAAAGCAAACCAAGAATCTTGTGAACCTGATTAATTTCAGACATAAACCGAAGTACAGAAAGAAATTTTGCAATTTAGCTGCTGGTCCTTTAAAGTAGGTAAGAAGTGGGCTCTGTCAGGAGGACAGGAAAGTTTATGTGGCTGGCATTTAAAGAGGGCTGAACAAATAGTTTGAGAGCTGTACAGAGAAATGGCCTCTCTTCTCTGTAGAGGGAAATATCACATGGCTTCATCTTGAAATTCGGAAGGTATTTAGCCGAGTAACAGCAACTATTGTTTTGATTCTGTCTTGCAGCAGAAATGAGATGCTGTTAGAGCAAAGGGATGTTTGAGGCATTCTGCAGACTTTCCAGCTTTTTTCACTTCCTCCATCAAAATGCCTTGACATTTAGTTTTATGTTGCAAAAATGTACATGTCTTTCCCAAATTATGGTAATGGGTGCTGGGTTATGGAGCAGAAAATAAGCTTGTTGAAAAAATGAGCATTAAAAGGTAGCATGGGACCAATTTCCATTTCATGTTCTTTTTCTACAAAAAAAACAGGGTCAAATCCTACAGTTGTAGCTTGGCCAAAAACACCAGCAATTTCACAGGGACTTGGTGCCAGAAAGAGCTAAAAGATTGGCTTAATCATAGAATCATAGAATACTTAGGGTTGGAAAGAACCTTAAAATAATCAAGTTCCACCCCCCCTGCCATGGGCAGGGACACCTCACACTAAACCATGTCACCCAAAGCCTCGTCCAACCTGGCCTTAAACACTGCCAGGGATGGAGCATTCACAACTTCCCTGGGCAAACCACCACCCTTACAGTAAAGAATTTCTTCCTTATATCCAATCTAAACTTCCCCTGTTTAAGTTTTAACCCATTACCCCTTGTCCTATCACTACAGTCCCTAATGAAGAGTCCCTCCCCAGCATCCTTATAGGCCACCTTCAGGTACTGGAAGGCTGCTCTGAGGTCTCCACGCAGCCTTCTCTTCTGCAGGCTGAACAGCCCCAACTTTCTCAGCCTGTCTTCATACGGGAGGTGCTCCAGTCCCCTGATCATCCTCGTGGCCCTCCTCTGGACTTGTTCCAACAGTACCATGTCCTTTTTATGTTGAGGACACCAGAACTGCACACAATACTCCAGGTGAGGTCTCACAAGAGCAGAGTAGAGGGGCAGGATCACCTCCTTCGACCTGCTGGTCACGCTCCTTTAGATGCAGCCCAGGATACGGTTGGCTTTCTGGGCTGCAAGCGCACACTGAAGCTGGCTCATGTTCATTTTCTCATCGACCAACACCCCCAAACTCCTTCAGGACCTGCGGATGGATTTCATCATGTCCCATGGACTTGTGTATGTTTAGGTTTTTAAATGGTCTCGAACCAGATGCTTTCCTACTGTGGGCCTAGGGTCTTCATTCTCACAGTCCCTGTGTCTGCCTTCCAAGACTTGGGTGGTGTGGTCAGAGCCTTTGCCAGTGAAGACCGAGGCAAAGAAGTCATTCAGAACCTCAGCCTTCTCCAAATCCTTGAACCATTTCTGCAACTTGGTTCTTGGTATTGGTGGCGTTGGATGTCACAGCTTCCCAACTGCTGCAGAGCAGCTCTGTGCTTTTATTTATTGCTCTTTGTTTTCTCTTATCCCCAAGATGACTTGGGCAGATTGTAAACACAACACAGAGCCTGCTGACAGCAGGAAGAATTTATGTTCTAGGTCCACATCCTCAGCTGCTGTAAGTTAGGAAACAGCCAGCTAAGGATCTCAGTGTACCTTAAAGCTTTTAAAAATATCTCTCATTAAGGTTGAGATACTCTTGTGATGGAAGGGTAATGCTTCCCTCATAAGGCATTGCCCTGTAAACCTGCGCGTGAGTGTGGCTTGCCTGGCGATGACAGCCCTGCCAATCATTAAATTTGTTGGATTTCTATTCTGTTGTATTCTAGCTCCTGATAACTTTACCAAACCTTAACTGTTTGGACTGAAATTTTCCCATGGTGCTTGCCCCAGACTTTTAAAGAAAATTTTAGCTAAAGAAATTCACCTGCTCTAGTGTGTGAAGAGAAGGAAAAAATAAGCCATCAATAACTTTTTGATTGGAGACCTCAGAGAAAAAATAATGGGCAATTAGAAGTGGTATCCTCCTGAACATGCAAAATGGTTTTTTTTTTTTATTTACAAGTCTTGATTTTTCAGCTTTACTTACCTTTTTAAGATAGCATTTGTGTGCCATTTGTTTATGTAGCACTATCCAAATAATACTGCATAAAAGCAGCAATTGAAGAGCTATGTGTCCTATGAAAGAAAGGCTTCATGTGCTTTTTTTAGTGGGTTTTGTTTTTTCAGGGCATTAATATATCTCTTCAGAGTTTGTGGTAATCCCTGCATTCTGAATTCTTGCAATATTCTGCCATAGAGATATTTTACTTTGCCGCCCAGCTAAACTCCCTCTGTGGCTCCCCCTCCCTCAGCTGAAACCATGCTGGACTGGGATGGACTTGTGCAAGTGCCCTCATTACTCGCCTCATGGACCAGGTGAGTGGTATTAACCCAGACACCCATAACCTGGAGAATGGATTAAAAAATCTCCGAAGAGTGACAAGATGAACCCAAGACTGCTGTAAAAGCACTACCTGGCTTTGTGCATGCTGCTTCCCTTGGAGAGGAGCTGAAGTAGAAATTCAGCGTGAAGATCTTCCGGCAGGCTGGGAAGCCTTGAGACCCAAATCAGGGTTTGCTGTCTGTTGTGTCTCAGCCAGGGGAACCCAGGGGTTGGAGTTTGAATGGAGATTTTCATCACTGATCAAAGTAGAAAACAGCTTAAAAAAGCGCAAAGGGAAAGGAAAAGGAGAAACAGGAGCTGATGCCAAGGGGAAGGCAGTGTCATAAGGATTGATAAGGTCAGGGAATGAATTAGGAAGCCCATTGGAGCTTCTGCTTTCTGGGTAAGCATGACGAGTGGTCCTCCCCATCTTCCTTTCTCTCTCAAGAGGTTTGCATAGGTTGTAGCAGGCAATAGTGTGCAGCCAGGCTTGGGTTGTAGCTGGGTGGCCAGAGAAAAAGTTGTTGTCAGTACAGTTAATAAACTGGACAGTCGTATCGTAACTATTAAAGTTCACATTGTTATTTCAGAGCTTACCCAACCAATTTTTTTTTCTGAAAACATAAATGGTAACTGTCAGTTTGACATTTGTTTGATTATGCGGCCATTCAAGTCTTCTTGAGTGGGGCATAGGGGAAAATGCATTCATCAAAATTCCCATCAAGTAGGTATAGTTTTCTTCTGGAATTAAAAATATGCTGCCTTCCAGCCAAATGCCACTTTCTGCATTATTTGTGCTAGTAACTAAATTGGCAATTGTGTTTTTCAAGGAAAAGGAGCCAATGCAGCCTTGTGCCATTAACTTGCCAGACCTGAGCAGATGAAGCACGGAGCATTTCTGCAAAATTGTTCTCACTACTGTCATTTAAAATAAAGTCTCATCTGCAAGAGGAAGGGATGAAATCTGCCATGTAACAGCGCAGATTGATTGGTGTATATGGACTGATTTAAAAAAAAATCTCTTCTTTATTTGTTACGTGTTAACCGTCTCTCCTTTGCTGGAATTAGGAGTACAGCTTGGAAATTGTGTGTGTTTAAATTGGGGAAGAGGAGAACTAACTGTAGCAAATGGCTTGCTCTAGTGTTTGTAACAGAGGTTCAACAGGTGCTTTAGAGGAAAGTAATGTGCCCTTTTGTCACTGCAGGGGTGTACACAGGTAGCTGCTCTGGCAGTGGGGTCTCTAGCAAAGTCTAAACATGAAGGATGAAGTTTACTCCTCCTGACTGCCACCAGATGTTAGCTCCAACAACAAGCAAAAACAAACCTCAGCCATTTTGTGCTGGGGGAATGGGAAGAGCAGGGTAGCGGGCAGGCGTGGAAGAGGTGAATGAATTTGTCACAGGGAAAAAGGCGATGGCAAAGCTGTGCTGCGCTACGTCAGCTGCAAGGTGCAGTTACGTTTCACTGTACCATCACCTACACAAAGCCTCCTTCCTACATATTTGCAATTTCCACACTCTTGCAAATATGCTAAACCAGCTTTTTCTTGCCTTAAAACTCCCACAGCTGAAGGTAGGACGAAGACCTTGTTGTGGCTGGAGTAAGGCAGAGTAAGCCCAGCATCTGCATCAGGCATTTCCACTGCTCGAAAGGCTACTCTCTTTGCTCCTTGGCTCCATCCACCTTTGCCTCCTGCATCTATAGATTGCTTGCAGTGGGGACCTTGTCCTTAAATAGCTTCTCTGGTTCCTGGGGTAGGGATGCTCTGACTTCAGACAGACATAAAAGCAATTAATGGTAGCTGTTAGAGCAAAATCTCTTCATGTCCTGAGTGTATTGGGGTGACTGATATTTTCTGATTTCTCAGTATGAAGCTTGGTGCAACTCTCTCAGACTGTTGCATTTAAGGGACTGCAGATGTAATGGTTGGGTCAGGTTACCTGGGCTCCAGGTTGATTCTTCACCATAAAACCAGCCTTCAATCCTTTTTTCTGTGCTTTGGAGAATATATAGGATCTTATGTGCCACATTTTCACCACTGGTCTGGTGGTTGTTGTTGGAGAATTATTAAAAGAGAAGGTGCTAGATGTACCTTCATCAGTATCAAGATAAAGTTCTGGAATGAAGATATAAGTGCTGAATTTGAAAATACAGTGCAGAAGCAGAGGGATAACATGCTGGTTTTGCCATGGAAAACTAGAATTGCTTTAGATGATGATTGAAAAAGAGAGTATGATTAAAACAAGCTGATAAGATGAAACTAAAGTGACAAGGTAAAGCAGCAGAGCATCTAAGAGGGGAAGGGGAAGACAGAACTTATGGCAGAAGGGCATGAATTATTGATTGAAATCTCCACCAGAAGGTTTCTGCATTTTCTCATCTGGGAAGGGAGAGAATGAATGAGAAATGAACAGAATTATTAAGCAGCTTTATCATTGCATTGCAGTAGATAATTAAGCAATTGGGATTACTAAAAGTTGGCAAAGCACGAAGCCCAGAGGACTTGTGCTCCTGGTTTCAGAGGAGGGTGACAAGGGAAGCAGGGAAAAGCCTTTGGTGAGAGAGTTGATGTTGTGTTACAGTGAGGCTTAAGGCAGAGACTGGCTCTGGAACCCAGTACCCTGCAGCTTCCAGAACACAGGGAGTTCAAGAGACCTGACTAATAAAAAAGGACTTACTTAAAGATGGACTATCCTTGGAACAGCAACAAGAAGTGAGGTCATGAGTGAAAGCCACCGATAAGAGTTCAGGGAGGGGGAGCACAACGAGTTGGAGTTGATGATCCTTATGGGTCTCTTCCAACTCAAGGTATTCTATATTTTATGATTCTGATAGTGGTACATGTAGACTCACTTTTTTCCGTGGTGGGGGTGCACGGTAGCCATTGGAGTTACTGTGTAGTAAATATTTTGTGAGCTTTTTCCAGATCTTTGCCCTCAGTTAATATCCTCTTCTCCTCCTGACTTTGCAGGGCTATAAGCTGAGGGTGCTGTGAAGCCAAACGCCAAGAGATCAGATGCTTCCCTAGGAGGAAAGGGTCAGACTGTGGTTTAGACATGCAGTGCATAGGGTCTGTCATGCTACCTTAATTTCACTTTCTTTGGTCAGAAGTGACAAATAATGGATCTCCCCTGATGCAAATCATGCAAATGCTTCGTTGTCAGAGGATCTTTCCAGCTGAACTTGGAGGCAGCTTCCAAACCCCTTCTGCTTTGGTTCTCCATTGTAAATTATACCTGATCACCCCCTTTGTAAAGAGGAGCCCTGCAAAAAACAAATTAACAACTTGGGTAAGCTGGCTGAATCTATTCTTATAGGGTATGTAAAGCTATAGGACACAGTGGAAAGGAGAGGGTCGGTTTGGATGTGTAGCATTGAAGAGTTCAGTGATGAAAGGAGATGTTGGGCCATCCAGTGCTGCATACCACAGATGCTCAAACATCACCTATTGTCTCTCTCCTGAGCCCTCAGCCTGCATCCGTCAAAATCTGAACTTTCAGAAGGGTTTTGCTTATGAGGGTTCTTGACTGTCCCTTTGAACCAGGCTCCTCCAAAGAGCCAGGCAGGCACTGCAGGCTGGTGCATACGTCTGCAAATTAGCCTAACTTCTTTAGATCTTTAGTTGGCACTGTAGTTTCTTAACAGCTGGCTGCACATTTTGAAGGGGAAGGCTGGGTAAAAATGACTAAAAATACACAGTGCATCTGTAACTGCCTGAATTCATCCTGGGCTTGTTCTGATGCCAATGCCAGACAAGCATGCTCCTCCTCTGTGCTCCTGACCTGCTTAATCTTAAGCTATATGTTATTTAAAATTAATTTGCTGAGATGCAGACATTATATAAATCATTGAGGAAATGTCGGATTATATGTAATTTTCATAAGTGCTCCACACCTATTTAATTTAGCTTCCCATGAAACCCAAGGATGAAAATCAAGCCAAGGCAGAGAGTTAGGATGAGTTGCCGTCCTTAAAATGCCATGGAGTATGAGCCAACACTGCAGACACCTGTTAGTAATTTCTCACCCAGAGACTGTTGTCATTTGTTCAGGACATTCTGTGATGAGGGAAGGAAAAAAAGGGGATGATTAAAAATAAATGGACTAGAGTATCTGTTACTAATTACTTGCTTGGCCTCATTGCAAGTCACCTAGTATTCATGGAGAGTGTTGCATTTTCATGAGAAAGTGCCATCCACAATGTTCCTCTTCCAAGACCACGTTCAGAATATTAATTACGGATAATGATGCATAATTAGAGTCTGAAGTCCAGAATTAATTGATGGTAGCCATTTAGCACAGTTATCAATTCTAACTTGAAAAAGTGCTTCATCTGCTACCCACACCCCTTAGTGTCTGCATATAGATAAATAACTGAAGTAGTGCTTGGTTTTAATTGGGTTGTCATTTCTTCAAAAGTGTTAAACCAGATTTGTGCATTAGTGACATTAAAAGTGTTTGTAATTCATGGTAATCCAGTGCTCCTTGACTTGCTATAGCCCTAGCCTGACTGGCTGTGGACCTGGGTGGGGGGACAGGCCATGGATGAGGCTACTCTGCACTCTCCACTCCTGCCCAGGAGAGCTGGACCTGCTGCTGCTGCACACCAGTGCAGTCCTGCCAGGACATTGAAGGGTCAGCCAGGTTTTCGACCTCCTGCTGCCTTAACTTCGTGAATTTGGGGCCATTCTTTTCCTCTAGCAAAGGGAAGAGGCTGTCACAAGTGTCTGTCAGAGAGGCACCCAGTCTGGGAGAAATCACATTGTGGTGTTTTCCTGTGGCTTGGGTTGATTCATGAAAGCATCCCACATGCTCTATGTGGCTGAAAACAAGGTTGGTTTTAATAACAGGCAGTTGTATAAATAGCAAATAAAGATTTGTCCTATAGAGTCTGTGGGTCCCAACAAACATGCTGCTGTTGTTTTGTGGAGCAGACAGGAATGAACCCAGAATTTGTGTTTGTTGAAAATAGGTAGTAGACTATTATTAGATCAGCCCCTGCCTCTGACTTGACAGAAATACTCCGGAGTTAACTGCTGCTTTAGAGGCACTGATGTTCAGTTGCAAGAAAGTGGGTCAACTGTGGACAAGATCACCAATCCAATATAAGTATTGAGAAAGATATGTAAAAATAGGCTTTGTGATTTGCTAGAGTCAGGGCCAATTTGACACCTGTAGCTGTCTGGATGTCCATGGAGGACATCAGTCCGAAGCTTCAAAAGGTGCATTATGGTTTTGAAGCTGTGCTGTTACTGTGACTGTGAGTCACTGTCGCCACTCCTCCTGGCAGCCTGGAGTAAAACACAATAGAAACATTGAACATGGAGTCATGAGAAGGTTCTTTGGCAAGAATTTGGGATGAATTCTTTTGATTTGCAGTATTTGTATTTTTAAGCAGAATTTCCCTGGTATTTGGTCTCTCTCATGCCTGTCAACAGGTAGCAGCATAGGGTCTCTCCTTGAAAGTCTAAGTGAAACTTACATCCAGTGCTTGTTGTAGTGTTACACCTAGAAACCTAGCTGAGAAACCTAGCCTAGGGGAGCCATGCATTTTCTTGCTCTCTGGTATTCCACTGGAGTGACATTCAAGGCATACAGGCTTGAGCTGGCAGAGGATGCTGATCATGGCCCTTCGTAAATTGAATTTACTACGGCTTAGTTCATGAATGTCAGGACTAATGGTGGGAAGAGTTGATAAAAGTAGACCTCTTGTCTTTTCCTAGTGCTGTAGGTGTCTGTCTCATAGATAACTCATTTTCTTTCTTAGCTACCTGTCAGAAATAAGTGGATTTGTGTGTATGCATCCATGCTTGTTTCACACTTTTTCACCTCTAAGACAACTTGGGGTCCTTCTGTTTGGAAATTGTTATGTTACTAATAATTAAGAAGGGAGTATTCAAATCACTTTGAACATGTTAGAGTTTAATTCAGTTTAATTCAGTGATGCTGAATTCTGGGCTGGGTCTTACTACTTCCTAGATGCTGTGGTTCTCTGTATTGTATCATCTGAGACATAAAACCACCATTTACTGATTGCCCTACTGCGTCACCCTCACAGTAAGGCTCTCATTTCAGAAGGACAGTTACCCTGAGTCATGTATGTGCATGTGCAGGCTCTAATATTGCTAATGCAAGCTTTGAATGGACCTTCTATAAGAAAGCAGACTTAGGGTCTCACTCTGTAAACAGTGTGTTACATTTGGGATCTAATGTGTCCTAGGAGAAATATCCCTCAGAAGGACACTGGTGCATCTAGGAGTCCCCTTGTGCTTGTCCTCCTGGAGAAATGGGGGTCCTCGACCAAGGCTTAAAACACAGCTGCCTGTCCCTGAAAAAACCCTGATATTTAACTGTTTGCTTGTCTCTTACTCATGAGCAGGAATTTGTTAAAATACCAGTGGAGCTCTCAAAGGCTGAGCATTTTGTCTTCAGTGTGGTAGAGACAAATCCAGTCACCTGTGGAGTTCATGAGTCGTGTACCTGCTGCTAAGCACTTGCAGTTCTTTGAGATCAGCTGAATATTTAATCCCAAAGTACATGCCATTAAAGACTTTTAATTCTTGGGCATCATATTTCATGGGGCTTATATTAACTGCTAGGAAATTAAAGTCTCTGTGATGGCAGTGTGAATTTACTTGGTTTAGTAATTTAGCACCTCCAGTGCTATCCCAGTCTTCTGGTGACTCCTCTGAGCAGGCAGTGGGCTGCTTCCAGAAAAGCAGGGGAATAAAAGACAGGGAATAAAAGACAGGGAATAATACTTTTTTAGGCATCACTACAGGCTGTGCCTCATAGAGGGGAGAATATCTATGTGGAGGAGGCCAGTGGAAGGGAATAGCCAAGCTTTAAGGTTTTCTCCTTGTCTTACATCCCAGTGTGTGTAAGACAGCTGCTGGTTAAAACCGCACAACCTGAAATACTATTTTTCATCATCCTTTTTTTAATCCCTGTGAAGATGTGAATTGCACAGGCAAAAGCGAGCTTCTTGCCTGACAATTCACTTGAAGAATTTCTCTGCTGATTTGCTGCATTTGCTCTTTTCATGAATGAGAAGAGAGGAAATCTAATCAAAAGTGTTATCAGCTTGTCAAGTTTATTAGTGTCTATTTTAATATTATCATTATCATTTGTTACTAATAATATAAGTAACATGATTACAGCTTCTTTGTCTTATTTTTCAGTGAGAAGCTGGATGGAGAAGCTGAAAGATAAGGTAGGAGGCTCAGAGTTTCAATTACTTTAAAAGCAAAAGCATGTTTACTTGCAGAAATAAATAAACTCTTGTCAGTGCAGTTCTTTATCTTTACAAATACAATTGAGAAAGGGCTTAAATTTTTCTCTGGAAGGCAAATGAACTAGATGTTGGTGTTGCATATAGTGGTGTATATCCACAATACATCCTTGATGAGTAGTAACTAAGAGCAGAAGGAGGAGGAGGGGTATTTGATAGACTTCTCTGCATTAGTCCTTCTTTTCAGACTACCAGAGTTACTTTCTTAATTGCCCTCTAACTTACCTCTACCCCTTTTCTCTAAGTCCTAAGCTTTGTGGTGGATCCAAATCAAGAGGATCTAGCGATCCTCTCTGGTGAGAGGCTGCGTGCCACATCACCAGCTCTGGACAAGACCTTTACAGCCTCCATGTGCAAGAGCTGCAAATTCCTGGAAGGAAAAAGAGCAAACACAGGAAGACTGAAAAAATAACAGTCTTGTCTTGCTGGTGTTACAGAGTGGTGGTGCATGGAATCAGGAGTTGTGCCAGCCACAGGCTCTGCTGCCCTAGAGCAAATAATAACATTGTGAAATGGTTGTGAAGCCTTCCAAATTTTGTGTTGATGACAAAGCCATGAAGATAGAAATGAGGTGACAGTAGTGTTTTAAAACAAGAACACTTTGTGACTCAAAGAGCTTGGAAACTTTTGAATGTCATAAGAATCAATAGATGAAAAAAACACCACGAGGAATAATGACTCAATAGGAAACTCCAGCCCCTGAAAATATCTAATTCTAATCAGATTGTAATCTGGTGTATGCAGCCTTCCCTCATGATCCCCACCAAAGTTCAGCAGCACCTTATGATGAAGTCTGAACAGAGAGATGGGGTCTACATATCTGTTTTCCAGGATTGGAAATGGAAGGGTTTAAAGTGGTTTGCTGCCCAGCCGTTGTTGAGTTGCTTTTCTGCCTACAATAGGAAGGAGGCATGTCTAGTACAATCTATGCTCATAAGAGAGCACCTTGGCCTGGGATTCAGCCACAGCGAATGCTGAAAGAACAGAGAATGGTTTTCCCAATGAAGGTAAAAAGCAGACACCAAGACTGGTGAATGAGGCATGCATGTGTCACCTGCTCATGCCAGACCTACCCCAGACAGCACAACACAAGCTTGGGGGCATCAGATACCTTCTCACTGAAGCTGTAGCTTTCACTTCTTTCCTCTTGGCACCTTGTTGGCTACCTCTGTCCTTCCTTGTCGCAGCGGGGTGTGTGTCTCTAACAGAATTGCCCTGTAGAGCAGAGAGATGTGGCAGTGCCCAGCACAAGAACTGGTGTAACTGAGGCTCTGCTAGTGTCCACTTAAAAGAGAAACTTGGTTCTGAGCCATCTCCCTTCTCTGGAGGGATCTCCACATGTGTGGAGGCATATCTTTCACCTTGCTCACATTTTCCCTTAAAAAGTCCAACAAAAAAACACTCCCTCCCCCACAACCAAATGCAGGTGTAGCAAATCACTTGCAAATAAGCCTGCTCACCCCATTTCCTCCTATTCCTGTGGAGTTCATCAGTACCAGTCATATGTGCCCCTTTTATTTGCTGTTGGCCTTGGCTCTATTGTAATATAGAGCTCTATCTATTTTACATAGATAAATAGTCCCTCAATCCAGAAGAATATCCTTGCACATGATGGCCCCATCCCTGAGAGATGAATCCTCATATGTCCATCAGAGCTGCCCTGCTGGGAGAGAGAAGGGTGTGGGGAGTGAGGGACCAGAAGCGCGGGTCAATGACAGATTTTGGTCTGCAATCACTGTTCAAATGTTGCATTTTGTATGCCAAATAATAGACATGAGATTTCTCTGAAGTCCTCTGTTGTTGTTATCTCAAAGTCCAGGAGAGCCAGGAAGGTCATGGTCGTGGATTGAGTACATTGAAAGCATCCCTAGGATCTGCAAAGAAGTTGCATCTGCCCCATGGATAAGGGGTAAAAATGTGGCTTCAGAGCTGCCCGTGAAATGGGGTTTTCTATGAAGCAAATGCAGAAGCCCTCATGAGTTGAGCTGCTGTGTTCCACTGTGTGTTCTGGCTTGGAGAAAAGCTCCTGGATCTGCTTCATGTTGTAGGCTTTTGGGGTATAAGTCATTGGTTTGGGTGTTAGGGGAAGCCTGTAAAAGGGCGTGGGCTGGCCAGGCAGAAAAAAGGCTCACAGGCAGTCTAGGAAGTTCATCATATTAAAACTAGTGATTTCTGATACAGAAATTCAACAGGGCAGCAATTAAAAAGCCATTTTCAATTTCCCCTCACTGCCTGCGCCAGCAGCAAAGTTCCACAAATAGAAAAACCAGGGCTGCAGTAATTAGGTCACCCAATTAAGGCACCTTAATTGCCTCACAGAGATACAGTCTTTTAGCTGTTCTCACTAACCTCCTTTTTCAGGAACTGGGGTGCAGGCACACAGCCCCCTCCAAGCACTTGCTGATCAAGGCTGTTTTTTCTGGGAGGGTGCTCAGGAAACATGCACAGTGCACCTCAGGATGCTTCAAGCCTTGGAATCCGCACACAAAGGTGTTCCTATTTAAAGCTCTGAGTAGGAACTGGAAGGATCAGGGAGAGCAAAACAGCCCTTGTTAGCACTGTATCCACCCTAGATTGAAAGCAGTTATTTTTGTTATCCAGGTAAGCGTACAAAGCCAAGGCAGCATGCACTGAATAGCTTTTCCCACACACACACTCAAAGGATTATAGAGAAAAGCAATTATGGTGTAAGCAAATATTGTTAAGCTGTGTTGCAGTTTGGGAATGCAGATAAAGATGAGTGGTTGTAAGCAATGGACTGAGGCTTGCTAAGAGCTGTCTGATAGTCGTCTGATTGGTGCATGTGTCCCTAGGTAGGTGTAAAATCTGTTTTGAGGGGTGTAGATGGGGAAGAGTAAAGCTGTAGTGCCACAGCAGAGGACTCTGTTGCTGCAGTGTGAACAAAGGCAGTCTAATAAGGGAGTAAGCCATTGCCTGCCTCCCTTACTCCATTGAGACCCCCAGCCTGAATCAGGTGAGGATGCTGAAGCAATCTGGCACTTTAAGACTTCAGTTAATTTTCATTTAAAACAGTAAAATATAAACTAACAAGCACTTGGGAATATTTTCCAAAGGATTTTGAATGTTTAAATGTGCAATTTTAAATTAGTCATACTATCTATGTATCTTTTTTTAATGGGCAATGCAAATGTAAGGATCACAGCAACTGAATTAGAGCTGATTTACATTTGCTGTGCTTCCTGTAAGGCCAGCTGGAGGTTTGTGTGCTCTCTTTTTGTCACTGTCCTGCTCATGCAAGTGACCCCTTCCCATACAAAGCAAAAGCATTTCTTTCAAAGATTTTGGCGATGAAGCCAAGGAGGCTCAGGCTGGGCCAGGCAGGGGGAGGGCAAACTGCTGCTTCTCTCTGAAAAGCGAGCGCAGCCTGCCTTTGTGTTTTAGTTCCTTCAGAGAACCAGCTGTGGGTGCTAGGAGCAGCTTCTGCCATTGCTGTGCTCAGATATGACATTAGTGTCCCCGAGCACTTGCTTTGCCATACCAACATGTCTATGGGAAGCATGGGAGCTGTGTCTGCCTTTACTGGAGGTATATTAGCAGTCTGCCCACAATAAGACACACTCCAGCAATCACAGCTGGCCAGGAGGATGCTGGGTCCCTTTCCTATTCACCTCTGATGATGGAGGTTAGTATCCCTGCTTCACAGAGCAGCCATTCTCTGAGAACACCTCCTCGCCCATTCTGCTTGCTCCCTGGCTGATGACTGCTGTCTTGCCTGGTGGCTCTTACACACTGGTTTTTCTGCCTGCTCCTGTCACCCCAGAGCTGTGGTGCAGGGGGCTGTGGGCAGCAGGGTGTCACTGCAACGCTTGTTGCTATGCTGCTAGTCCAGATCTATGCAGAAAAGCATAAGAGCATCTTTCAGGTCTCTGGGTTGAGCTCTGCTGAACATGGCCAGACATATAGTTGTGCCTTGATTTATGCTGGTGGTACCTGGGGAACTCAGAGAAGCACTCAGCCTACTTTACACAGGTTGTAGTGAAGCTGTTGGGGGGGTCATGGGTCTTTGTTGTGGCTCAAGATTGCCTGCTTTTGGCAGTTGAGGTTTTCCTTCACACATGCACCTGTATTAGCAGGTGCTTCATCCCAGCACTTGCAACTCTGCACCAAAATTGTTTCCTGTCCTAAAGGTGGATAAGTGCTGCAATGTCTCAGCTATCACAAGGAAGCATCTGTAGTAAAAACTGACCGTGAGTGAGCTGTGGTGGATACCAGCTTGGGCCTGGAGTGGGGGCTGGTTGGGCTTAGCAATTCTGCAACAGGGCTCATCCTATGCAGACAGGTGATAGGAACTTCAATGAAATAAACTGTAATGAAAGCAGTCCTAGACTGATGAAAAACAGCTCCAAAAATATGGTCTTTTGAGTGCTGCTCTGCTTCTTTCTTTTCCACGCAGGCAGGATACATGTCTGGGATGCTGGTTCCTGTAGGAGTTGGAATAGCTGGAGCCCTGTTTATCCTAGGAGCACTCTACAGCATTAAGATTATGAATCGCCGAAGGAGAAATGGCTCAAAGAGACATAAAAGAAAGGTATGGCAACTGCAAAGGAAAACCCCCATCCCACCCACTCTCCCATTGTCCATTTTTTTCTGTTAGGTGAGTGCAGCCTGATTATAGTTTGTCTGGGTTGAGGTGGCTGGGACCTCTCAGAGTACAGGGGGGATATGAATGCTCTTCATTTCCTTTTTGCATGTGGAGCTCTTTCATGTTTCTTTTCTTCCTCTAGCAGAGGGAATTTAACAGCATGCAAGATCGAGTCATGCTCTTAGCTGACAGCTCTGAAGATGAATTTTGAATCAAATTGCAGTGCCCTTGTGATAACCCGTGACTTTTAAAAGAAGGGAGGGGGAGAAAAGGAACAAGTGACTTTCTGCTGCATCGCTGCTCTCCGCCGTCCTGAGCCACCAAGCGGTGATCAGTACCCCCCGGCAAAACAGCATGCTATGCTCTACGTGTACTCCACAGTGATGTTTGTTTTGATACAGTAGTGAGATTTCATATTCACACCCGGCGCCTCATTCAGATCCACAGCACGTCTTGTTACAGCTGGATCTGATCCATATGGATGATTATTTTCCTATTACCCTGGTGTACTGTTTTGGTCCTGGCTGGCAGTAATCTAATCATAACAGCAGCTCTCACCTAACCCAGGAATGGAAATCTTTACTGTGAATTACTTCTGTCCAATTGGTTTTAAATGTTACATTACCTGAGCTAGAGTTCATTAGTGCTAATATTAGCTGCTCTGCTTAATTAATGAATTACACACTTGTATCCCTTGCCACCTGAGAAGTGCCCATGTACAGTGTCCTTGATACAGTTTGAAGCACATTTCTGCACTCGGGTCCCTCAACTTTCACCCCTTCTTTCTTCCTTCAGCTCTGCTCCATGCTTCTTGGAGACACACAGGAATGGCCTCAACACTTGATTCACCACAAAAATCCTAATCAATTTGCAACCAGCACTGTCTGTTACAGCACAATAAATACCAGCGCTCACCTATTGATGGATAGTCTTGCATGGATCTCTTAGCTTTTGTTCAGTGTGCAAATAGGCAAGAGAAGGGCAGGTCAGGAGTTTCTTCAGGTTCTGCCTCCTGCTTGAAGGATGCTAGTTACTGGTTTATCTATCTCTCACAAGGCTGCATTCACATAGAGATGAAAGTGGAGCATCTGTCACCTTTACCCACTGGAAAGTGAGTGAACAACAGCACCTTTGGGGGATGTGGATGGATCTGAATGCAGAAAGACCCAAAAGGTTGCAGAGCATCTGACTGTCAGTGTTGAGGGATTAGTGGCTAATAGTTGGAAAGCAGTGGCAGCCACAGCTGGGGAGGCGTCTGCTGTGGAGAGTTGCATGGTCACACTGAGTCATGGGGGAAAGGTGAAGCTGTAGAACAGATGGCTGCAGAGGGTTGTGGAGGTGCAGCCCAAGGGTGGCACAGGGTAAGGGCAAGCTCACCAGGTTGCACAGTCAGTGTCTGAGGTGTCACAGGAACCGAGCAAGGGAAACTAGGGAAACTAGTGTTGCTTTGCACAGAAATTCCATCAAAATAGCTAGAAAAGGGGCTTCTGGTTGTGAAATTACTTCAGTCTGGCATTTATGCAAGACATCCATGTTTCTGAGGTGGGAATTGTACTTCGTACAAGGAACAGCAACTGTTGCTGGAGTAGATCTGATTAGAAGAATAAGGCCAGACCACACATCTTCTGAAATTAATTCCCACTGAGTCTTCAAAGAAGTGGAAAGGAGGAGAGTTTGGGGAGGGACAGATGCAGGATTTCAGTCCTTGTAAAGGTGTAAAGGTCTGTCAGATTGTAAAGGGTGGATGTTGATGATAGTAAGCACATGTCTTGTGGGCATGTGAGTGGGTTTGCAAGGTAGAGAGGACATTCAGAAGACCCTTCTGAAGCGGAGTTCTCTCTTGAGAGAGTGAGGGCCTCCTCTGGGTGTTAAGTCATCAGATGTGATGTTTAGCTCCGAACAAGCAGTGCTCTTCAGAGCCCAGGTACTTTCCTGTAGGCTTTACCCTTGTGCTTACTGAGTCACCTGGAGAAGGACAGGCAGGTCAACCTGGTATCAAAATGCTGCTACTAATGCTAGTCTTCCAGTTGAAGGGTGTGGTCCCTCACACATTCATCCTGCTTAATGTGTGATAAAACCTGGTCCATCAGTATGTTGGGGAGTCTTCATATCCTAATCCCTCTAGGACAGGCTTTCCCAGCCAGGGCTCCACAGTACTTGCATCTCTCCCTTTTCATTCCTGAAACTTCGACCAGGAGAATTTTGCCTTGCTAAAAGCAGCTCTGTGTTATTAACAGGCTCTGGCTGGCAGTTAAGTTCACATGCCCCTACCCAAAATCAAAGCCTCTTTCTTCTATAATAGGTGATCAATCCAAGCTGAGAAGTTTTCCTTCCAGATGGATCTCTCCCTGTTTGTTTCTCATTCCTAAGTCTCTTGGAGCTTGGAGGTGGTCAGGAGGCGCTAACAATCCAGTGGTGCGTTGCTGGCTGTCTTGCAGTTTTGAAAATCATGAAATGTTGTCCCTTGTTCTTTGATAATTTGTTCCTAGCAAGGCATGATGGGGGATGCAAGGTTGGAATGACTTCTCCTCCATTCTAGTTTCCTGGATAGTATCTCCAGAAAGGCTTGTCTTTTAGGTACAGTGCCAGGCAGGCTGGAAACAAGGCTATGTAGGCAGCTGCAAGACGTTCATGAAATACTTTACCCTAGTCCAGCCAGGGAGGTATGGAGAATAAGCAATGACAAAAGGCTCGGATCTCTCTGAGAAGAGGGTATATGTCTTGGAGCAGAAGGCATGGGAGCTGGGCATGAGTACTTTGTATGCAACTGTAGCTTAAAAGAGAGACCCAGAATAACACTGGAAAAGAAGAGCTACCAGTGACACTGCAGAAGAGAACATACATACCAGCAAGACCCAAGCAGCTGGAGATCAGCAGGGTTTTGTGCAATGACAGCCTGTGAAGGGCAGTCTCCTCTTGCTTTCCTGTTAATGGTGCTGTGCCTGCACAGTGTGTGATAACAACACAAGTTGTGTTAAGTAACTGATAACATGCAGAGCTCCTGGGCCAGTCTGAGTACCGCTGCTTTGGCAGCACAGGAAGAGCTTTATGGAAGGGTTGTCAATTTGATAGATTGTGAAGGCTGGTAAGGAGGAGCCGTGGCCTTTTGTTGTGCTAAGAAATCCATAGTTTGGGAAACACTGACTTTCTACAGTGGCAGTTTCACTGTCTCTCTTCTTTTCCCTCCCCCCATCATAGAATCAACTAGGCTGGAAAAGACAGTTGTAGCCGAAAGGGAGGTCCAGCTGCATACATGGTTTGGTGTTGGCTGTCTGGTCTGTGCTGGAGACAGATTTATGTGCTAGAAGGGCTGCCCAAATATTTTGCCTGTGGTCCATCTTCTCTCCCAGTTCTTTGTCTGGTTCTGAACACTGTCAGCTGAGGTGCCTTGTTGGGAGATGCTCGTTGGAGGAAGCTCTACTTCCTGCATCACTCAGCAGTGCAGAGAGATTACAACCTCCATTTGAAGTGGAGGTGTTTGTTGAATAGTTGTTTTTGGTCAGGCACCTGTCCCAGAACCTGGAGGCTCCCCATGTCTTCAGCTTACCTATTCTTAATGCGGAGGCAAGATGGACAGTCAAAACCAGCCTTGGGTCCTGGTGAAGCGTATAGGAGCCTTTGGAGCACAGGACAGGGTTTTCTGCAATGCCACTGAAATCAGTGCAATTTCTGCAGCACATTAAAGCACAAGCATTATTCAGCTCCTTCCCTTCTTATCCAAGGCCACTAGACTTTGGATTAGGCTGTTAAAAATATTCTTTATACAATTTCTGGAGTTTGATTCATTTGCTTGAAATTATCAGATTGCAGATAGGGAGAGGAGGAGGGTTTCAGGTAGGAGCTGAAGCCTGCACTCTCCTGACACTCCACTGACTTAATCTATACCTCTGCAGTGCCAAACAAGCAGATTCTTTTGAAAGAGGCAGGACAAAAAAAACTAAACAAAAAACTGGCCAAGAAGAGCTCTCCTTATCTGTGCTGGGTGAACTGCAAAGCCACTGAATGTAGAGGTGGGTCATGGCACTGCTAATGCAGCCTTGGCCCCATGCAAAGGCACAGCTGCAACCGCAGCTTTGCTGCAGCAATAATAATCTCTCAACTCAGCACGAGTCACTCGCCTCTGTTTTTGGTTTACCTGATAGCACAAGCCAGAATTTATTGTAGGCATCACACAACTGCTTAGCATCCTCAGCCCCATTTCCAGCAGGAGAACCAGCCTGCCTGATGTGCAGCTCTTGCCCTGATGAAATGCACCTACACTATACAGCTGCTGACTTTTAAAGGTGTCTCTAATGCCACATGTTCACCTAGGTAAGGTTTTTCTGGACTGCAGTGCTTCCATAGAGTGATATTAGCAGTCCTCATGCTTTCTTGTGGTTTTATATTTTGGACAAGAGCAACTCCTCATACTGTAACTATGGAATGTAGCACTTTGTTAAATTAAAACATTGGAAAATAAAGAGATGTCCATCATACCTGACTTCAAGCACCTTGTCTCCTTGATCTGTGGTTCATGGCATTCACTGTCTCTCAGGTAAAGCTGTGAAGTAATTGCGTGGAAGATTTGAGTGTTGCTTTTATTTCTTCCTGCTGCGTGGTTGGTGTTAAGGACTCAGGCTGGGCTTGCAGGGGTGGTACAAGCAGCAAGGAGCCTCAGCCTGGAACTTTTTGGGTAAGGTTTACCTGGAGGTAGGTGTTGGCTGTAGGGTGTGATGAGTAACATGCCATATTCCCTCAGCTGGGTTTTCAGTAGCTGTAATGAGCCTAAACACTGACATGCTTACACCGTTGTTCTTTACATACAGCCAGGTGTCCTTTTGTCCATACCAGGATATTTGTCCTTTACATTTTGTCCTGTGAGGAGGGTCTGTGCCCATGTGCCCTGTGATCTTTCAAGACCCAGTAATATGGCACCGGTGATCCTTGAGCCTCACTTGCAGGTGCTGCAAATGTTTTATAAAGGAACAGCTTTATTGCAGGTGAATGTCCCTCCACACATCTGTACGGACCTGCAATCCAAGCAGAAGAATCAGAAAGACTCAAGAGGTATACAGGCTGGGTTTGGAATTGCCTTCACAGTCCTGTTTGCAGATATTCTTGCACTGTATTACTGCCTGCAAGTACATGAGATGGGTATGCTTCCTTTTGCCATACTGTGTAAAGGTGGAGGTCCCAGGGTGGGAATGTGACCCAGCGGGACACAAAGCCAGCCTGTGGCAGTGACTGCCTGCCCCTCTCCACTCTTCTACTAATAAGAGCCAACAAGAACTATTTGTTCAACTGTGTGCATTTTCTCTAATGAAAAATGGCTTGTTCAAAATGAGAAATTCCCAGGGAAATAGCTGTTCGGGGATCGCATGAACACATTCTTTGCTCATTGGCAGTTGCCAAAAACAGCCTGTATATTCATGAAGCTGTTTGCTTCATTGCTGACTTTTTCCAATGAAAAACAAAACCTGCTGAAAGAAGATAAACAACGATTTTTTTTTTTCCACAGGAAAAATATTTTTCTAAGGAAATTACTCTCTGTGATCATGCTGCCTCACTGTGAGCCTCTGTCCGTCAGTCAGTATCCTCCTAATGTCCCTGACTCTGCCAGCCAAGGCATAGGTTTGTGATAACGGGGGTGAGAAGAGAGACCATATTAAAAATCCCACATGAAAAACGTGTGGAGCCATTCGAAGGCTGCAGAAAACCCGCGCAAGCAAAGAAGGTTATGTGTACACTGATGGAGGAGATGAGCTGGTTGTCCCAGATGCCCGTTGGTTCTGCTGCCCTGTGTGGGTTCCATGGGGCTGAGCAAAGCAGGAGATCATCCTGGCACAGGGCTCAGCCTGATTAAATTGCAAGCAGGCCATCGACCGTAACGCACCCATCCATGCAGAGCAGCACAGACAGCCCAGCTTGGGCTTGTTTTCATAAATGTATTTTGGAAGGATAAACCAAAAGGCATTCCCTGCTTGCTCTGGTGGTAAAGCCACCCATGCGTGGTCATTGCTGCTGGACCTGAGCCCACCAGGGTCTGTGCTTGGGTTGAGCGCCTGAGGCTAGACACTAAAACCTTTACTTTGGGATAAATCTCATCTTCCACCTGAGAAGCCCCCAGTGCATGTTGAGAGTTAACAAGCACTTTAAGGTTGGACCTCTATGGGCAAAAATGTAGTGCACAAGAACGTTGACAGTCAGCTTACTCAGGGCTTGTAGTGACAGTGTTTTTCCCCTTTTTTTTCCCCAACAGTGATGCTCTCCCAAGGGTTCAGGAGCAGGACAGTCCCTGCCTGCAGGGAAAAGGCTTGAGACTCAGCCAGCAGCAGGGAGTCAGCAGAGACGATGGTGGCATTTCTCAGTGAAAACATTTCCATTAGTCCCTTAATGGTAACTGCTGATGGATGGTGAAGAGTGGCTTAGCAAGCTTTTCTGCCAGTTCCTTCAACACTCTTGGGTGTAACCCATCCAGCCTCATAGACCTGTATTCACCTAAGTGGAGCAGAGGTCACTAACCATTTCTTCCTGAATTATAGGGACCTCAATCAGCTTCCTGTCTCTGCTGTCCAACTTAGGGAACTGAGTACCCCGAGGGTGGCTGGTGTGACTAGTAAAGACTGAGGCAAAGGCATTAAGTACCTCAGCCTTTTCCTCATCCTCAGTCACTAGGTTTCTCTTAGTATCCAGCAGAGGATGGAGGTTCTCCTTGGCCCTCTTTCTATTGCTAAAATACTTTTAAAATACTTTTTATTATCTTTTATGACAGTGGCCAGATGTAGTTACATCCATGCCTTCGCCTTTCTGAGTTTCTCTCTACATAACCTAACAACAGCCTTGTACTTCCCATGGGGTGATAGTCCTGTCTTCACAGGTAATAAATTCTCTTTTTCTTTTCCTGAGTTCAAGCAGTATCTCCTGTTCAGCCAGGCTGGTCTCTTTCCAACCAGTTAGATTTTCAGCACATAGAGACTGCCTGCTCCTGCACCTTAAGGGTTTAATTCTTGAAGTGTCCAATATTCCTAGACACCTTTGTCCTTCAGTAATGTTTCCCAAGGAATTCCGCCAACCAGCATCCTAAACAGGCCAAAGTCAGTCCTCCAGAAGGCCTGAAGTAGAGGTTTTTCTGACCTTCTTCTTGACTTAGAATCATAGAATCATAGAATAGTTAGGGTTGGAAAAGATCTTAAGATCATCTAGTTCCAGCCCCTCTGCCATGGGCAGGGCCACCTCTTACTAAACCATGCCACCCAAGGCTCTGTCCAACCTGGCCTTGAACACCGCCAGGGATGGACTTCTCCAAGGATGGAAAATTCAATCATTTTGCAATCACTTTGCCCAACACGGCCTCTAACCATCACATCACCAACCAGTCCTTCTCTGTGAACAGCAAACCTAGCTAGGCATCTCCCCTAGTTGGCTCACTTTCCAGCTGGGTCAGGATGTTATCTTCCACACCCTCCAAGAACCTCCTGAATTCTTTGCTGTGTTGGACTTCCAGCAGGCATCTGGTAGGTTGAAGTCCCCCATGAGGCCAAGGGTATGTGATCATGAAACGTCTCCAAGTTGTTTGAAGACCAACTACTTTATCTGTAACTTCATCCTGGCTGGGTGGTCTATAACAGACTCCTACCAGGATATCAGCTTGGTTGGCCTTCTCGCTGATCTTCCCCCACAATCATTCAGCCTTCTGACTCAGAACATTGAGTTCAAGGCAGTCGATGTACTCCCTGACATACAACACAACACCACCACCTCTTTTTCCTTGCCTATCCCTTCTGAAGAGCTTGTAGCCATCCACTGCAGCACTCCAATCATGTGAATCATACCTCCATGTTTCTGTGATGGCAATTATGTCGTGATTTCCCTGCTGCACAGTGGCTTCCAGCTCCTCCTGTTTGTTGCCCATGCTGCGGGCTTTGGCATAAATGAATTGAAGTTGCCCTGTGGATATGGAAACCAACAGTGACATGCTATCCCATGGCTCATTTCTAGTGAGCCTGGTGTTAACCCCTTCCCCCTTCGAACCTAGTTTAAAGCCCTCTCTAAAAGTCGTGTTAGCTCCTGGGCTAGAATCCTTTTCTCCGTCTGGGACAGGCGTACCCCATCTGCCTCCAGCAGACCTGGTGCCGTGTAGCCTGACCTATGGTCAAAACCCCAAAACTCTGGTGCTGACACCAGTCCTGGAGCCAGGAATTGATTAGTGACATTCTTCTGATGTAACCATTGTCACTGATTGTGACTGGCAGTAAGGACAAGAACACTACTTGGGCTCCTGAAGCCCTGAACCAGTCGCCCCAAGACTCTGAAGTCCTTCTTGAGTCCCCTTAGGCTTCTTGAAGAGATTTTCTCATTGCCCACCTGGAAAGACTAACCTTTAGGATAATAGTTGCAGGGCTGTACCAGGTGAGTGAGTTTTCTGGTGAAGTCCCTTACCCTGACCCCAGGGAGGCAGCAGACTTCCCTGAGTCTGTTCCCTTCAGGGTGCAGTCACCAGTCACCACCACTCTTTTTTCTAGTAGTGCTGGTCGTAACACAAGGAGTTCTCTGACTCTTCTGTGGGAACTCTTCTAACCTGGATGATCCCTTATCATCATCTTCCTGACTTTCCTGATCCTGGAGTACCAGGGCCTTAAATCTGTTGTAAAGGGGTATTTGGGAAGGTGACATGAGCTGGGGGGTAATATGTTGTCTGCTCTGAGGATTAACCTGTTTCCAACCTCCCCTGTCTCCTAGGTCACTCACATCTGCCTGATGGCAAGAAGGTATGGGATCCTGAAGTTCTTTTGTTTTGGGTGGCTGGCTTGCTTCTCTCAGGAACAGTAGAGCACGGGGTCCACCAGTCAATCTCCTCCTCAGATTCCCTTATTCTCCTTAGCCATTCCACCTCTTCCCCTAGCTCTGCCACCATGCAAAGCAAATCATCAACCTGATGACATCTTGTACAGTACACAGCCACCATCTAACATCTCTGACAGGCTCTGGCACTCACTACAAGCAGAAATCTGGACAGCCATGTGTTTGTGAGGAACCTCTGTCTGGGTCACCATGTCCTTCCTGGCCAGCAGTGAGGACTTAGTTTGCTTTACTTTCTGCTGAGATCATGTCATGCTAGAGCACTTTCTCAGTGACCACTGGCTGAGCTCACCTCTGAAGTCTGCTGGGCTACTGGACCCTTTCCACTCACCCTGCCTGTGCAAACCACCCATGTGTTTTTTCTTGCCAGAACTTACTCTGCACTTACATATGCTTACTTAACCAATTTCAGGGCTTCTGACATATTTTTGTCAGGTTTTTTACATTTTGCATTTTTAATATTAAAAACCAGCAAATAACATCCTTCCAATTCACTGGCTAATTGGTTTTCTTTTACACTCCAGTCTGGTTAAATTTCACTTGGATACTGACATTTCAGTACACTCATGAACGAGCTCTGCTCCCTGCATAATGCTGGGGTGATACAGTGACCACCTGATCTCTGCACAGGGATCTTTGGGCTGAGCCCATGCGGCAGAGTAGAAAGCTGGATTTGTGTACAGCAATGCCCTGGGAGGTGTCATCACATAAGTGTCACCTACGCTATCCCTGTAACCTTCATGGAGTTCGCAGTGGAGCATCAGTGAGGTCTTCAAGTGGGAGACCTGGTGGTCACCCTAATGCTACATGGGTGGAGACTGGCTCATGTGTGAAGACCGTGTGTTCTTAGCACAGATGTTGCTGTGCTTTTAACTTCTCCAGATGGTTTGACAAAATAACTCTGGGGTGTGCAGGGGTGACTTTGCATGTCTAGCTCAAAGGCAATGGTGACTTTTATGATTTAGAATTGAATTTGTCTTCTGTAACAAAAATAGCAAACAGAAATAACCCAAGTCCATCCTTATTTCCAGCAAAAGAAGGGAGAGGGCAGTGAATTGTTAAAGGCTCAATAGCTGTGGAAGAGCTGGTGAACATATGCTAGAGAAGACATTCCTTTAAAATTGAAACTGAAGAATATGGCTTAATAGCATTAAAAATAAAAGGCTAATGAAGGTATTCGACTGCATGCAACACATCAGTACGTCATCTATTGAAAATTAATATTTAATTGGATATTTATTTTGCAGTTGGCCTACTGGGCTTAAAAATAGCATGCTATTGTCCTGAAACATTTAAATGATCATACCTGGGTAGAAAGGAAATGAGTCTGTGGAAACATTAAGCCAGAAGGTACATGGTTTTTTTGGATGGCAGGGTACAGACTTTGAGGAGCCAGGAAACGAGAAAAACATTGTATTATTTAACATTTACCTTATAACAAAGCAAAGTGTTCTGAGCCATACTGGGGCTTCTAGTGCCAGTAACATCCACAGGCATGCAATGGCTCAGAAATGTAGGGTCAAATCTACACATGTGCCATGGTCTAGAGAGGGCTTTAAAGCATGTGTGGTTTGGGAAATTCATATTGGTTGAGCACTATTAGAACCTGAGAGTCTGACAGAAATCTCGAGCTAAAATCTTAGCGTGAATTGCTTGCAAGCTCCACTGCCGTGGCAGACCCTGCTGGTGCTCACAGAGCTGCACATGGGAAAACCACGTATTTTGAATTTGCAGAAGGAGGATCTCAGCTGACACAATGGAAATGAAATTTTAGTGATGTTTTATGGACTGAACAGTTGATCTGAAGATGGTGAAGCTGAAGGAAGGGCTCTTGCTTGCCTGATCCTTTTTGAGGTGAAACACACTCATGGCCACTGCTTGTAAGACAAACTTGACGCAATATGTGTAATTTTGGATCTAGTCAACAATAAATAAGTAAATATGTGATCAAGAATTGGTACAATTGGAGAAAGGAAGTTGTCCAGTAGACAGCCTAGATTTTGGAAGTGAACCTAAGCGCTGGAAATACTGCCAGTCCCACTGATGAATTAATTAAAGTCTGCATGCAGCAAAACCCAGGACATCACAATGTAGCTGGCTGGACCTGCAGCATTTTAGGCAGTGGTGAAAACATTTGCATGACCATGTAACTACAAGGGGCACTAGAAGTGCAAAGTGCTTGAAGCCCGACAGAGCATAGGAGTCTGCTATCACATAGCCATATAAGTGTGTGGTGGAGCCAGCCTGTGCCCAAATTCATTGTATGTTGATTTAATAGATGGGGAAAATGCGTCCTTGATAGTACAAGTGCCTCACAGTGATTTGCTTCATGGCTGAGTGTCCTGGCAGGTGTTGCACTGTATGGGAGGAGGGAAACTCATCTCAGGACACAGAGTTGGCAAAGGGATATCTCTGCTTCCAGGAGAGTATCAGGTTGTGAGGGACCAAGCCCTGGGACACTGGAGACTGAAGTTCACATGCTGCAAGGTTGCTGGGTGGCCCACTACCAAATTAATTTACTCAGCCTCAGTTTCCCCTTTTCAAGAGGACAAAAGGCTCTATTGAAATGCACATGGACATCTGCCTATGACAGTCGCTGTTGCAGGGGCAGGTGTATTTCCTGAGTGGAAGCACAGAGTGGGAAGACAAGGAGGTTTTTCTCTGTGATTGATTCTTCCTTTCTGATATATTGAAGTGTCCTCTCTGATATAATGAAGAAACTGAGCACAGATTAATTTATTTTTGTATTTTTTGTTTTATGTTTTCCCCTAAAGCTAGTAACTGGGTCATCACAGAGAGTGTGAGGTGTAGAAAGCAGCACCTTCGTCCCACACCTTCCATACTGTGCTTCCTTCTCTGGAAGGAGCTAAAGAAACAGATGAGAGCTGGGCACAGCAGAGCTCGTGATAATTTCTCCAAGTCCCTTTGCCCGTCTGGCTCCACTCTGCACATCATTTAGCACAAAGAAATCAATTTTTTCCTTTGATACTGAAAGCCGTGAGGAAGGTAATTGGAGCCTGGAAAGAGCAGTAGCTATCGAGCAATCTCAGCCCTCACAGACCTCTGATGTACTGTAAAACTGCAAGTGGAGTTACAATTGCTACCCATTGCCCTGGATGATGATTTATCTTGTAGCAACATGAAAGAAAAATATCTCTGATCTGTTGTTCCTCTTCCCCCCCCTCCTCCCTGTACCTGATTAGGATGTGTCATATCTCAGATTAAAGGGACTTTCTTTCCAAATGCTGCAAGGAAAACGTGTATGTGACGTTGAATTATTTTCCCCTTTAAAATAATACCCCCGATGAGAAGGGAGTTGTTGCAATGCTGGTGTCCTGAGAAATTGTATGCTGAAGTGGAAACTTGGAGTAGCTAATAAAGGACCACAAAGCAAATGGTTTAATGGAAATTTTTAAGCTCCTTCTGAGGCAGAATGATGATTCAGTAGCTAAGGAGTGACCTGGGACACAGGAAATAAGACTTCAGTTCTTTGTGTTGCTGCAGATGCAACACGGAGAGGTTAAATAAGGAGAACAAATTCAGTAGCTTGGATAGTGGCATGAGTTGCAGAAAAACCCTGGGAGCAGCCTCCCAGGAAGGGTGCCACATGCATGACAGCTCAGTGATCAAATGCACCTAGCCCTGAAATGGCACTGTGCAGGCAGTGTAAGCAAGTGGGAAGCTGCTGTCAGGATGCTTTGGCTGAAAGGGCTCTACGGAGTTTCAGTGGGGGCTGCTCAGGTCACAGGGAGAAGGCTGCCATATGGCATGTTGCGTTTGGGATGCCATAGTGTGGAAACCATTACACAGGATCAGAGCCCTTCGCCATCCCTTCCTGGTCCATACAGCCCAAGGTGTGCTCTGATCATACTCACTGGCACTTCAAGGTGAGATCTGCAGAATCCTTACACAGGAAATGAGCCAAATGGGGAACTTCTGCCTTAGTCTGGGATTGGTTTTGTTTTGGCTGAGATGACTCCTCAAAGAGCAGGCAGCAGACTCCATTGCATGTCATCTCAGAGCTGTAATAGCGTTAATCCTCTGGAAATAGCAGGGGTACTTTTCCCTTTCTTTATGTAAAATATCACATCACAGCACATCACAGGTGTAGGCTGCATGAGAAACCCTCCTGGCAAGTGGCAGTTCCGCTGACAGGGAGGGTCATGCTTGTGATGACTCTTTGATGCTCCCCTCCAACTCCTCTCTATTAACAGATGCTTTTCAAGGGAAGAAGAGGGGATGTGTAGAACCCAAACTCCCACCACTTCAAGGCAAGCGAGACCCCTTTCTTTGCTCAGCAGTGAGCTGGAAGTGCAAATCACAGGCTTGCTGAGTCTCACATGTGGAGTAGGGAAAGCAGATCTGCCTTCTGCTTCTCCACCTAGCTCATTGGGCATCCCCCACTCAGCTGCATATGTGGCCTATCTGAGATCCCCTGCAGTGTCCAGGCAGTGGGAAGGTGGTGACCACAGGTGCTTGATGGGTTTCCTTCATGAACAGCTTTGGGTAGTGACATGGTATCCCCCAGGGCCACCATGGGAGAGGAGAAACTGGAGAGGTCTTGGCTGAATGCAGGTGAAAACCATCTAGATCTGTGTGGGTAAACTGGTGGATAAATCCACCAGACTCAGCAAATAAACTGAACCTCAGTTGGCTCAGCTCCACCACGTGATTGAAGCCCATCAGCTTCAAACCCATTTTAGAACCTTTTGCTGGTAACCAGCATTCAGCAGGGAGACACCCCTGAAATCAGGTGCTTTGCTGAGCATGTGGGAGCTGGTCAGTCAGTTGATTTCCATCTTCCTTTAAGAGCCTTCTCAGGCTGAAAACTACTGAGGCAGAAATTGCTTGGACCAGCATCTGTTGCAGTTATTGGCCTTCCACCAAAGGAGGATGGGAGCTCTAGTCATGATGATGTATTCAAGTGATGATCTTAATGAGAAAGATGATGGTCTCTGCTTCAGAGATGCTTGAGATTACCTGTGGGATGTAAGGAAGACGAATGGTCCCAGGAGAAAATAAGAGGGTTGGTCCAGTCTGTTTTGTGGCCTGTCATAGGATAGCTTCAGCTGTGGACCTGGAGGCCTTTGGTGTTATTGAGGCTGTGAGGTCTGGATCCTGTCTGTTCATGTTTCAGGGCACAGAAAACACCCTGTATGTTCTGAACATAGATCAGAAAATGCTGCTGAGCTGGGGGCAGCTTGCTTCTATCAGCAGTGCTCTGGTGCTCTCCCAGAGAGGCTCTTATCTGTGGTGGGGACCCAGCAGTAGGATGTCACCAGAAGCTGTCATGGCTCTGGACAACCACAGAGGCTGTTCACAGTGTCCTTGCAGCACATCTATTCATTTGTGGTGCTCAGGGTGAAGCTGGAGCCTGAATCATTATCTTAATGGCTTATGTAAAAGCACAGTCTTTAAAAAATGTGATATGTGATACGAGCCTTTAATGAGTGGATTGTGTATGTTACAATGCAAAAAAACTGAAGCTCTGTTGATAAACTCAAGAGAATGATTTCATTTTATGTTAAGCTTGTGCCAAATCCTGTCATGAGTTCAAGCTCTTCTAGCAAACACAAAAGCAAGAGACATCTCTGAGAAGACACAGTTCTCAGCTGATCACAGGACTACAGGAGCTGCTGCCTGCCAAGTAGTATGAGTTGTCACAATACCCTGGGCAGCAGCACAGCCTTTCTCAGAAGCTAGTAAGTAGCAATGTTTCATGATTTTATTTAGGTGTATCTATGAAATATCTTCATGCAAAAGAAGATCCACACAGCTTTCCATAGTTTTCAGGGAATTTTTGGGCAGCCTTTACAGGATACATGGGAGAAGTATTGAAGGCAGCAGTTGTTGATCTATGAAAAGACTTTCTGGCTTATGTGCAATAAGTAGTGTCCTGGCTTCAGCAGTAGCAGTCATTTTTCTCCTTCTTAGTAGCTGGTGCAGCACTGTGTTTTGACTTTTGGCCTGGGAACAGAGCTGATAACACCGATTGGTTTTAATTGTTGCTAAGTCATGTTTATTCTGACTAAGGACTTTGTGAGTCTCCTGCTCTGCCAGGGACGAGGGGAGGCCAGGAGGAAGCAGAGACAGGACACCTGACCCAAGCTAGCCAAAGAGGTATTCCATACCACAGCACGTCATGCCCAGGGAGGTAACTGGGAGTTACCTGGAAGGGCACGGGCTCTCTTTGGGGGGGTTGAACTTGTTCGGAGGTGATATCGTATTCTCTTCCCTTGTTATTTCCCTTATCATTATTATTATTGGTGGCAGCAGCAGTGGTTTGTGTTATACCTTAGTTACTGTTCTTATCTCAACCCATGGGAGTTACATTCTCTCAATTCTCCTACCCATCCCTCCGGGAGCGCTGTGGGGGAGAGGAAAGAAAGAGGGAGAAGGGTTGGGGGGGAGTGAGTGAACGAGCTGTGTGGATCGGTTTAAACCACAACAAGTAGTAAGTACACTTTTTAATGAGAAGATTTGCTCCATCCTTCAAATTTTTTAGTATAGGAATTTTTGAGAATTAAAAATTATAAAGAATTTTGCACTAGGCACATGCAAACTTGCCAGCAATGAACAACGAAAAGCTGTAACATGCAAGAGGGCAAGTAGCTGTTGGTCTTGGCCGCTTCCATATTTACTCAAAGCCCATGACTGTTACTCCCCAGGCTGCTGGCACTGCTCTGCAGTGACATGAGTAGTTCACCAAGTGTGCAGTCTGGTTCCTCATCTGAGAGGTTATTGGTGGTAGTAGTGATATGTTAGTGGGGCAGCTGAAGCATGGCAGCACTGCTAAATATTGCAGATGGCTCTCTGCCAATGAAGGTGCAGCTCCGAATCAAAAATTAATATACTTCTCCTAAGCTGTCAAGATCCACGCATGCATGTGCTGGCAGAGTGAATTAATAAAATATCTAGCTTAACTAAGTATATCTGGGGGATGACCCAAAGCCTATTTAAACCAGTGTAACCCCTCTCTCACATGCAAGCAAATCATCTCAGCTAGCACTTCCAAGCAGCAATTGGCTCAAGTGTTTACGACTGGCAATGAGAGGAAGGGCATCTATAAATCTCTGTAGCTGGGTACAGCACTCAATGCAGTTTAAATCAGAATGTATGATGTGCAAGGTGCAGGGGCTCCTCAGTGATTAAGATACTGTTTCTACTAAATATTAAAGTCTGCTTTGCTTAAGGATTTTACCTGAGCTGCACTCTGAAGAACAGTCTCAGGTGACAAACTTCTGTTTCACTCAGTGTAAGTAAGTGGGCTCTGCATTATTAGCCATCCTCTTGCCATTACTATTCATGGCAAATGAGACAACCCACCCTGCCTGGCCCTTTGAATAAGTGGTGCATAGAGTGGCAGCAAAACCACCTGATTCCCTGTTTTCTGAATTTAATAGTCTTTCATATTATGTTATTTCATATTATATTTAATAGTATATTTATATAAATTTTCATATTATATTATAAACTATAAATTTTTGTATTATATTTAATAGTGTCTTTAATATTATTTTATATAACCTCAATATACTTGCCCATAACAAGACCTTCCTTGGTTCTGAATAAACCTGTAGTGAACATTTCCATGCCCATCATTGCAGTGGCCAGCTTGGGATCAAGGAAGGTATATCATGCCTGGGAATGCTTCAGTTCACTTTGGCCCAGGTTTTATATCATCCACACAGCTTCCAGGGTCTCGTTTCTCCTGAGAACAGAGAAACCTCTCCAACACTGACACATTTCTTATTCAAGGTCTGTGCCTTCCCCTATTGCCCTCACCACTGTTCTGTGTCATGCTGTTGGTGCTGAGAGTATGTGTTGGATAGTCACCCACAGTGGCTCTGCTCACTGTGTGCCCTGGATTGGGGCATAAGCAGCCCCTGGTCTCTGTGGGTGAAATGATAACTCTGTTTTGTACTGAGAGCTCAGTCAACATGGGCATTTTCCAAATGCACAGGGCATGGAAACTACAAACATTTGGTTCTAGAAATGCAATTAGTGTAGACTTTCTCTCTGAATAAGGTTTTGTAATACCAATGGCTAGTGGGATGTGGTAATATTTTTTCTGGATGATTGCTGAATAGACCTAAAGAGGAACCTGTGGGGAGGTGTACCTTTGATTGATACTTCCAAAGTAAATGCAGTGCCGGAATCAGGACATCTCAAGCAAACACTTTCACTCCAGCTCCTTAAATTCTCATCACACAGTTTTCAAAGGTTAGCCTGTCTGCTCAGTGATTAACAACTCCTCTCTGTAATTGCCTTGGGTGGAGACTGCCTGAGTTTAAAATGCTCCTACTGTAGCAATTTTTGCTTTAGTACTTTCCTTGATTTATGAATGGAGATGAGTAAGAAGAGAAGTCCAAGCCTGCTCTCTCAAACCTCAGCTGCCTCTCAGGGCTGGCTGTGCAGTAGGGGCTCATTCTGGCCCTCTCTATCCCTGCCCTAGGCACAGTGGGAGGCTCCTACATCCTTGTCCCTGGAGCATCCTCTCTCTCTGCGTTGGACACATCGTTGCTCCCTGCAACAGAGAGGCAGCTTGTACGGAGTACCAGGGAAGCTGCCAGGGAGGTGACAGTGTTGGCCTCAGTACACTTGCCGGTAACAAGAGCTGTTGCTTGTCTACCTTTCATGGGGAACAAAAGAGCTACATGTGACGGATAGCCCTTGCCCTTACTGCATTGACTAGCACTGATTTAACTCCACCTGGAGGTAGCATTCATTTTTGTTGGAGAGGAAGGTACTGGCAGCTTTCCAGACATGGCTTGCACCGAGTAAGCTGTCTGTAAGATACCGGGTTTTCACTGGCTGGTATCTTAAACCAGTGTTCTGCTTTAAAGTAAATGCTTTTGCTTTCTGTCATTTTGCAGGTCCTGGGTCATAACAAGTCTCTACACCCTTGTATGATTTCCTAGTAAACGCAGTTTTTCTGTGCTTCCTTGAGGCAAGGGAACCAGTGTACATCAGGACTACACACCCCAGGAGGGCTTTGGAAGTACAGGGCAATCTTATGAATGGTTGCCAATGTTTCAGTATCTTTGAGATTTCCACTTAAAGACATTTCTAACTACCTGGAATAATGTGATCTTGAACAGAAAGAAGAAGAGACGATTCTATTTTTCCAGGGCAGCTTAAGGAGAAATTCAGTTTAGCCAGGTTTGTGAATGGTTGGGCTGGCATGAGTATCAGAGTACTTATGTACCAGCACTCTCATCAGTGAAGCAAATTGGTCCTTGGCTGTAAGGGCAGCTAAATAAGTTGAACTCTACTTTGAGATTGCCTAGAAGTCGCTGTCACAGTTGGAGGTGTGCTGGGAGCAGGGTCCTTCTTGCAGGGCTGAGACAGTGTGTGTTTTTCTGTCCCTGTGATGGAGAAGGGATTTTGCAGAGAATGACAATTTGAGTGAACATGTTGTAATTTCAGATCACTGCTGCAGAACCTAAACTTGATTATTGTAGTGAGGCAGAGCAGGCAGCAATTTTTCACGCAGGACTGTTTTCTGTAAGCAACAATAGTATTATTGATGCTTTATTTCTTTAGAATGATTGGAGATGCATTCTTCTCTTGTGCTGGGATTTTTACCATAACAGCTTCACCAAGTTTGCAGCCTTGCTCATCATTACTTTAGGTTAAATAGAAGGAAAGGAGGCTGTAGCACTACCAACACATTTCCATTGAGCAGCCTGATGTCTCGAGTCAATTCATAATGGAAAGAAATGTCGTTATCCACATTTTATAGATGGAGAAAGTGAGTCACATTTTGTTGGGAATCTTGCCAAAGATCATTTGGCAGGGCTGAAAATATCTTGGCAATCTAGCTACAACACTGAAACAGTTAATATGTGTATAAAAATTAAGAAAATCAAAATGTCAGCCTAGCGTGAGGTAGTATTTCTGTCCTGAAATTCAAGGAGCTACAGCAGTTGAAGTCAAAGATCAGCTTTATTCATACAGTAACTGGAACAGACATAAAATTACAAACAGGTTTTTAGAAACATTGTCCAGGGGTGGTTACGTGCTGTGATGATTGATGGATTGAATTCTTAATACTCCCTTTGGGTTTACTATAAGCTGCTTACACTTATTATAGATCTACTATATTTAATTTTGTTACCAAGTTAATTGTATTTTCCCTAAGAGCTCCAGCAGTCTGTTGTGTATTGCTGAGTCTTTGCCAATGAACTGCCCCACTGATTGGCTAATAACTGACTGCAAGAATTTTCTTTATAAATGCAGTTTCCTTAAATGTTTCTGATAACATGGTCTGCATAAGTATTCTTCTGGCTTCTCTTTCTGTTTGCTTTACTCTGAGCACAGCAATATTTTGAGTTGCTTAAAGGTTTAGTGCCCTTTTGTCATATTTACTATCAGTATTTGAACTATAAATATAAAAATCAGTAGTTTGTGAAAGCCACTATAATTTCTCCCATATGTCCCTCAGCGCAAGTGAATCTTGAAGCAAAGGCTCAGAAAGGCTCTTTGTTGAACTGTGCAGTGGAATAAGTGTGAGACTTTTTTTCCTAATTTTTATTTTTAGGCCACTATTAGACTGTCAGCAATGTTTTTTTCTGTCATTTCAGAATGGCTGAATGTTTTATTCGCAACTTTAATGTGTTTATTCACAACTTTAGTGTTTATACCAAGCACTCCTGATCTATAAACAACAAGCAGTACATATGCTAGTTTGATACAATGGAGGCATGCTCCCTGGCATAGTGAAAAGCACACAATTACTTGGTAAGAGGAGAGTGTTGAGGTCCCACTTGGGGTGCTGTACTGGGTTTGCATACAAGTTTTTGGTAGTAGAGGTGCTACAGGGCTGGATTCTGTAAGAAGCTTTCCCCATGTCCAATAGAGTCAATGCCAGACAGCTCCAAGATGCACCTGCTGCTGGCCAAGGCTGAGCCCATCAGTAATGGTGGAAAGGGGAAAAAATACTGCACAGAAGCAATTGCAGCTGGGAGAGAGGAGTGAGAATATGTGAGAGATACAGCCCTGCAGACACCCGGGTCAGTGAAGATGGGCAGGAGGTTCTCCAGACACTGTTGTAGAGATTCCCCTGCAGCCCATGGTGAGGCAGGCTGTGCCCCCGCAACACATGATGGTCCATGGTGGAGCATATCTCCACCTGCAGCCCAGGGGGGACCCCACGATGAAGCAGGGGGATGCCTGAAGGAGGCTGTGACTCCACTGGGAAGCCTGCGCTGGAACAGGCTCCTGGCAGGACCTGTGGCCCTGTGGAGAGAGGAGCCCACACTGGAGCAGATTTGCTTCAGGACTTGTGACCCTGTGGTGGACCCACACTGGAGCAGTTTGTTCCTGAAGGATGCACCCCATGGAAGGGACCCACGCTGGAGCAGTCTGTGCCTGAAGGATGCACCCAATGGAAGGGACCCACACTGAAGCAGTTCACGAACTGCAGCCCATGGGAAGGACTCACATTGGAGAAATTAGTGGAGGTCTGTCTCCTGTGGAGAGGTGGGACCTCACGCTGGAGCAGGGGAAGAGTGTGAGGAGTCCTCCCCTGAGGAAGGAGAAGCAGCAGAGACAACATGTGATGACGTGACTAGAACCCCCATTCCCCTGCAGTGCTGGGGGGGAGCAGGTAGTGAATTCAGGAGTGAAGTTAAGCCTAGGAAGAAGGTGTGTGTGGGGGAAGGTGTTTTTAAGGTTTTGGTTTATTTCTCATCTTACTCTGGTTTGATTGGTAATAAATTAAACTAGTTTCCCCATGTCGAGTCTGTTTTGCCCATGTCAGTAATCAGTGAGTGATTTCTCCCTGTCCTCAACCTGTGAGCCTTCATTGTATTTTCTCTCTGCTGTTCAGCTGAGGAGGGAAGTGATAAAGTGGTTTTGGTGGGCAGCCAGGGTCAACCCACCACAGGTGTTTAGCCTGTTGCCTTAAGTACCTCGTTCAACTATGACTGAAGTTTTCTGTGTAAGTCTGTTTTCTTGTGCTGTTAGAAATTTTGATGCTGATTGCAGAGAGACTCACAAACTCCCTCCATTTATAAAGCATATAGCACTTTGCTGTAATATAGCTCTTTCCTTTCTTATTACTTATGTTTTCCATCATTCCCCAAACAGTGCTGGAATGTTTTCTTGTGCTTATAAGCTAAACTCTTTAACTCTGCACAGACAATTTCTGTGGTGGATTTCATTTGGCAGTCACATTTGGAGAAGGAAGAGGAGCAATTAACTGATGCTGGCCACTATTAACTGGTGTTAATTAACTGGAAGAGCAATTAACCCATGCTGACCAGTGTTAACTAGTGAGGGCCAGTAACCCTCTATAAAGAAATACTCTTCCAAGTAGTTGCTATTTTTATGTCTATTCACAATTTCTCTATAAAGTCTTCCAGTTGAGATCAGAAACACACTAAGTTATGGTCCTGTAAATATTTACTAATTTGTACAGAAGGGCTCCAAGAAAAGAGACTGGCCAAGAGTCACTGTCCTGGTGGTCAGGATGCTTTGCACATGGGAGATACAAGTGTCAGGCCTCACACCACATCGTGGGAGATTATTTTCATGTCCAAGCCCACTTGAGTAGCCTGTTGCCTGCTCTTGGTTTGGAGTTTATTCTCTGTTAGGAGCAACAGATTAACCCCAGGCAGGAAAAGGTCATGTCCTAATAGCCTACATGGATTGTGGTTTATCCTTAAAACAGGTTAGTTGCTTAATTCCTTTAATTCAATCTCTTTTTGCTTATGACTGGTCAAGGTCCTTTGATTTTTCCCCATGCATGAAGTATACTGCAAAGGCATTAAGTGAAGCTTGCACATGCACTGAATGCAGCCATATGATAAATTGGGATAATTAAGGTGGGCAAAGCACTGAACTAATGTGTCTGGTCTGCTTCCAAGGCCCAAGCTCGCTCAGTCTCTGCGCAGCCTTGCACCATACATCTGGTTTCTGAGCATTTCCGTCTGTTGGCATCAGCTATTCCTATGTGCTCTGTAGTGACCCTTGGAGCTTCATGTCATAATGAGGATTTTGTATGGTGGCAGCATGGCCAGAATTGAGTTACTGATGAGACTTTTTGGATCCAGCCCCTCACATGCAGTGCAGGGAGCTGCTGAAGCAGAGGCAAGACTCACTATCTGGGTGTAGCAAAGAAGCTGTCTGGTTCTGTCACAGCTCTCTGAGTGCCACTTTCTGTTATGATCCTGCTATCATTCCTCTTCTTGTCACACCATCTTTCAGGTAAGAAGCATAGCCTCACATCTGTGCCTTGCTGTCTGCATATCACCTGATGCAAGCAAAACAGAGAGCAACTCCTGCTTGCAGTATGACAAGGAAGCTTTGATCACTCAAAAAAAATGAGGGTTAAGATGGACCTCAAAGGCTCTTTCTCCTCCTGTTGTACAGAAGTACTGTATTCAGTAGAGCAGCCACTGTCTAGTATTTGAGTCTTGTCCTTTTGGCTGCTGGTTTTGATCACCTTATGCTGCTGTTCATCTGCTGCTTGCAGGGCACATCCTGTGGCCAGCAGACTGGAACTGACAGTCTCTGGCTGCTGACGTTAATGCTGCTTCGTGGATCGGCTGCTAGGAGCCTCAGTGGTGGTTGGCACAAGATTTCTTACTGAGCAATACCAAGTGTCAGCTAGACAAGGATATGTCCTGAAGATCCAGTGGTCTCTTCTGCCTTCACATCTCCTGTTCATGCAGCATCACCCTTGCTGTCCAGGCTGCTGGAGTAGGTAGCTTACCCCTTGTAGATCTCAAATGAAAACCTGTAGTGAGTATAAATTATCATCTTCCCTCACCACTAGCAACCTCTACCTTCTAACAGCTCAAACTAAACACTTCTAAATGTAGTGGGGTGGAGTGTCTATCTCGCTTCATTGTAGAACTGAGCTATGAATGGAAGGCTCACAAATGATGGGATACCTCTTAAAGAGGGTCTGCATAAAAAATGTTGGACATATTTATAGAGTAAATATGGAATTATCATTTTATTACAGGTAGCTAGCAGTGATGTTTTGTACTTGCACCATGTATAGCACATTGGTGATCAGGCTGGAGGGAGTGGCTTGAAAGAAAGCTGATTAACCTTCACTGTACCATGCTTCAAACCATTTAAAAGGATTTGCAGACCTATAAGCTACTCCCAAAGGAGAATAAACTTTTAGGATGGTTAATAAATTGAGTATTTATATATTATTTTTTTTTTCCCATGATGTGAGCATCTATTTTGACAAGTCACTTTGGTATTCTCATCAGAAGAAATCTCAGGGGGACAGAGTGTCATTCTAAGAACATGCATGAGCTCTGGCAGCCTGTGAGCTAGAAGGTGGAAATGGCTGGTGGAAGCTTTCTGGACTCTGTCATGCAGTATAAATGCATCTTTGTTTTATAGCTGAGGAAGCCTGAGGCAAGAGGAGCTAAAATTTGGCCTAAAGTCACACTGGCAGCCAGATGAGTCACAAGTCATGGGAAGTATCGTGTTGCTTTCAGATTTTTGTTTGGAAAGTGTTTTCCTTTATCTTCCTTTAAGTGTCTATTAGTGTATGATCCTAAAAGGTAGGCTTCTATTAAGGGTGTCTTCAAGGCATGATGGGTGGTAAAAATACAGAGCAAGTGTAAATGGTAAATGAAAGATCTTTAGATACTAATGAGGTGGCAAAATGCTAGCTGAAATTCAAAGGTAGTAAATACAGAGGAATATATTGTTACAAAACATTCATAAGGAGATGCTTTAAGTTAGCTGCTACCATCCAGAAAAGAGATCTTCAAACTGTGGCAGCATCTTTGAAAACACTCCTAGACTCAGCAGCGCTCAAAAGGGCAAACAGTATGGGAGGGATTATTACGTAGGAATAAATAACAAATCAGAAACAAACAAGGGAGATATTAAACATTGTTTCTCACTACGAAGAGACTAAGGGACAAGTGGGAGGTTTTAAGGTAACAAAACAGATTTCCTTTCGCAATATGCATTTTAATGCAAGGAACTTTTTGTTTATAGAAAAGCCTATAGACATTCAAAATATCAAGGAAGAAAAGTCCTTTTAAATACAGCTTAGCATTTGCAAGAAAAAATGTCATGCCACCTGTCTGAGGCATTTGGACTAGGATGGGATGAAGCATCCTCTGGAACTCATTATCCTTCTCCATTAATTACAGTGGAAATGTAAAGGTTCAGTTTAGGGTAAATGGGTATGTTTTGGACCATACCATAGCTAAAGGAAGGTGAGATAATTCTTCTCACCCTTTCTGACAGGTTTTCCTTGGAACTGACTTGCACAAGGCTTGTAGAAAGATAAATTCTTTCTGGTACAAGGTGATGAGCACAACTTGTGATCAAGTCAGCAATAAGCTGGATTCTCTGGCTCAATGTTGGAAAAGCACAGGAACAGCAGTCGGTGTCCTGAAAAGATAAGTAGGTCCAGAAGGGAGAAGAGCAAGACAGGCTGGCTCAGAGTGGAGAAGGGGCAGGAGGAGAGACAGTCCAGACCTTTGGTACACAACTGTCATTGATCATTCCTTACACTGCAAGGGAATTAAAATTGCTGAAAGCCATGAGTGTTCCCTCAGCTGCTGTAATAATTTTGCATATTACAGATTCAGCTGGGTTGGGTTTGATATTTTTGTAATCTCTTAGGCAGCATTTTGAGGCTGCTTCCAAAGTGATTGGTTGTGTTTCTGTTTTGTGTTGGTTTTGTTGTTGTTGGGGTTTTTTAAAACAGTCATGATACATCTTTGTCTGTAGCATATTGTTTTGCCTCTAGTTTTCCTCCTGTATCTCATCAAGCAAATGCTCTCCTAGGTGAACAGTACAATACATGCACTAAGCAGTGGGCTGCAGTTCTGTTAATGCAATTGATATTTGCTCTAAGAAAGAAAAACCTTTGTTCATGTTTCATTGCCAAGCATGCCATAGCAAGGCAACCAAAGCAGGAGAAGGAAGGATGGGCAAGGTTCTTATCCCACATTTTCCTATGTGGTTAATGATCATCAGTGATTTATTTTGTGAGGTCCACTCAAACACCGGCTAGGCCTGGTTTACAGACATCTTGAGCTCCCCAAGTGTGGAACTGAAGCCACGGAAAGCTATGCTTTGAATATATAAAGTGATAGACCACAGTGAAATACCCAGAAAATTGGTGCCTTTGTCTGTGTGTTTACTTCCCTGCAAGTAAAATGAGGGCAGCTGGGTCTTTTGACGTTAACAGTGTGTTGTGAAGATGAAGTCAAAAAAGTGACTTTTGCACTTTGTTTGCAAAACTCCCAGTTTCTCCTGTGATGAGTGTCCCAGAAAAGTCCCACAAGGAATTACTCATGTTCTATTCAGTGCAGAGGTTTGGTGCTATGCAGAATATAAGTGCTCAGCTCTTACACAGGCTAATGAGTGTTGAAAAATAGTGATTTGGTGTCTTGTCCTCACTGTGTCAACACCTCAAGGAGGTAATAGACTTGCAGGAGAAATAACATGCAGTCATGGAATATAGCCTTGAATTCAGGGAGATACGTAAAAGCTAGCTTTGAAGTTGTGATAGTAAGTTGCAGAGACGTGACAGGGTAAGTGTGTGGTAGGAAGAATGAGGAAGTCATGGGGTAAGGACAGGGTGAGGAGGAAGAGCAATCATTTGAACTAGGGATAAATAATACAGCTTTCAGAAGTTGGGCAGCTGTACAGGGAAGGGGAGCTTGCCAGAGCCATCTCATAACAGAAGTTTGGGTATGGGGCATGATCTCAACAGCTGGTAGAAACCCATCCAGCATAGTCTCAATGACATTGTCTCAGTCAACCTGTAGTCTGGTGTTTCTGAACTTTTTAGTGCTTGTCTTTGTAACCTTAACATTAAGGGCCTCTGTTTTCAATGTAATAAATTGAGAGGCAGCAACAGAAGTATCAGATACACATGGCATCTCTTTGAAATCAAAACATTTGATTTATACCACAATCAAACACCTAGCAGGGAGGTAATTTATTACAAACAAAGGAAAATGACTGGAAGTCTTATTCTTCATACAAAACGATAGGAAATTGTTATTACTGCTCTAAATTTCAACAGTGAAATAGTCACAGCCCTGTTCTTTTAAAAATTATGTTACTTCCATGTTACCCCTCAAATGGAAACCCAGCACCATACTGGCTGTGACAGGAGAAGATTTCCTGCTGTGCAGTGTGAATTCTGCCAAATTGCATTGGGCTATAAAATAAAAAATATAATATAAAATAAAATAAAATAAAATAAAATAAAATAAAATAAAATAAAATAAAATAAATAAAATACCTCTACAGAGACAGTGCTGTGTGGTATTCTTTGAAACAGATATCAGTGCAACCCCAAGTACTATTTTTGTCACTGAAAACTGATGCTGCCAGTGGTGTTTGATATGAATTGAGCATTTCTTATTTTTAAGTAAAGAAAAATGCTTTATTCTTGTAAAGATAAAGATTCAAATAGTGCAAAAGGGAGCAGCAGAAAATTAATCACCACCAGACGCTGAAACAATTGTTCATGTCAACTTGCAGTAGTTTGGAAAATGGGAAAAAGCACTACAATTTCAAAATAATATATTTAGCTAAAATTATTAACAGCTGGCTCTGCTCCTGATGAAAGATTTAATAATATATGTGATGAACGGCAAATAGTTTTGATGTTATCTGGGTCAGTATTTCAATATAACAAATTGTTCCGGCTGCAGAATATATTGGTCTGTCCTGATACTTGACAAGCCCCACTAGATACAGAAGCCAAACTCTGAAGAGGTAAACATGAAGACCATACTTAAATTACTTCAACGCAATATGTGGGATTGATAAAATGAAGAACCATATTGCCATTTTCCTTCTGGCCCTATAGACCACATTCAATTATATATTGCATAACAAAACTGAAGAAACTAGAATTGGAAATGGGCATTGTGGAAAAGAGGGAGAATGTAAATCATTTTTTAACAACACATGATCTAGGACTGATTCCCTCTTGAGATGATGTTTCAGGTGCAGCTTTAAATGGTTTTATGATCCCTGGGGTTCTTGAGGATGGGAGTAATCCTCTGGCACACTAGTATCTGGAGATGTGCATGTGGTCCAAGTCTCTGGAAGAGATATCCCTACTTGTATTTAGTGGTAACAGGCCATGTACCTCATTTTCTACTTGATTTTAAACAGATGTGTGGCATTTGACAAACATGGGATAAAAGGCTTTATTATAAATAAGAATGCCAGACTGAAAGGATTGTGCAATGCTTGTTAGTAGTCTCAAAAGCTTTTTAAATACAATGTCAATGAGAAGGGAAGAATGAGATGTGCACACTGGGATCCTACCTCTAATGGCTGAAGCACTACAATAAAACAAACAGCAGGCTAGTTGATCTTGAAAGAAGAGATGTGGTGATACATATGAATTTTGAAATGCTTATGGAAGCAGGAAAAATACCAGCAGAAAAGTCTGGGTAGCAGCAGGTCTCTCTATGGACACAGAAATGAATCTCCAAATAGCAGAGCTCAAGCAGAAAGCTCAGAGGCAGCCATAAAACATGCAATACCATCTGGGAACAACATGGATTTAATTAAAAAACTGTTTGCAGGAGATACCTGCTGTCCCTCCAAGCTTTCTCCTTGCATGCAGTGATTGATTTTCAAGTAGCAGAGCCAGGTTAGGCGTTGGAGCACTTAAACTGAGTAGCCTTTGGTACAAAGTAATGGTTAAAAAATTGTACCAGCAGAGGGAGCGGGACACCAGATATCTTTTTCCCACATATATGTCTAATCCAAGAGGTTTGCAGAAAGAAACCAGATGTTAAAAACCAGGCTTCACCCACTGATCCTTTAGAGAAAGTGTTAGTTGATGTAGGTTTTCTTCCATGATTATGAAAGGCAGAAAAATAAAGTCTCCAAATATGCACTGCAGTAAATATTATGGGAAAAGCTCCCAATGTTTTTAGGGTATTAGCCATACCCTTCCAGTTTTGTTTTTAATGTCCTCTCATGAAAGATCCAAGATTTGAGGCATATGACTGAATACTCTGGGTAACGGGGCTGCAATATGTGATGAGACCTGGATAAGGAGGCTGGATCAGGTTCATTGCAGTCTGGAGGGATGTGGCTGGGCTCCTTTAGCAGGCTCTTTGGGTGCGATGCAGTGCTGCTGCAGGGACTACATATGCAGCACCAAGCAGCAGATTACAAATCCTATATATCCACTTCTGGGACAGAAGAGAGTGCACACTGCTGGGCTATAATCATGCCAGGTATGAACCCAAACAGGAGGGCGTGGAGAGCTCTAACCAGATCTGTCCATGATAAAGGTGCAAAACCATCACAAACCTGACTGCAGGAAATCCAGGGAATCTGAATTCCTGAGGTCCTTCTGGAGAGCAGTTAGGGATGTCAACACTGCTTGGCGACATGACAAAGTCAGCGTGCTAAGGCTGGGCAGTGAACACCAATTACAATCTGCTTGACTTAGCCCAGCATGGTAAACAGATGGAAAGAAAAGGATAAAAACCTCACCTTCACAGACAGTTCACACCATAAAAACCTCATTCCCAAAAGTAAAAAGGCTCAGTTTGCAGTTGTACTCCTCCAAAACGTGATGTTCTCAGCCTCCTGAGGCTAGCAGGGAAAGCAGAGCACAGCTAAAGGTACTGTCCTAAGCCTGGGAGGCCTTACTTTACCCACACAATTTATCTTTCTGAGTGGCCAGCAAGGGACATACGCACACACACGGGCACACTTACTCAGCTAATCTGAGTGCTTGCTGTTGGTCTCTGTTAAGTTGTGCTGCCCTACACCTACCCAGGTGAAATTCAGATAATTTGGAGCATGCAGTAAGCAAATCCATCAGCCTGGAGACAATGCAACAGTCTGCGCTTCTGTCTCCTGGAAGTACATGTGACTCAGGATGAAATATCCCTGCTTTTAGAAGCATCAGGATGACTTTTTTTCCCAAGTCACACAGTTACTTAGTAGTGTCACCGAGGGCTTGATGTGCACAGAACTTCAGAGCCATTTGGGATGTGCTATAAAACACTTTGCAGCCTCCAGCTGTTGGCGCAGAAATATACCACCTCCTTAGATCCACTGTTATACCTGCCAGTGCTCTGCAGTTTTCTCAGATGCCCCGTGGCAAATTAAATGACACCAGATGTTGTTGATGTAAGGTCAATGAATTGAGCCCTGACTTGCCTTAAGCAGTGGAGAGGACTCATATTAAGAAGCCTTCTGGAGTGAAAGTGCAACCTGTGTGATGGGAGACTGGGTAAAAAGCATCCTTGGCATATAGCTGTGAGCTCTTCTACTGGGAGCTGGGACTGGAGAATCCAAATGGTGCACACACCTGTATCATCCGGCTGCTCACTCCTGAGCAGTAGATGATCAGCAAGGCTACTCCTCTCTTTGGGCACCAGGTACAAATTCAGCCTAGTACATGAGAAGGAGCTGAACATCCATCCTTCTATAACGTACTGATCTGAAGGACAAGTGAAGGCCAGGGGACAGGACTACTTTTATTGCCTGTGCTTAATCACATTGCTTGTTTTAACCTCCATGCTTTTGGGACTGAGTCTGCTGCTTTCTCTAGCAGCGCAAAATATGTCAAAAGGAAGGAAGTAGAGGAGGATTTTTTGTCTTGGCTTAACTGGCCAAAGTGTGGAGCAGCTTAAAGGAGTTGATGTAATGTAGGCAGGGAGAAGTGTCAGAAGGAAAAGCTGAGGATAGACTGGACAGCTGCTGATCAGGTAATACCTTATGTATCCCTATGAGTTTTAAGGGGTTATAGAACAGATCCGAAGACAGTAAAATCTTTACGGTGGTGTCAGATGATCAGGCCTCACTCCGGCATCTTTTCTGTGTGCAAGGAGAGCAAATCTCTGCCACCAGGAGGTAGTAGAGATTTTTTGAGGGGGTTATGCCACATTTTATGAACTCTTAATCTTCTCAAAACACTTTCTGGGAACCTTTATAGGTGCAGAGGTATTGAAAGAGCCTAACTTTATTATCAGCAAGAAAGCTGCTTTGTGAAACTGTGTTTCAGTGTTGCAGATTTCTTGTGTGTGTTACACAGAATGGTGCTCATTGTGGGTCCTGCCAGGCTGATGTCAAAAGTAACTGAAAAACTAGAACAAGAGATAGCAGGGCAGAGGAGATTTCTGACACCACAACGTGAGCTTGGTATTGTCGCAACTGCCAGACACCTGGAAACTTCCATGTCAGTGAATCAGCCTGTTCACTTTTGAATGACATCAGCCTTCAAATCCAGGAACAGGGAGAAGTACACAAAATGTTACCAGATGCTAAAAAAAGTTAGTCTGGGTCTCATCACAGCTGGGTCCTGAGTCACAGTGTAGAACTCCGATTCCTCCACACCTCCTGAATGCTGAAGACTGTTCAGAAATCAAATCCTGGTTTGAATAGGAAGGACAGGCTCTGGAAGGAAAATGGTTCCTTGGAACCATCACGGATTTATTGCCAAAATACCTTGCTTTCTCTACAAATACTGATTTCCTTTCGCTATCCCTCCAATTGCAATAAAACTGGGATCTACAAGTCCAGTTAGACTTTATTCAACCCAAATCTCACTGCTCCCAAGAAAGATCTGCTGGTATACATGGATGGTCATGGCACTACTGAAAACAGCGTGAAGAACCTAGTTGTGGCCATTTATCATTCTCAGATCTTGCTGAATAAGAGGGAGTTGAACAAGTAGAACAATGGGTATAAACCAGTCTATCAGCTGAACTTTAGCCATCAAACTAAAAAGGCAAAAGGCATGGTCAATAATTTGCAAAAATGGGTCTCAGTCTGTCTTAAGCGATGCAGAACACAAGAGCCACGTGCTATTTGCATTTGTATGGAGATCTACAAGTTACTTTTTTTTTTTTTTTTTTTTTTTGTTGTTGGCACTGAGCAAAGGTGGTTTGAATGACCGGTAGGGAGCAACTAATTGCAAAATTACAATTTGGATTGAGTCTTTTCTCTGTCTGTTTCCCCTCTCTTTGAAGAACACATCAATAAATTGGCAGTGCTACTGCTAAACAAACATTTCCAGCAAGTGTTTGAGAGCATGGGCTCAGAGGAATGACTTCCTCTCTTTGCTATTTGGAAACAAAAATGATGAATGCTCTGAAAGCTTCTTTTTGCTAGCTTTAGTTACAATAAATGCACAGAGCTGGGGGCTTGCATTTTTATGCATCCTGGGGGCAAATGCTAACTACCCCCCTGTCTTCACTAAGGGGAAATCCTGCCTGACCAATCTGGTGGCCTTCTATGATGGGGCTACAGAACTGATGGACAAGGGTAAAGCAGTTGATGTCATCTACCTGGACTTGTGCAAAGTGTTTGACACTGTCCCACACCACATCTGTCTCTCTAAATTGGAGAGACATCAATTCGATAGATGGACCACTCGGTGGATAAAGAACTGGCTGGATGGCCGCACACAAAGAGTTGTGGTCAATGGCTCAGTGTCCGGCTGGAGACCGGTAACAAGTGGTGTCCCTCAGGGATCGGTGTTGGGACCGGTCTTGTTTAACATCTTCATCGCTGACATGGACAGTGGGATTGAGTGCGCCCTCAGCAAGTTTGCCAATGACACCAAGCTGCGTGGTCCGGTTGATATGCTGGAGGGAAGGGATGCCATCCAGAGGGACCTTGACACGCTTGTAAGGTGGGCTGATGCCAGCCTTATGAAGTTCAACCATGTCAAGTGCAAGGTCCTACACCTGGGTCGGAGCAATCCCAGGCACGGCGACAGATTGGGCAAAGAAGAGATTCAGAGCAGCCCTGCAGAGAAAGACTTGGGGGTGCTGGTCGATGAGAAAATGAACATGAGCCGGCTTCAGTGTGCGCTCACAGCCCAGAAAGCCAACCGTATCCTGGGCTGCATCGAAAGGAGCGTCACCAGCAGGTCGAAGGAGATGATCCTGCCCCTCTACTCTGCTCTTGTGAGACCTCAGCTGGAGTATTGTGTGCAGTTCTGGTGTCCTCAACATAAAAAGGGCATGGAACTGCTGGAACAAGTCCAGAGGAGGGCCACGAGGATGATCAGGGGACTGGAGCACCTCGCGTATGAAGACAGGCTGAGGAAGTGGGGGCTGTTCAGCCTGGAGAAGAGGAGGCTGCGTGGAGACCTCATAGCAGCCTTCCAGTATCTGAAGGGGGCCTATAGGGATGCTGGGGAGGGACTCTTCATCAGGGACTGTGGTGACAGGACAAGGGATAAGGGGTAATGGGTTAAAACTTAAACAGGGGAAGTTTAGATTGGATATAAGGAGGAAATTCTTTCCTGTTAGGGCAGTGAGGCACTGGAATCGGTTGCCCAGGGAGGTTGTGAGTGCTCCATCCCTGGCAGTGCTCAAGGCCAGGTTGGACAGAGCCTTGGGTGGGATGGTTTAGTGTGAGGTGTCCCTGCCCATGGCAGGGGGGTTGGAACTAGATGATCTTGAGGTCCTTTCCAACCGTAACTATTCTATGATTCTATGATTCTAGTGCCCCAACTGGATCAGAGCATGGACATATTCATACATATTGCTTTGTAGCATGGGGACTGTTTAAAGCTGTGCTGCAGTCAGGGCTACAGGTGCACAGTAAGAAAAAATGTGCCTAAGCCATTTCTTCAGGCATAGTCTGTGGAATGGGTGCATTCAGCTCTGGCAGTGTCTCCTCTTGCACCCTACCCTGCTGCAGACTCAGAGCACAGGCGAGCTCAAAAGGCTGCGAGTAAGTTGTTCCCCTTCCAGGAGTGAAAACCATAGCCTGGTTTGATATCAGTAAAGCATTTTTTTCTAGCTCAGACTGTCACTGTTCCCGTGTCTGCATGGACACATCTTGCCTGAGAGCCCTCTCCTTTTTCAGAATTCTGTTTATTCTTCTTCGTTCCTTTCCCACACATTCCCATTTCTCTTCAACATTCCTTTTTGTTATTTTTCTGGCAGCTTTCTCCTCTATCCTTAATATCATCTTTGTGTCTTAGTTTAAGAGAGAACTGATGGTTGTTCTGCCTCCCATCAATGAAATCAACTGGCATTAAAAAAGCCGCCTAGCTCATTGCCAAATCAAAACCTTTTAATATCTGGTCATGCTCTGAAATATTTTGGAACTGGGCTTCAAATTTTGTTCCAAGCTGGAATCTCCCCAGTGTTCAAACAGAGGGGAAAAGCTCTTAAAACCAAGCTGCCAGCTTCAGGCATCTTTACACTAAATGGTTTCATATTGTCAATGAGTCCTTTCTGACCTTGATGTCAGCAGAGAGACTGCTCCATCTTTCATCCCTGCTGTGTGTGAGGAAGAGTGAGCAGGAACTGGTTATGCTCCAGTGACTTTCATAGGTGACACTTAAGAGGACAATTAGAGGAAATTCAGATCCTACAGACTTTCTTTTCCCTGTCTATGGGTTCAGCTTCTTCATGTTTATGGTAGTTTTACAACAGCATGACTTGTGTGAGAGGAGAACTGGGACCATAACGTGCAGAATAATTTTCTCCAAATGAATGACATGAGTGAAGTCCTATTTGCCATGACTTCTCAAAGATTATTGCTAAGCTGCTGTCCAAAGTGAGCATTTTTGTTAAAACAACCAAACCAAACCAAACCCAACCCAAACCAACCAGCCAACCAAAACCAAACACCCTCTCCTCCCCTGCCTCCCCCCCCCCCCCCCCCAGTATATTGGTATTTAAACAGTTAATTTGGAATGATCAACTTATAATTACTTTTTCACTTAAAAGAGTCACTTGGCATTAAACATTTCCTGCTGTGGCAGGATTTTTATCTTTTTTCACATGTTCAGGGGCTCACAGGTAAGTTGCATTCAGAAAGTAATGGGCACTGACAGACCAAAGCCCTGTAAGTAAGGAGCTGAAAAGAAGAAAAAGATGCTTTTTGCCTCATGGTGAAAGAACCAGAGTCAATGTGGTCAGAAAACAGGCAGGTAAGGAAAGTTCTGCTTCTTCAGGCTCTACTCATGTGAGGATACTCACTGTTTCATGACTGCACTATTCAGTGGGATTTAAAAGGCAGCTGTGAAATACACCCAGACTCTTGTTCCTTTCTATTTGAGGCTGTCTGGGAAAGCTCTGAGCAGCAAAAAAGACACTGGGACTCTCAGTCTGCAGAATCAGCAAGATGATCAGGAGACATTTATATCACTCTCTCGCTCGAGAGGTTACTTTTGCAAACATGTGGCCTGGAATTAAATAGGGGTTTTTTTGAAAAACTGTGGCCAAATTCTGTGGCCATTAATGGTGTAAATCTCTTCCTTTCTCTAGAGAAAGATGCCCATTTGTAGAGTTTAGGGGAAATTCAAGCTGTACAACAAGCTCCAGTTTAAATTGATGTTTTTAAAGCTCTTTCCTGGATCAACCCTTAGAATTTAGTCACTGAGTTGTAAATACGACAAATCTTTCTGCAAAATCATGTTAGCGTAGTAAGTAGTAACAAAAGTACTAAGTAGTAACAAAATCACTAAGTAGTAACAAAATCATTATCAGTATCAAAATCCTCTGCGCTTCTTTAACCACAACTTGCAAAAAGACTAATTGCAGAAAAACCAGTCTTTTCTTAAGAGAAAATTTGTCAGCATAATAAGAATTCAGAAACAATACATTCATTCATTATACACTTTCAAAGAGACAGAAGGTGCCACTGTGCATCAACTGCATAGAGGAATGTTGGAAGGGAACCACAGTCAGGAGCAATTTCAGGAGCAATTTCAAGAATGGCTTTGCTTGTATTATCATCGAGTGATGTTTAAACATGCACAGCATGTCCTTGAAAGCCTAGGGATAAAAGGAAGAGAAGAGATGAAAAATTAAGCCAGAACTAAGGTCTTTGGAAAGAATTTGAGGCTTACAGTTGTTTCTGGGCACATTAGTTTAACCTTCAAATGAACCAGTAATTTCTTTCCTTCTCTTCAAAGTAACACTTGTAAGTCCTAAAATTTGACTTTGAAGCTGAGATCAACGGTGGTGACATCCTCATAACACCAACTCCCACTGGAGGTGAAATTAGGAAGGGGGGAGACTTGTGGTTTATTCAGAGAGTCCAAACAACACACCAGGCAAGTGATTTTTGCATCAACTCTGCCTCCCTAACTAGGACAGAGAATTTTAATCTTGCAGAAGGGGTTAGAGCTTTATCTGCTCCTCTGACCCAGGACCTCTCAAAACCAACTAATGCATGGTCTGGCTCACAGCTGCTTCTGTCCCATGGTCTAGGTACAGGCTGCTTGTAACACTCCACAGATGAGAAATAAAAAGAAAGTGTCTGTTGTCAGTTGGCATAAATTCGGCACACAGGAATCTGTGCTTCTGTTGGACAAATATGAAAAAATCAATATATTTTAAAACATTAAAAGTCACTAATATTATTTCATAGTTAGCCAAAAAGTGGATGGAGAAGCTGTGAACTGAGCTATGCCTCAAATTCCTGAGCTACAGGTGGTTGATTTATCACTGATTTGTAACTGCCTTTAGTGTAACCCAGCAGCATGGCAAAAGACAAGATTTAAAGATCAAAAGAGCATTTAATATCTTCAGTTAAATGTGCATTTATTATATATGCATTCATACACCAGAAAATGTTGATTTTCAAAATGCTGTCTGAACACTAACTAATGATTCCCCACGCAAAACCAAAGCAACAACTATTTTTATTACATATATTATTTGTTTGTGCTCATAAAAGGCTATTTTGTGCCATCAACTTATTTAGCTAAGCACATAAGGGAGAAATGAGTGTCAATAGAGGAGAAAGAAGCATGGCATATGAAATGTCCAGTTAATGGAAATAGCGGGATGAAAAAGAGTAGATGAAGTATGACAAAGCCACAGAACAACAAGAGGGCTGGGCGAAAGTGAGTTGATCACTAGATAGAAATACATCTTGGAGGAAAAAAAGGATGGTTACCAATGGTCTTTTCAGTCTAGCAGAGAGAAGTATAACAAGGACCAGTAGGGGAAAAAGTCAAGTAATTCAAAGCCTAATTGTTACCAAAGAGAGTTAGCTTTTGAGTTACAAAGCCAAATGGTGAATTTCTCACCCTTTTTTTTTTTTTTTTTTTTTTTTTTCAAATGCAAGCAAGGATTTAGAGAACGTCATATGGAGTGACCTTAGAGCAAGTGGACAACCTGCCCAGGTGGCAGAGGGCAGGTATCCCTTCATCATAGAATGGTTTGGGTTGGAAGAGACCTTAAGGATCATCTAGTTCCAACTCCCTTGTCATGGGCAGGTTGTTCAAAGCCCTGTCCAGCCTGGCCTTTAACATTGCCAAGGATGAGGCAGCCACAGCTTCCCTGGCAACCTGTGCCAGGGCCTCAGCATCCTCACAGTGAAGAACTTCTTCCTAATACCTAATCTGAATTTGCCTCTTTCAGTTTAAAGCCATTCCCCCTTGTCCTATCACTGTTAGCAGGCAGGCCTGCGGTTGATTGGTACCAGTTCAGGACATCCTCCTCACCCACCTCAAGCCCCCATCTACCAGTGTGTGGGGAAGTGCTGGCCATCTCATAAACTGGAGTAACCCCCCCCCCCCCCTCAGCTCCACAGACAACCACATCCCCTGGGCAGTCACCAGCCCGCGGGACATCGGGGGCTCGGCACAAACAGGGTGACACCGACGCAGCCCGCAGCCACCTCAGCCGGGCCCGCTGCTCTGAGAGCCCCGCAGCGTGTGCGCAGCCAGCCCTCACCCTCGGCCCAGAAGGAGCTCGGCCTGCCCGCCGCCCGCACCTCCTTCTGCTCCCCGCACTGCCTTTAAATAACGACTGAGCTGCGGTTCCCCCCCCCCCCCCCGCCATCGCCGCTTCCCTCCCGGGGCTGGGCGGGGGGAGGCCGCGCTGCGGAGCCTGTCCTGCACCAGGCGGCGGAGTCAGAGCTGAGCGCCCCGGCGGCTCCGCAAGCTGCAGCGGCCGTGTCCGCACCGCACCGCACCGCACCGCACCGCACCGCCTTCCTCCTCCTCCCGCCAGCCCAGCCCGGCTCGGCTCCGTTCGGCGTCCCATCCGACCGCCCCGTGCGCCGCTCCCGCCCTCTATGGATGGGAAGGCAGCACCCAACGGCGTGGCCACCATCGAGGACAGGATCTTGCGGATCACGGGTTACTATGGATATTACCCGGGCTACTCCGGCCAGAAAAGTAAGGCACCCTCCCGCCTCTCGGTGTATATATATGTGTGTGTATGTGTGTGTGGGGGTGAAGGTGGTGGCAGCAGTCCCCTGAGGGTGCCCGTGGTCCCCCAAAATGCCCTCCCCACGCCTCGGTGTGGGGGGTCAGAGGGTGCTCCCTGCCCATCTCCCTGCTGAGAAGCCGGGCGAGCCGTTCGCTCTGCGGCTGGGGGCGGGGGGGCGATGCGGCCGCGCCGGAGCGGGGGTGTAACGGGGGGCCATGGCGCTAAGCCGCCAAACTTCGTCTCCATCCTGCAGCCAGCGCTCGGGAGGGCTGCGGGAACCTTTGGCTGTCACTTGGGGTTTGTTTGTTATTTCCAGCCCTCCCTGCCCACTGACGGGAGGGGTGGGTTTGCTCGCCAGGTGCTACGCGCTGCGCCGGGAAAGTTTCGGTCCCGGTGGGTCCACCCCGGGGAGAGCTTCAGCGTGAACCCCTGGGTTATGGAGCTTCCTCTCTTAATTAATCTTCATCGTCCTAATTAGATTTTTCCAGAAAAATGGGGAGTTACTTAGGGGTTTTCCTTCGTGCCAGTTTAATACGAGACCCGTGTGGTTTCGGGGCTTGGTGTCGGTTTGCTTGGGTTTTTCAGTTAGTTGTTTGTTTTTCTCCTTTGACAGCTGCAGTTAAAGCAGTTGGTCCTTGCAGAAATTCACTATTTTTGCTTTTGAAGTTTTAAATTAGGAGCAGTGGTGTTTGATGAAACTGTGGCTGTCCCAGTGCTCTCTAGAGCTATTTAATGGGGAAGGTTAGGCTAATGAAAGAAATAATTCATTTTTGCCATTGAGGAAATGGATGCATTAGCATTTGCAGTTTCAGAAGCTATGATATGTAACAGCTTACTAAAAGGAATGGGAATGGAGGCAATGTGGGTGTGGGGGAAATACAGGGACAAACCCCCCACACCTTAGTAAGGTGAACACTAAGGAACAGTCTTTCTTCTGTGTATTTAAAGTCCCCTTGGAATCAGAGGAGGTGAACTGCTTTCCAGAACAGGTAGTGCAGTACTGTCCAGCTCTAATACAACAATAATCCAAAACCAAAATGAAAAAACTCTAAACGTCAGTCATATGTGTTTGTGGGCTTTTTATGACAGAGGAAAGTTGTGCATTGAAACCACTTAAAAGAAAAAAACAATAATAAAGAATTCCTTTGTGTAATGGTCAGCTGAAAAAGCAGATGGTCAAGCCCACTGATTTTATTCAGCTGTTACTCATAGCACGCTAACAGCATGGCAGGTGTTGTGGTCATTTGTTGGGGTCACTTGGTTTGGCTGGAGTTGGGAAGAAGCTCAGAACAATCTGGAGGAATGGCCACATGACAGTCTGTGGACTGTTTGGGTCTGAGCCAGGTGGACCCTCTGTCCCAAATTCTGCAGTGGCTCCAGAAGATCTCTACAGTGTGATTTACCAAGGAAGGATGAGGATACTGGATTAATACTTTACGGCAAGTTTGCTTCAATGGCAGAATGCAATTTTTGAGTCTCCAGCAACACTCCCACTCTCTATCAACATGTAGACCTGAATTTAGTGTTGCAATGCAAGTATGTGCTCTGCACGGGTGCATCAGGGAGGCAAAAGAGCACTGCCCGCACAAAGAAAAGTTTTCCTAGTCCAGGACCAGCCTCTGCAGATGCTACAAATTGCATCTGCTTGAAATCAGATAAAGCATGCCAGGAGAGGACAAAGCTTTCAGAAGTGCTGACTCTTGGGATTTTATTGCAAATCTCCTACCCCTTTGTACCTTTGACAACTGAGGCAAAACAAAAAGTAGATTATGTTTTGCTGTTCAAAGAAAGTAAGCAAAATTTCTGATCATCATGCTTAAAGAGAAAAACTGAAAGTGTGTAGCCCAGAGGTATCCCAATATGTAAATGCCCTTGGGTAAATGAAAAGCACGTGCCCCTTCTAAGCTTTGAACACTTTTTAAAGCAGTCTCATGAGTTTTGGAACCATCACGATAATTTTTGGTGTGCTTGCATTTGGTGAATACCTTATCCTCGTGGCTGTGTTTTGGCTTTACAAAGTGCTTTAATGTGTCACAAAGATGTTCTCCCCCTACCTGTGGAAGAACAGGCATCCTTCGGGCATCTTGAATGTACAGCCTCTTGGCACTGAGGCAGGGAGAATCACTCTTGGAGATCCTGGCTTGGATTTCTATCTCCATTCCCGTGTCTGTGCTGGAGTATTGTCTTCAGGTAGTGTTGCTTCAAAATGCTGTTGACTGTCAGTTCTCTTAGCTAATTCTAGAGTACAGCTGTCAAAATGTAAACACTCAAGGTAGGAGTCTTGTACAGCTAATTATTAGTGTACTTAGTATCTCAGTTTATTTTGGCAAGGGTGTGATTTTTTTTACCGCTGTCGCAGTACCGTTTTAGTGCAACTGAACAATGCTGGTCAGTACCTTTTGCTGGAGGGCAGCATGCTGGTGGCATGTAGTGTCCCTACTGTCCCCAGAGGCAGAGGAGCTATTGTCTTGTCATTTGCAATCGTGTGCTTATGCAGTCACCTTGTTCATGCTTTGGTTTGAAGGGTACCTGGGAAAGAGGGCTGCTAAGGATGAGCCGTTGTCCCCAGAATGGTCTTGTGCTGTCTGCTTCTTGGGAACCACTTGGGTGTGAACAGAGAGCACCAGAGGGGGTGTTATTTGCATGATAATAGCCTGCTGACGGTCACTGCCTTTCTTGAGGCTCCTTTTTGTCCACAGCCTGTGGTGCCACTCTAGGGACAGGAAGGATTCTCTTCTTGAGGAAAGGTAAAGGCAAGTGGTGGTGGCTGCTGTTCTGCTTACTCTTGGGGGGACCCAAGGCTCTATGAATTGTGCTGGTGATTTACATCCCTCCCTCAGTGGATAGGCATGTATTCCATGGTTTAACAGGAGATCATGTCTAGGTATCTGGGTGTGAAGGTTAAGGACTGGTCACAGATGGTCATGGAATGTTATGTTGGAGGACTGTGGTGCTCAAGAGCTGTTATTGCAAGAACTGCAGTATTTTCTAGTGACTTTTGCTTCATATTCTGTATTTGTGTGCACTAACCTACTTCAGATGAGAGTGTGCATACGATGAATCTTCTGTTAATTTTAAATCAGCTACTTTTATGATTTTATGTATCCTTAAAAAAAGGCATTAGAGAAGGAAAATACCTCCCCTCCCCCCCATATATAATCTGATTAAGCAGAAACATGTATTTTGGTCTGATACTTACATTCATGTGTGTTGCAAAAAACCCCTCGCATCCTGCATAATAAGTCTCACGAACTGGAGCAAGGTGTCATGAGTTTCACCACCACCACCACCTGGTGCTGAGATGGAAAGAGCTCTTCTGTTCCTGTTCACCCTATACCTTTGGATGCAAGGCTTGATCCCTCAATTCCTGCATTTAAAGTGTACAAAGTATATATGAGGCCTCTGGCTTCTGTGGGAAGGAAGAGGGGCTATGTTTCTCTTCCAGCATGCTTCTTCAGAGTTGCTCCATAATTTCCCAGCGCATGGTGTGGAGAGGATCAGATGCTCCAGCCTTTGACCTGGGGTTGTGATATGTGGATTGACTCCACAACTCGTTAAAGTTGTAAAGTAGGTATGCTTTATTCAGCACTGAGGTGCATGGGGATCGTTCCTCCAAAGTATGCACACCCAGGGTCGTTTTTCCTTTACATTTATTCCCTTAAGGCATACATATGCATTAGATTACTGATACGCCTATACATATTTAGTATCTGTCCCCGCTTCATATTATAATGATCTAGAAGGTCCTTTGCGCCTGGGCAGTGCCCCCTCTGGTCATGGGCAGAGGTCCTCAAGATGAAGTAAATGAGTCTTCCTCTTCTTAAACTTTTCACCTTTTAATCTTCGCTCATGGCTTTAGGGCTTAGTCAGTATCTCATCCATAAATCATCAGCTTCTCCCCCTTATCAATAGACCCAGACATTTGCATTTCCTTGTCAATAGTTGCTTATCAGTAGAATCAGGCCTCTGTCTCCTCCCCTTATCAGTAGTCTGTGCCTTGTTCTGCTTAGTAAGCATGATAGGTGTTTACAACAGACAATACTTTTGTTTAAGCAAGGGATTCTTCTAACTCTCTTATACAATCCCCTGTATTGTTCCCTTGTACATTTTATTAACCCTGTATCAAAACCAGTTCCTTTGTACATTCTTCCATGCTGCTTCAAGCTCCCTGCTCTTCTCCTTCAGACCTGCCTTGAAACCCTGTAGTTCCATTAGCTCCTACAAGAAGAGGGTGGTGTTTAATGTCTGTGCAGAAGCAGGACTGTGGACTGTGATACTGGGCACATTGTGTTGATACTGGGTCGCCGCCCCTCTTTGCAGCTACATGCTGAGATGGGTCTGTCAGGGAGCTGGAAAGCCTTTATAGTTGTGTGTATCCTTGGCGGTGCCTGGCATCTGTGAAGAGATATTGAACTTGTCCTTAATGGTATCACAGTCACTGTAGAGAATAACCTTTATGTTTTCGTATTTCCCTAGAAAAGCTCAAGCAAGGTTTCATGGCTTCAGGAAAGTTAAGCCTCAAGTCAGCCATCCGAACTTAAGCATCTGCTTAAGTCTGAACTTGTACTAAGCCACTGGGCTTTGACAATGCATTTAAAGTTAAGTCCATGCTTAATTGCTTTGCTTAGTAAGACTGGGATTAAGTTATGCTGAGCCAGCATCAGTGGTTTGGCAATTTGGCTGTCTTGCTCTCTGAGCAGAGTAAAGGGCTGTGGAGGGAAGTCTAACTCTGAAACACTGGAGGAATTTTCTTTTGCTTATTACAGCAACTGTGCCAGCAGCTCTGCTGCAGTACGAATCACATGGCAAACCCAAATCATCTCTGTGCTTACTGAACACCATGCCCTCCTGGTGGTTTGTCAATTCCAGCAAGAGGAACAAAGTCTTGGTCTGTTTCCTGGAGGCACCCAGCTGCTTCTCCAGCAGTTTGCATAGGCTGCAGTTTCTCCATGCAGAGCACACACAACAGGAGAGACTGGGAAAGGAGCAATCAAGGAAAGGTGCTTTGAAATCTTTGGTGGATGAGGCTGGTTTTGGGGAGCTGTGTTTGAGGGGGTCTAGGAGGGAGGCGGTGGTGTCTGAATCGACTTCTGTATGAGTTGAAGTCTTGGGGATGCTTTGGCTTTTACCAGTTGTGGCAGCTCTCCCTGTGCCACCTGATAGTGTTTGTGTTGCAAGGATTCCAGATGCAGGTCTAGGCAGGTTGCAATAAGCTTTATTTCAAAGCCCTTCCATTCTCTACTGTACAGGGATTTTCCATAGCAGAGTTAGTCCCAGCTCTTCTTTTAGGGGGGTGTGCTGCAGTGGGGGCTGGGTCACAAACTATAGATTTAACAATCTTTTTCCCCACCAGCTCTGGGGCCACAAGAGGATGTCATAGCATAGGATGCTATAGGGTGCTTCTCCTAGAGGCTTGTCATTCTGTTCAGGCAAAAAAACCCCAAAACTATGGCTGTGCATCAACACTGGTAACCATAACTTGTGAAGTAATTTCTTTCAGCAAAACAGATTTTATAAATACTCCCTTGCCCACTAATTTTAGCAAGACTAGGTATGTATTCTTCAATGGAGTAGGGTCAGGCTTTATGTGCGTTTCTGTTTGTGGCGGAAGGAACAACATAGCAGTGCTGCACTTGTAGCTAGAGAGTGGAACCTCCCCTTCACGTGGGCATCCAGAGTATTTTGGAAGATGAGGGGTCTCAGTAGCTGGCAGGAGAGGAAACTGGTTTGGTCCTCAGCCTTTTGTCAGGGACTGGTTTGGTCTTTTTGGGTTACATCTCTGGGGAGCCGAGCTGCGAAACCATGGTACCTGAGTATGCCATAGCATATGGGTTCAATTCTGAACAACTGTGGGCAGGAGGGATGAATTTAAATTGGGAAGGACACCATGGTGACCAGGGCATGGAGGAGCTTATCCTTCCAAGAGAGGATTGATAGAGTTTAGCTTGCGCAGGCTGGCCAAGATGGGAACGTGGCTGCTGCTCCAAATACATCTTGGGAGAATGAATGGGGAAATGTCGGAAAGAGTTGTTTAAACTGAAACAGCATGTTGGCACACAGACAAATGGGTATGAGCAGGCCATGAATAAATTAAGGCTGGAAATTAGCAGAAGGCTGAAATTAATGGCCAAAATGTCTCTCCCAGTCTTACATATTTAAATAAGAATTATTTCCCAAGGTTTAAAGATGTCTAATAAAGAAGTTTGCCAAGATTTTGAGAAAAATTACTCCTATTTGGCAGGGAAAATTGAGACAGTAAGGGGGGGGGGAGGAATGTTAATTTGCCAGAGATTGCACAGAACAAGCCATAATGTTTGATGGAACAGTCTCTTCCTTTGCTGGTGACTGCATAGTAGGTCTTGTGCTGAACCTGGCCTGGTGTTTAAGGTTGGTGGATGTGCTTCCAGTAACTTGTTAACTTTCTATGTGTGATTTCTGCCTGCTTTTCAGTTCCTCTGCCCTCCCGTGCTCATTTTCTCCAGCCCTACTCACAGAAGGGCTTCCTTTTTCCTAAAAGAGTTGCCGCTGCATATAACTTATAAAGAAATGATCTGGGTATGAGCTCCTGGTACTCTTCTGGTTAGCACAGAAGAGAGATCCTTCATTTTTACTGCTGTTTTAGCGCTCTTTCCCTTGCATTGTCTTCCCCATCCAGTCAGGCAGGCAGCTGCATATCTGGTCTTGGTTAAATGTGGTAAAATAGTATTCCAAAGTGGCAGACGGTTCTGCAAACTTTTATCCTTCCAATGCTTGCATTGCTGGTTTTTATTAGTGGTTTTTAAAGTTTGCAATTATTTCTTCTGCACATTTGGAAATTGATTGGCTTTTGCTCAGCTGCCTGCATGGGAATTCACCTGTGAAAGTGAATTTGCAGCTTGCTGTTTGCTGAACAACTGGTGGCAGGAATTTTTCCGCACAGACCTCCTGTTGGATGATCACAATGATGAATAATGAAAATGCCTGCAAAAAAAGTTAGTGTCTCTTTGTGGCAAATGTGAGAATGAGGGCACAGAGAGGGGGAAGTGAAGTGCTTAACTGATTGGTTAAATTATTCACCAAGTGGACCAGCTCTACTTAGTGAGACTGAAAATCTTTCTTTCTTGCAGTAAGGTGAAGTGGGACTCCCTGGTGGCCTATAATTTGGGCTGGCCCTTGGCAGAATGGCAGATTTCATTGCATAAAGCTAGAATCTGTAATATTATGCCTAGCTAATACCCAGGGTGTGGCTCAGTGATGACAGAGCTGTAAGTGAGAGCATCCCAGGCACTTTGAGTGGCAACAGTGAATTTATTCAAAAGCTTGAGGCATGTGTTCAAGTCACAGGTTTTTGCTGTGTCTGCTACACAAAGATCTTTCTGTTATTACTTTGAAAACATACTGATTCTTCCTAGACTTCCTTTGCAAGTATTCTTGATAAAATGGACTTGCCCTTTCCTGCATTTGGTTGGTCTGGATAAGGGGTAGCAGAGCAAGGCAGTGAGAAAGGTCTCTGTTCTTTTGTAGAGGCAAGGAAGCAGAAGCTGATTTGCTCCTGTTCTGGTTACCTTAAGAGCCTAAGGCCTTAAGGTATCTTAAGCCTGAGCAGGATTCAGGTCTAGGGTGGTACATGTTTCCTGCGGTTTCTGGCAATTTTAAAGCTTTTCGTTGTCTCAAAGTTGTCCAGTCTATTTTGTCTGATGTAAGAAGAGCTCCCATAACTGTTCTGAGTCTCATTTAAGTTTCAGTTGCATTTTTTAGGGGGAGGAAGAAAGGGGTAAGCACCAGCATGGAAGTTCATGGGTCAGTATGACCCCACCAAAATAATTCCACCAAATCCGCTACTAGACCGGTCATAGCTGCGGTAGTGATCTCTCCATCCAAACTGAGAAAGAAATTGTAGCTTCAGCCAACCTGGCAACATTTCCAGTTTTATTCCTTCCTGGTTTAGGCATAATGTGCTTGCATTATGACTGGGAAGTGGCTGTTTATGGCACTAAAGCAGTAGTTCTTGAGTAATTGCTTGCTGAAACAATATACAGCTATCTCTCTTCCTGCAGAGGCTTAGTCTTCTGGGGAATGTTTTTGGTGAGGGCTAACACATACCTTTATTATTAATGGGATAGTTGGAAATGCTGTGCACTTCACTAAAAATAGCTTCCTACTGGGAACCGGTTTTTCATATGATTCATAGAAACACAGCTGTGTACATCCATTCCAGCTAATGGACATCATATACCTGAATGTCTAAGGACAATACTGACATCACGTGCTGCTGTGCCTGTGTAAGGTAAATGTGATACAGGGCTGGAACACATGTTCACTGTTGGAGTGCTCTGAGACAGAAAAGTGATTGCATTAGTTTGCACAGTGTTATATATATTCAGCATCTTGAAGATGGCATATTTGTTATAGTGCAGTTGATAGTGCAGTTGTTATGACCCCGTTATATGCCTAAATCCTGGGAGGTTTAGTCCTTTCCTACACAAAGCTTGCCATGTGGAGTTTGCAATCCTGAGATTGTGTGGGTGCAGATTGGGGTTTTTCTCTGCAATGACAGAAATAACCTGTTGTGTGATATACTACAGGGGTTAGAATTTGTATCAGCTTGTGTGCAAGTGGGATGCTTTGCGGTGCTCCACTATAGGAAATTATTCAATGCTGACAATGTGGACGATAGGCAGGTAAACTCACTGAGGGGGTGGGGTAATGGGATGTTCTGTACCACGTTTGGACTTCTAGCTGAGGAAGATTGGTCCTACATGTAAGAAAGCACTTATTCAATTCTCAGTACTCAGTGAGGCTGCTAACAAAGAGCAGGTGGCAAATGACTGAACTGAGCATTTTTTTTTTGTGTGTGTGAATGGGAAAGAATAACACATCTGATGAAGTTTGCTAATTTTCTGTCAGTTCTTGCTTCTTTCCAGGGTGGAATGGAATGGAAAAAAATTCAGGAATTAGGTAAGAAGAGAATTTTAAACATTTTTAGAATATTTCTTCTGAGGGAAAAATAAATTCAGACTGGTGAAGTGTCTGGAATGTCACCGAGATGATACTTTTCACATGTATTGAAAGAAGAACCTTGGAGGAAGGAACAAAGGACTTGGGGGTGCTGGTCGATGAGAAAATGAACATGAGCCGGCAGTGTGCGCTCGCAGCCCAGAAAGCCAACCGTATCCTGGGCTGCATCAAAAGGAGCGTGACCAGCAGGTGGAAGGAGGTGATCTTGCCCCTCTACTCTGCTCTTGTGAGACCTCACCTGGAGTATTGTGTGCAGTTCTGGTGTCCTCAACATAAAAAGGACATGGAACTGCTGGAACAAGTCCAGAGGAGGGCCACGAGGATGATCAGGGGCTGGAGCACCTCCCGTATGAAGACAGGCTCAGAAAGTGGGGGCTGTTCAGCCTGGAGAAGAGAAGGCTGCGTGGGGACCTTCATAGCAGCCTTCCAGTACCTGAAGGGGGCCTATAGGGATGCTGGGGAGGGACTCTTCATCAGGGACTGTGGTGACAGGACAAGGGATAAGGGGTAATGGGTTAAAACTTAAACAGGGGAAGTTTAGATTGGATATAAGGAGGATGTTCTTTCCTGTTAGGGTGGTGAGGCACTGGAATGGGTTGCCCAGGGAGGTTGTGAATGCTCCATCCCTGGCAGTGTTCAAGGCCAGGTTGGACAGAGCCTTGGGTGGGATGTTTTAGTGTGAGGTGTCCCTGCCCATGGCAGGGGGGCTGGAACTAGATGATCTTAATGTCCTTTCCAACCCTAACTATTCTATGATTCTATGAAAAGACGTTTTTCAGCTCAAACTTAGTTGAGCTGTTGGTGTGCTGAGCCATATGTGCCCTGTCAGGATGATTCATCCAGTACAAGGCCTGCCTTCTGTCACCCTTCTTGGGTGGACCCTTTGGCAGTGGGGATGGATTTATCTGTGCTTGTGTGCCGCAAAGCCTGATGCTTGCAGGGGGCATTGGACTGACTTCAGTTTGTAGTTAAGTGCACAACTGTTGTCTGACCTAGTGTCTTCATGGAAGTGTGGGTGCAGGAATGTGCCTTCTAAAGGCCATCTGTGCTCCAATGCAGACCTTGCTGGTTGTTTGGAGGGTTGACTTAAAAGGCTGAGGTTGTACTTCACCGGTAGATGCGCTGAGGTAGGCAAAAGCAGTGGAGGAGCTGCTTAGCTGTGTTTTCCAGTGCATCTTGTTTGTGTACATGTATTCAGTGTTGAAAAGGAGATTAATTAGATCAAATCAGGGCAACTCTATTTCTAGCTAGGGTCTGTGCACATCTGCTTTGAAGTGTATTTTGAGCATCCTCGTGAAGACAGGTATACTTGGCTCTGAGCTTAGAGAAGTCAGCTAGAAGAAAAGATGTGTCTATGTGGGCAGACTCTAGAGAACTTGCTTAAACTTAGGTATTCGCAGTGTGCATGGATGCAGCAGTAGCTTTTTTGAGAACGAAAGTTTCTAAGGCAGACACCTGGAAATAGTACTCCGGTGAGCATCCACATGTGATTTAGCCGCAGTGAAATTTTGTGTGAGTAACTTTTAGAGGCACTTTGAAAATGTGTCCCTTAATTATCATTGGTGTAAAACATCTATGCAGTGTAGTGAAGTTTCATAGCACTCTGTAGATGTAAGACATTGCTTACAGTCTGTAGCTTTAAGGAGGCAAACAAAATGGAAGGTACAGCTCAGATTTGCCCTGTCTAAGGGAACGGAGTGTAGAAGAAATCTGTCACTATCTCTGTGCACACTGTTAACAGATGTGGGTTTTAGTCTCTTTATTTTAGCTGGGATCTCAGATTTGTCATACAAATAATAGTAAGGGACAGACAGACCTCAGTTGTCTGGGTTCAGATTTGCTGTAGTTCTGAAGCTGCTCCTGGATGTGGGATGTTTACAGCTGAGGATGTTTGTGAAGCAGGCCTAGTGATGTGTTATCTGGCTAAAGAGCACCTCAGAGCAGAAGAATCCTCTGGTGGTTTAATGATGTAGCGCTTCACATCCTCCCTTTGGGTAATGGATGGCATGTGGCAGCATAAAGCAAGTCCTCTCATTTTGTTAATGCTGCCCAACTTTTTCAGTTTTCCTACTTGGGACTGTGGGCAGGTACTGTAGTTTAGAGTAGTCTGAATTGCCAAATATCCCCCATACACATAAAGAGAAGATTCACAGGTCTTTATTTGAGGGTTGTGGTCACATTCAGGTATTCAAAAGCAAGTCTCTCTGAAAGCCAGCTGCAATAACAGCACAGTTTGAACTGAGTATGTACATACTGGGTCTTCTGCTGTATTCATGCTTTCCTTGTTATTTCAGTGGCTTGAGCTGTTCTCCTTGGTCCTGACTTTCCCTTTTCATTCTACCAGCTTCCCTGCACTCCCTGTGTCTGTGGCATCAGAGTAGGCTGGTTGAAGGGAAGATCTGAAAGGAAATACATTTGGTGCTTTTGATGTGTAGAGACTTTTTTTATAGGCTATGAACAAAAATTGTGTCTATGTATTCCCCAACTGAAGAATACGTGATTGCTGTTCCCAGCTTCCCTCTGAGAGCAGGCTTTGATATCATTCATACTCCATAGTTTATGATATTTTTGTAGCAGACTGTTAAGGTCTGGAAGGGAGTAAAAGGGACAATTTAAAAAGGAAAGAATAGCCCTTTGCATTGCGGTAGGTCTGCGAGTGAGCAGGTTCCTGCTCTTTGGAATTGCTACTGGGTCTCTCTTTTATCGCAGAATCATTTTTTAAAGTCGGTGTTGTTTCGCCTAATGTAAGCACTTGCTCCTTGTCAAACACATCCTTGTATGCCCTGTTAGAACTTTGCACCTTGTTCCTGGGTGTGCAGATTGCAAAATGTCTTGTAACTAATCTGTTGGTTTTTTCTTTCTTTTAACCTTGTTTCTTACAGAAAGAAGTCTCATCATCCCTCTGTCCCTACTCACTCACCCTGTTTAGTTTTTTTTAAGACACTGAAGAATCTGACCAGTAGGCACAGTTATGTAGGGAAGTGACTGTTCATTTTGCTGTTGTAGAATTGCTTATCTCTTGCTGCTGGTCCTTCGGATGCAGCTTTTCAGTTGATGAATGAGGGTAACTCCCATGAAGTCTTGGAGTCAGGTTCCCTTGTCTTCCCCCCAATATATGTGGAGACAGAGGAGGAGGAAGAAAACAAAGCATTGACTAGTTCACTGTGAATAAGCATCCTGTGAAGATAACAAATCTTTTATTTTATAATTCCTTCCAGCATATGGGTGAGATACTAGCCTGGGTGGAGAAGTGAGGGCTCCATACTGTTGGTCTACTTCTACAGGCTATACCAGGATGCCAGGAGTCTCACAGGGTGCACCTCCCTTTGTCTGGGGCTTTGGGATGAGGCATGAAAAACATAATTTTTTTTTTTATAGGACAATTTTAGGGTTTTGTCTGAAATTCAATGAAAAAAGGTTAATTTCCAGAACCACAGCTATAGGTATAGGTCTGTAGAGCATTGCAGACAATGGTTGCAAACCTTTTGCAGTTTTAAAAAATTGAGAGAATGTAGTTGTTTTATTAAGGCCACAGAAAATGTTATAAAATATTCATGCTGAGCATTTCCTCTTATTTGAAATAATAAATCCAAGGTTAATTTTGTGCTTTTAAAAAACTGGTGGGTGACTGTTGACCCTCTGTTTCTGTGCTGGTGTAATGTAGAGATAATACTTAATATTTTATCTAGTTTGCAAAGATGTTATTAGGCTCATAAATATGCCATGGTACCCAGAGAACAAAAAGTAAGTTTCCCTTGCTCTTACAGGTTAGTGAGATAGAAGCTTCTGCCATCATTTCAAACATCTTGGCTCCTTAAGAGCCTAGGGAAGGAAAACATTGCTGCACAAGAGTACCATATATACAGCATAAAAGTTTGCCTGTTAGCAAATTTAATATTCAGTGTAACGCTTAGCTTTAAAAAAGGCAATAAGGAAATGCCACCAATTTTGTTTATTTTAAAGGCCAAGTTCCTAGAAATTATTTTCGTCACCTATGCCATCCATTGCATTGCCAGTTACAACATTTCTGACCCGTGTTGAAAATTAGAATATGACATTGTGATGACTGCACTGAGCAATGAACAGTGCCCCAGGGATTTATAAGCGGGATTTAAGACAACCTTTCTATGGTTGCATTTTATTATTCTGCTGTATGTGGTTTTGTTATTTATTTTTTTCCCCAAAGAAATGAATGCTGGTTTTTAATACCATCATGTAGTGACAACACAAAACCTTTTTAGTTACTGCTGCTGCACAAAGTATTGTAAAGTCTGACATCCCTTTGAAGAACTGTTCTTAGCCACTGCTGCTATTTTTGAGTTGTTCTCTGCTAGAATATTTTTTTCTATTTTGTCCTTGTGTGCCCTGAATTTTGAAACACTTTCAGATGAGCTCACAACAAATCAATTCAGCTCTTTCCTCCTTCTGTTTCCCCCTCAACTCTTACTAACTTTTACTGGACTTTGCCTGTAAAAAGCTAGTTGAAAAATAGTGTAGTTTTTTTCCCTTGAACTCAAAACACAGTCTTCAGAGAAATACCTACCAGAAGCACTGACCTACAAAATTGATTAGACTCTCCCCACTGGTGCGAAACTTACGTAATGCTGCCAGACTGGAGGACTCTGCTCTGCTTCAGAGGTAAAATACAAAGTTCAGTCTTGCTTTCATAAGCATAAGTGTGAATAAGTGGCTGATAATGAATTAATATATACAAACCTATGGAAGGTGGTTTGTGAAGTTCTCTCCTCTTTTTACCCTCTCAGTTTGCAGAGACTGTTGAGGGCAGAGACTGAGCAGTTTTAACATCCAAGTGCCACAGCCAGGTTCTCTGTGCTGGCTTTTGACCTCTGGGAGCATGAGAGGGAAAAACAGGTTGAAAGTGCTAATAAAAGAACTCTGAGAATAGAGATGCTGAAATCGATCAGTGAAACAAATGTTTCACTTATACAAATCCCATTTCTGTGCAATTGAAACGTAAACTGCATAACAAGAGCAGTTGGGAGCTACATGCATGGAGCTGGGTCAAATGCTGTGCTGTTTCACTGTGCTGCTTGCTGTCCTTTCAGTGCCACCGGGGGCTGGATTGGAGCTGCATAGTGATCCTGTGCTGATGGGAACTGGGAATTGACTCTTTCAGCTGGACAGAAAATTTGAGTTGCCTTTCTGTGCTTTGTAGAGGCTGCAGAGAAGCCTAGAGAGCTTAAGGAAAAGTAACCCCAAGGCATTTTGCAGTCACTTAAGCTTTCTCCATTTTCCTGTTCCAAGATCAGATTCTGGAGCAGACTTTGTGTTGGAGTCCTAGGGGTTCTGTGATTGATGGGTTTGCTTTGTTGGCAGAGCCAAAGGATTTAGCTCTTCATGTACATTTAATCTTTGGGTAGAGGTGGATTTTCTCAGTTCATGCTGAGCCATGTGGATGTCAGGCAACTCCCAGTTAAAACCATGGTGGTGTAGCAACTCTGAGCTGTGCTAGCCCTAATAAGCCCTGTTGTGTGTGGTGGGCTCTGAATGGGGACAGAACTTGCTGACAGAAAGAAGAGGTTGAGAAGCAGGTGTGTCAGCATTTACCAGTTTCTTGAGTCAATTTTGCAAATGTGTCCCTGTTAGTAGCCAGGAGGAAAAAGTTGTACATTAACTGTGATCACGTATAATTTGTCAGTTGTAGTGTGACAGAGGAGTGTCGAGAACAGGGAAAATCCTTTGCATAGCATATCCAAGAAAGAACAATTTCTTCCTTCCAATTCTGAACAGAGTAGTAATTTCATGTAAGGACAGTCAGGATGATTAGGGTTCTCATAAAGACAGAAATAGAAACAGGTGATGGGACCACATCACTAGCTGACTTTATAGATTTTAAGAATTATTTGGTGATGTTTTCATTGTTACAGATATAAGTAAGCAACTTATTTTCACTCTATATGTTCTTTGTCAGTGTGTCCATAATGTGCAGTGTGGCTCAGAATCAGAAGCTTAGCTCTTTGCCCTTGGAAGGATCTTCCAGGGGTGGAGATGCAAAGGCATCTATGTCTGCCCAATCAGAGCATAAAAGTGCAAGAAGCAAGGGAAGTAAAATGTTGTGTCAAAATGGATGAGATGGGAAGGGCAGCCAGCCCATACATGTGAACTTGCACTTCCCTGGCATTGACTTGTGATATGAACAGAGAAGATAGTTTTGAGTTTCCCTCTTCAAGCAATTCTGGGGATTTGGAGCATGGTGACAGTTCACTCAAACGTTGCCCTGTTGAACAGTGCCTATAATCTTCACTACATAAGGTTATGAAGTGGCTAATATTGTATCCAGTTGCTTTTCAGTTCTTGGTCTTAGTGAACAAGGAGCTGCTCAGAGCTGGATTAATTGGGAATGAAGCCTTTAGCGCAAATCTAGACCAAGGCTGACCTTTGCCTGACTAGATTGGTGAAAGATGCCTTAATCCTTCTATTACAGCAGCTATTCTTACTGCTGTGCATGCACCCATTTGGTTTTGTGGGAAAAAGTTTCTAATTCCCTTTGACTTCTTCAAAAGTCATCATTTTTAGCTTTTTGAAGAGATCTGAAAGCAGCATATCTCTTCAGTGCTGTCTGCCAGAGAGTTGTGGGCATTTCTGCAGTGGGCTGGCATTGTGTTCTAAACACTTGGATGAAGCTCCACATCATGAACTATCAGGAGTAGCTGACAATATATTGTACCTGCTTATTCTCTGACCTTCCATAATTGCCTCTGATTATTCCATTACAGCAGAATATTTAAAAGTAATTGTAGAGATTGGATGCAAGTGTAAAACCACAAAGGTAGTCCTAAAAATTTGCAAACTCATGGACAGTCATCCAAATTGTGAGTCAGTCTGCTGTGATCATCTTTCTCAAGAGCAATGTTACCCAGGCTGAATAATGATTTGTTCCTCAAATGAAGTTACATGGCTAAGAATGGGAGAACCTGATGTGGTCTTTGACAATTTTTGTCATTGATCCAGATTCCAGAGTCAGGGAAGTTTTGTCAGACTACAGCGTTTAGGATTTGGCCACTTATAAAAAAAAATTTGTTGGTGATCTCAGCAGGTTGAGCAGTGATCATCTAATAGGATTGCAGAACTGGCAGACGTACGGATAAATAACTAGTGTCTTTACGAGCAGGGTCACATACATAACTCTTAATGGATACAATGCGATCCCAGGCATAGCTGCAGGTTGGGCAGAGAAGAGATTCAGAGCAGCCCTGTGGAGAAGGACTTGAGGGTGTTGATTGATGAGAAAATGAACATGAGCCAGCTGCAGTGTGTGCTCTCAGCCCAGAAAGCCAACCGTATCCTGGGCTGCATCAAAAGGAGCGTGACCAGCAGGTCGAAGGAGGTGATCCTGCCCCTCTACTCTGCTCTTGTGAGACCTCACCTGGAGTATTGTGTGCAGTTCTGGTGTCCTCAACGTAAAAAGGACATGGAACTGCTGGAACAAGTCCAGAGGAGGGCCACGAGGATGTGACGTTTTTAAACTAAGTTCCCAGAACTGAGACCAGTGCTGTTTTCCTGGATACACCAGACCAAATTGTTGCTGTCAAATGCATTCCTCTAGAAACAGAAGTTCCAGACAGACCTTAGTTCAATGCCACCTTATTACTCTTCAGAATTTACTGTTCTGCAGAACAGTGACTGCTGAGGCAGGTTTTAAGATGCAGTATTTCATTACTCTGTTAACTTAAAATGGATATGTTAAGATGAAATTATAATTTTCCCCTATATTTATGAGATGATCAAGGCCACAGTTGGACAGGTGACGCAAAATTTTTGGCAAAGTTATCAGTGACTTTGATGTGACCTTTGTAACTTATTTTCTGATTTTTCTCTTCAGTATTTTGCCAGCATTCTGTAAGTGAAGACATCTTGGTATATTGTTCACAGATGGTGACATTGTTAGATGTGGTATAGGACATGCAAAAATTCAGGTGCTATTTGGAATTAGATTTAAGTGCTTTGCAGACATCACCCTGACCTTTGCACAGGTTGAAAAATTCACCTACATAACAAATTATAGGAGGCAAAATGAATAGTGAAACAGAAACTGTTTAAATACCAGAAAAAAAAATATATTTAATGGTCCTGATAAACTGATATGTAGTAGATGTGTTTAGAAGTTTGTCCAATCCAGGGTATCTAGAATCACAGAATGGTTTGGGTTGGAAAGGGCCTTTAAAGATCGTTTAGTTTCAACCTCCCTGCCATAGGCAGGGACACCTTCCACTAGACCAGGTTGCTCCAAGCCACATCTAACCTGGCCTTGAACACTTCCAGGGATGGGGCGACCACAGCTTCTCTGGGCAACCTGTTCCAGTGCCTCACCACCCTCATGGTAGCCTACTGCCTTTTGACCTGTGGCCTTGGGTATTCAAGAATATCCATTAAAATAGCAGCTGGATACAGCAGCCAAACATTTCCCACTCTATCACAGAGTGGAAAAAAAGGCTGTTTAATTGGACCAAGAGTTGCAGCTGTATCCATGAGAGGTCTGAAGGTTAAAGGGGCTGGAATTCAAAACTGACATCTAGCCCATGGCTGAAAAATCTGAATAATTTGTCAGTAGGCTGTAAAAAACATTTTCTGAACAGGGAGCAGTGACTGTGGTAAGGTTAGAGCAGGCTGCTGGCAGATCTATCATAGTATATGTTAGTTCCCACCTTGGGTAGGTGAATCTCCTTTCCAGCCCTACATCATTAGAAATGGTATCTGGGAGGAAGTGTCTCCCTATAGCCGCCCACAGGAAAAGTCCCAACGAGCTACATTCTTTGTCACTTGTCACATAGCAAGCCCTGGCTGAATAGGTCATGACCATATTGGTTGCTGAAAATGATTTTTTTTAGCTCATAAAATATCAGCGTGTCTCTTGTTAGTGTGTGACTCACTAATATTTTAAAGATTTTTATTTTTTATTTTCTCCCTAGTGTTTTGTATGTCTCCTGTGAAGTGGTGTACTCTTGGTGGCCTAACTTTGCTTTAAGCATCAAAACCCTTGCACAACTCATGTCTTAAAACTACTGTTCCTGTATCTTTGAAGACTTTAGCAGTGGTCTGGTGCATGTGATATTTTTTGATCAAACTGTCAGCTATTGTTTAGTAAACACCCCCCCCCCCCCCCCAAGAAATCTGGAATATTTTTTAAAGCCAAGAGCTTGAAGCAGTTGTGGAGCTCCTGGAGCTGGCATCTGAGAAATACTTCTGAATAACTGGGCTCTTAATCTAGTGTGGCAGATAAGAAAACCTTTGTGCTTTAACCAGAAGTCCATTTAGCAAGAGGTCCTCTTTTGGCACAGCCAGTAAGAGATGCTGTAGGAAATGAAACAGGACATGTATAAAGTAACCCTTTTCTGTCATCCCCTCCCAATGTCAGGCTGTCCCTCACTTCAAGAACTAAAACTTGAAACTTTTTTGCTTTTGACCTCTGTAACAACCTCTGTCAATGAGTGCCCCAGTCTCATTTTGCATTGTATGGAGAGGCTGCTCGCTGATTATTTTCTCCAGAACCATCAAGTTTTTCTGTTAGCTTGAGCTGTGAAGCTTGAGTTCAGCATGTCAGTGGTGAACCCATTGTGGCTTTTCGATTTCCTGGAGCTGGTGGCATTCACAGTGTCATGGGGAAATGGAAAAGCAGCTAATGAAAAGAAAAATCTTGCTGTCTGTTATATGATTTAGAGGGAGGTACTGATTTGCTGGCACAGTTATTTGTGAGTTGGTTATTCAGCTGTAATTAGGGTTCTAAGGCTGGAGTCCTGACTTAGGCAAAACTATTGAAATTAATGGAATGTTACCTTTGAGTCAGGGCCTTGGTCTCTTTTTTTCCCATTGTTGTGTTTTGTCTCATTTGAAACTGCTTCCAAATAGATGGTACTTACTGGTGCATAAAATGAGTTCATTTTAATCTTGGCATGTACTACTTTGCAGGTTCTCATCTATCAGTGCTATGCCTGTAGCTGTTTTCTTTTGCCTTCTTCAGTGATAAATTCTGCAGATCCTATCTTGCAAACTAGAAAGAATCAAACTGGGAGAGCAGCTTGCTTGGGATATGTTCAGGTTTGGCTGCTGCTTTGTTGAGTATGTTTGAGTTTTTTGTAAAAACTCAAACAGGTGACTAATAATCTTAAATATTACATACTGTTTCAAAGTGATAGCAACACTACTAATTTAATGATAACAGGAGGACAGGACTGTTGTGTGAAATTGGAGAAGATTGTACCTTTGTTATCTGGAAAAAACAAGAAACCCTACGCTGTCAGTTTTTCTAGAGCAGCAATATGTTCTTATCTTAAACATGCCATGTAAAATTAATAATTAATCACAAGGACTAAAAATAGAAATAAGTATAAGGTAGTAATCTTGTGTCTAGATGAATTCTCTTTCCGTTAAAAATATTGTGGCATTACACCAGTGAATACCTTGCGTGAGATCAAAATGAGATCACTAAATATTTAGGTGCTCTGTCTGTGTTTGACAATTCTCATGTCTTGATGTTTTTCAGGAGACTGCTGGAGTCTATTTATAGCACAGATTCTGAGCATCTGACACACAAGCTCCTGTGGACAGTCAGGGTGGTTTTTAAATGCAGAATACACAGAGTTTGCTCAAGTTGAAAACGCTTTTTTTAATACTTCCGTGTTAAGCTGTCACCTTCCCTCCGAGGTGTGAAATGTGGCCATTTGTGAGTTTGAGTTCAGTCTAAATAAACTGTTTATGAATAACTGCTTTACAGCATAGGAATTCATTTCAGGTTTTCACTGATGCAACCAGGATTGGAGCGCCCAGTCCTTGGAGACCCCAGAAACACAGATCAGTTTGAGTGCTTTGTGGTAACTTGGAATTTAAATTGCCTTTGAACAACAGTTGTCTCTCTGTACTGCCTGACTTTTTGTTGTTGTTTTGCTTAAAAAGGAGCATAATAAAAATCAAATTGGTGTAAATGTTTGCTGGGGGTGGGGGGAGGGAGGTGTTGAGTGAGTCAAACATAACACAAGTTAGAATAGCACTTGCGATTTTTGTGTACTTACAGATGAACCTTTGGGGTGGCTAGTGAGGGGAAATGGGAAGTATTCTGCACTCTTCCGGTGCTGTGGATGGCTGTTAATGATTTTACTCCTCATTAATCTGTCATACACTTGAAGAAAACGTGATTAATTAGTGCTGTATTTTCTCCTCTGTGGGATTTCCCTTCTAGTCCATCCAGATCCAGTACACCCAGATCTAATGCATCTGCATTTCCAACTGTGTCTGGTTGGAAAGCATGTGTGGGAAGAGGTTTTGGTAACACCTGAAATGAACAAGTAGTGGAGCCTTCAAGGTATCATTGATCAGGGATGTTGTCCGGGAAGCTAGGGACCAGGTTAGGAAGGCTAAGGCCCAGTTAGAATTAAACCTAGCCAGGGATGTTAAGGATAATAGGAAGGGATTCTACAGGTACGTAGCAAACAAAAAACAGACTAGGGACAAAATAGGCCCCTTGAGGAAGCTTTCGGGAGAACTGGCTACACAGGATTTGGAGAAGGCTGAGGTTCTGAATGACTTCTTCACCTCAGTCTTCACTGGCAAAGGCTCTGACTGCACCACCCAGTTCTTAGAAAGTAGATGCAGGGGCTGTGAGAATGAAGACCTTGGGCCCACTGTAGGAGAGGATCTGGTTCGAGACCATCTTCAAAATCTGAACACACACAAGTCCGTGGGACCTGATGGAATCCATCCACGGGTCCTGAAGGAGCTGGCGAATGAAGTTGCTAAGCCACTGGCCATCGTATTTGAAAAATCATGGCAGTCAGGTGAAGTTCCCAACGACTGGAAAAAGGGAAATATAACCCCATTTTCAAGAAGGGGAAAATGGAAGACCCGGGGAATTACAGAGCAGTCAGTCTCACCTCTGTGCCTGGTAAAATCTTGGAGCACATTCTCCTGGACAACATGCTAAGGCACATGAAAAACAAGGGGCTTGGTGACAGCCAGCATGGCTTCACTAAGGGGAAATCCTGCCTGACCAATTTGGTGGCCTTCTATGATGGGGCTACAGAATTGATGGATAAGGGTAAAGCAGTTGACGTCATCTACCTGGACTTGTGCAAAGCGTTTGACACTGTCCCACACGACATCCTTGTCTCTAAATTGGAGAGACATCAATTTGATGGGTGGACCACTCGGTGGATAAAGAACTGGCTGGATGGCCGCACACAAAGAGTTGTGGTCAATGGCTCGATGTCCGGCTGGAGACCGGTAACGAGTGGTGTCCCTCAGGGATTGGTGTTGGGACCGGTCTGTTTAACATCTTCGTCGCTGACATGGACAGTGGGATTGAGTGCACCCTCAGCAAGTTTGCCGATGACACCAAGCTGTGTGGTTCAGTTGATATGCTGGAGGGAAGGGATGCCGTCCAGAGGGACCTTGACACGCTTGTAAGGGGGGCTGATGCCAACCTTATGAAGTTCAACCACGACAAGTGCAAGGTCCTACACCTGGGTCAGAGCAATCCCAGGCACAGCTACAGACTGGGCAAAGAAGAGATTCAGAGCGGCCCTGCAGAGAAGGACTTGGGGGGGGTGCTGGTCGATTAGAAAATGAACATGAGCCGGCAGTGTGCGCTCGCAGCCCAGAAAGCCAACCGTATCCTGGGCTGCATCAAAAGGAGTGTGACCAGCAGGTTGAAGGAGGTGATCCTGTCCCTCTACTCTGCTCTTGTGAGACCTCACCTGGAGCATTGTGTGCAGTTCTGGTGTCCTCAACATAAAAAGGGCATGGAACTGTTGGAACAAGTCCAGAGGAGGGCCACGAGGATGATCAGGGGACTGGAGCACCTCCCGTATGAAGACAGGCTGAGGAAGTTGGGGCTTTTCAACCTGGAGAAGAGAAGGCTGTGTGGAGACCTAATAGCAGCCTTCCAGTATCTGAAGGGGGCCTATAGGGATGCTGGGGAGGGACTCTTTGTCAGGGACTGTAGTGACAGGACAAGGTGTAATGGGTTCAAACTTAAACAGGGGAAGTTTAGATTGGATATAAGGAGGATGTTCTTTCCTGTAAGGGTGGTGAGACACTGGAATCGGTTGCCCAGGGAGGTTGTGAGTGCTCCATCCCTGGTGGTGTTCAAGGCCAGGTGGGATGAAGCCTTGTGTTGGATGGTTTAGTGAGAGGTGTCCCTGTCCATGGCAGGGGGGTTGGAACTAGATGATCTTGAGGTCCTTTCCAACCCTAACTATTCTATGATTCTATGATCCTCTGAGATCTTTTTGAGAACAGCTGTACTGTTGAACCACTTCTCAAGGAATTCTCTTCCCTAGCATTTTGGCTCCAGAGGCCTCCGTCAGGTGTGTGCTTTGTGTTGTAAAATGAAAATAGTGTGAAAAATGAAAAATGTGTTGAAAAAATGAAAGAAGAATTTTAAAATACCTTTGGTGTAAGCTGCTTAACTTTACCACTTCTGGTGCTCACTTGCTGCGGGACTGTCCTACTGTGTCCTATTTGCAGAAATGCAAGCTGATAAAGACCTCCAAAGTCGCTGGGTTTCTCCCAGCAGTATCATAGGCAAACATATTTATATAATAATTCTTTTGGAGGCAGTCTGTTTGCTGTGAATCATGAGCTTTGATTGTCTGCTACCACCAATGGCATCCTTAGATTTTAGTGATGTTTGAACCAGGGAGCTGCTTATTTGGTCAGATTCCCTTGTCCGAGTTTGCCTGGCAGCTGGATCAACTGGTTCTGTGTATGTGTTCTTAAAGGCTTGTGACTGATAGATATTTTTAAGGCCAGAAAGGACAGTTAAGGTTGCCTAATCTGACCTCCTCAATTTTTGTATTACATTATACACAAACATGCATTATAATATAGTTTATAATTTAATATATAAACAGCGACATATATGTAACGTAATTTTAATGCTTGTGTGTTAAAACCATAGTATATTAGTCAGTTAATTTTTCTTTAAGCTATGAGCAATCCTTAGAGAGTCAGGAAAGTCTCTGGTGGTATCTGGACTCAGGGTCTTTGCATCTTAACAAGGGAACATGAAAATTTGCCTCAAGCTTGCTATGAACTTGGATGCTGTGCCTAGCTGCTGGCCTCCTGTGTTTGGACATGAATTGGTCAGTTTCTGCTTAGGGGAAAGTCATTTCAAGCTCAAAGTGAGTATTTATAGGTATCAATCAATGAAAAAGGGAATACAATTATTTTTAGTCATGTGAGCAGATGCAAACTGTTTTGTAGTGTGCAAGCTTATTCTAGCACCAGGAGGGTTTCTGAACTTTTTCTCTGGGTGTTCTGTCTTTGAGCAGTATAAATCCAAGCTTGTAAAAGTATTTAATCATATATTTTTGCCTGTTTTTCTTGCTGCATTACACATCCGTCCAAGATAAGAATAATGCGAGTATCCAGCTGTTTGTGTGTAGTAGAAATTGTTGTGTGATGCTGAGTTAATTAGTTTTTAATGTAGATGAGACTGATTTGTATAAATAGTTGGAAAGAAAGGACAGAGTGATGACAAAAAAAAAATTAACTGGTTATGGTAAAATTAAAAACATAGGACTAAAAATGCTTTGTACTTATGCAACACAATAAGCTTTTTCCAGTACCGCTAATATGAATTGGTTAGAAGTTTTATAGGGGACTGCATTTACTTCATGCTGTCTTATTAGAAGTTTTGGCCTTTTATACATTTCAACTGTTTGCCAAGCACTCTTATTACTTCAGTCAATTTAAATTTGCAAGACTGATGATCTTGACAGAAGCCATTGGCATATCATGTGCTCCTGGAAGCTAAAAATACCATTCTCTATGGGGGTTACTTATTTCATGCTTCAAAGCCTAGGAAATGTTCTTTTTAAGAGAGAAAAAAGAAGTTTGCACTTCATGCAATAGCAGTAACTTACTGAAGGAAAAATACCTGGTGCTTTTCATGGAGTCTTGGGGATGTTTTGTTGTTAATGAATTTACTTGTTATATAGAAGTGCCTGAAGACTCCAGTCCTGCTATGCACACAGAACACAGCAGCAGGCAATGTCTATATATAAGCATCCCCTCTACTGATGTACTAGAGGGTGAGACTGGGAAGGAGAATAGGGCACAATCACAAACCTGTCATCAGCAGGCACAGGAATAGGATCAGCTCTAACATCTTGCTTGCTTAATCCATGCTGCCAAGCTTTGAAGCTTCATTAACTAAATGGTGTTCATCTGCCCCAGATATGATAGCTGAAAGATAGCTACTAGGATTGCATCATAGAATCCCAGGATGGAAGGGACCTCAAGGATCATTTGGTCCAACCTTTTTTGGCAAAGCATGACCTAGACTAGATGTAGACTCAAACTGCATTGAGTCCATGCTGAACTGTGAGTTTTCATTTCAGAGAGTGTGTTTTAGAGTCTTTATGTGGCCATACAAACTTTTGCTTTGGTGTGGTTTTGGGTCATTTGGCTCCACCACTGCCCTCTGTTGCTCAACACTTCTTCAAAGCTATGGAACCTGAAGAAACTCAGTGCTCTGTGGGCTTGTTCTGTTTGACCAGTGTTACACTGGTATTAACCTTTGCAGTAGCTACAAGCTACTGTCTTGTATTTTGAGAATCTCTCAAAACTGCATCTCACTGCCTCAGCTGGAGGTAGACATGACAGCAAACCCAGCAGTCTGTTGGAAAGGATGCTGCATAGGTGATAGAGACAAACTGCACTGTAATACAAATGATATGTTAAGTGACAGTGTCCTTCAAGATGCAGCTTAGGAGGTTCATTCTGGGAATTTTCACTAGAGGTGGGGCTGTATTGGAGAGGGCTGTCCCGAGGAATAGCAGGATCTCCATTCTTGTTTTCAAGATTCAGCTGGATAAAGCCATGGCTGACCTGATCTGGTACCTGACTGTACTTGATACCACTCTGAGTAAGAAGTTGGTGGGAAGGGACCTTTCAATGTCTCCAGCATTTCCATGTGTGAACAGTTGCTTTTTATAAAGAACTGATGAATGATCAGTGTTTAATTAGCATAGAATTTACAAGTGGTAAAAGTTCTGTAATGGAATGAACAAACACTTGAGGAACAATAAGTAAAACCAATTTGTACTTTGGGCATGAGCAGGTGTTCTCAATCCCCCTCTCTTCATTTAGGGGATTTTCCATTCGAACAGCATGTGATGGTTGCTGGAAAATCTGAGATAGTTTGCCCTTTGTATGTAAATGTATTCTCTTCCTACAAACAGCATGACAAGGAATTTTTTTAGATGGCCTGAGGAAAATCTGCATTATAAAGTCTAATAAGGATCAAATTAGAGTGAATAGGATTTGATTAGCTGCAGAATGGCCAGCTCCACAGGAGTAATCCTTGCCTTTTTTGGGAGGGGCTTTTTGGTGGAGTGTTTGTTTGTTTGTTTGTTTTGTTTGGGTTTTGTTTGTTTGTTTGTTTTTCTTTACTTAGTCATCAGCCAGTGGTAGGATTGCTTTCACCTGCTGGAGGCAGGAAACAAATGAACTGAAGTACTGAGAACACACTGTCATCCTTCCTTTTATATTCATCTTGATGTGGAGCAAAAGAAGTGAAAACCTTGTAATGTGTGTTTAGGTATGGCTCTTGGTGGTGAAGAGTTCCACTACAACAGGTGCAAACTGTGTAAATGAAACCAAATGTCCATCCTCCAGTGCTTATTCACTCTCCATATAATAACATGTTAAGACTGTACATTTGAGCTTAATAAAAGTCTGAGCTTGTACAAGAAACTGTGTCCACTGCTCTTACTGGTAAAGTGCAAGCTGGGGTTAGGAGACAGCTAATGTTGATGTCCAGTGGTGGAACAGGAATGTGCCTTTTCTGCATGCATCGTTCAAGGCTGGTGTTCCCAAGTTGTTCCCGGAAGTCTAGGGTAACTTCTAGAAAGGGTTCCAGGTCAGCTGAATAAAGAACCGTGAGTGCTTGTAGACTTCTACAAGCAAGAGGTCATCTTTTTAGCATTAGAAGTGTGTATGCCAATGTGTGGGTTATTTTTGGTCTGTTTATTACTTTAAAGATTTGTTGAATACCTTTGACAATGGTCTGTCTCTTGAAATTCTGTTTAGGATGAAATTAGACAAAAGCAAGTACATGGATTTTTAACCATTTTTCTCAGCTGTTTTGCAGAGCTTTGGATTAATATCAGTAAAAGAAGCTTTTCTTGTCTTTCTGGATTCTATTATTATTTTGTCTGTAAGAAGTCTTTGATGGTGAAAGGAGGGATCCACTGAAAATAAGCCATTCCTCATTCTAGCAGCAGAGCCTGCTCCTTCCTGTATAACTGAGACACAGCAACTGAATAAGAGAACCTGATAGAAATATATGGGCTCATTTAACATTCTGTCAATTTGTAGCAGAGAAAGTTCATATTAAATTTACTTTGTCCCCTAAAAGATCAGCTTGGTGAGACATGCCCTTCAGGGATAAGTTCGTCTAATCATAAATAAAACATGCACTTTCCAAAGAAGACAAAGGAAGGAAACAGAACTGCAAGATTCAGCAGTAAATTAAGACTATTGCTTTAGTTTTCTGCAGTGCTTTTTTCCTTAATAGTATTGCTGTCAGTTTTGGTTCATGTAGGCAAAGGTTCTGTTTCAGTCTCCTCCCAGCTAAGTTCCTGGAGTTTTGTTTTTTACTGGTGTAAAATGATTTGGAGTGTATTAAATAGATTTAAGGTTTTTTTTGTTTTTTTTTTTTTCGCCTGCTGGTATTTAATTGTGCTTTTGCAAGAAAGAAAATTCAAATTTGGGATCAGATTATCTACTAGTTACAGTAATTTTTCTCGAATTCTGGTACTGCAGTTGCTGGATTTCTGGCTCTCAACATCTTTAGTATAGAGTAAAAGTATGTAAGGCAGGAATTGATGCCTTACATAATCAACTTTCCTCAGTGAGGTGGTTCTGTTTTTGCTGGAATGCTAGCAAAATGTGTATCAAAGTTTAATTTTTTCTTTCTTGAGGAAGGTCCTTTAACTGCTGGATGCAGATAATCTGCAGCCTGTAAAACAGATACTAAAGTCAGCATGAATCTTTGTGATTTGCCCAGCTATGCTGGTAAAAACCAGGCACATTTTCTATAAAATAACTGAATTTGGAGGAGTGATTCTTGCCTTGCAATTAAATGAAATAAAATACAGTAATATAAAATATATATGTAAATCAAATAAAAAGCTTTGCTGTGCTTGACCCTTTAATGCCAACTTTATGGTTGTCTTCAGAAGGAGCTGATTCAGATATACAGTAATATACGTTGATCCAAGAACACCTCTCAGTGAGTTTGATTTGGTATTGAGCATTTGAAAAATGGGAAAAAGATACAAGCAGCAGTGAACAGGGGTTAAAATACTCCCTTGTGGCCTGGCATTTATTTCAGAGATTGCTTTCCTCAGACCTATTGCACTGTTCCGGCTGACTAGTGATAACCAAGCTGCTTCCTCTGATGTGACCAGATATTGCATGCAGCAGATGATGCCTGTCATCAGGATCTGCTCTGAAATCGAGGCAGATCCAAAACATGGTGGGAACGTTTGGGCTGGTTGTGGTATGAAGTGAAGGCAAAGAAGAAAGCAGTAACATTACACTTCAGTGTTCACCTTTCTGTCGGTAATACGAATCTGAGCTGCTTGTTGCGATGATGTATGGTGCAACATCTTTACTTTACACCTGGGTGATAGGAATGTGCTTCTGGTGGATCGCAGTTGCGCCAGTAAATGCAAATTCCCCTTAGGCGGTGTCATGGAGTTTTTGCAGAATTTGCTTGCTAATGCCAGCAGAGAATTACTTCCAAGATCTCAATCCTCAGACTGCATAGGCATTCAAGTTGATGGGAACTTCCCAGTCCGTGAGTCCTGTTCTTCTGTCCTCTTATTTCCAAGGAAATACAGAGTAGCATCAAGCCTGTTGCAGAATTGTATGTCTAAATCATAGATGCTTTGTGAAATGGATTGCTTAATGGAATGAGCACTGATATAAACCTAAATAATTACCAATATACTGGCATATCAGGGGAGGGGAAAAAAAGAGAATCTAGGAATTTTTTTTATTGAAACAGTGGTGAAGTAGATTGCCTGGTGTGTGCATCATTGGACTCATCACGTTGGGTTGGAGCACAAGCTGTTATTTTTGACTGAACTGTTTCATTGTAATGAACAGCAAAATTATATCCATTTTTGACTACTTGGGGATGTAGTAATGGGGCAGGTAAGAGCACAATCCTCATTTTACTTGAAGGGTATATTTTCTGATTATTTCCCTCTTGTTGCCACAACGCAACAGTACAATAATCCAAGGTCTTCATAGAACATTTAGTAATTTTCATCCTTAGATAATTCTACTGAATACTTTGCTGAAGCATGGGTAACTTTGCAGAGGGTAATAATGTTTTCCTATGATACATACAGCAGGCTTTGCCCTGGTCTTGCCACTGTGTGACTTGTTATTTCCTGCTTTTGATACTAGAACAAATGCATGTCCCATTTTGCTTGGGAGCCTGTTTTAGTGCATGATGAAGGACACAGTGCTGCTGCATGTGGAGTGTGGGATGTGCTGTTTCTAATGGACTGAAGGACTGTCGTTCATTCTGAAATGTCTCAAATGACTTTAGGACCTTTCCCATGCTCATGAGCATAGTTGAGTCATTTGTGCTTTGTATCCTGCAGACCTGATGCTCTTCTGTGCCAGCTCAGCCTCTGGTATGCTTTCCTGCAGTGGTTATTCCTGTCCATGTCTACCCTTGGGGTTTTCCTAGAGCAAATCAGCTCTTCAGGCAGAGGACAAGCTATCAGACGTGCACCCCAGCTTTACATTTGCTGGGACACATTTACCCTGCTTGTGTGAGACAATGCAGTATCTGACTTCTCAGAGTGAAATGGAGCTTAATGATTCTCTCCTGAGGTTCCCTGCCAGCAGTGCCAGTGCATCCTCCACCTATGGCAATCCTGAGTGTCATGTGATAGTTTTGCCCAAATACCAGGGTTCTGCTTATGGGAAGGGTTTGGCATCTGTCTGTGCTTCTTAGTTATCTAAATACTCAATCAGCTCAAGGGGGTTTAGAAACAGTTGTGCTCTTGCTAGGATTCTTGTTCCTAAAGCCGCCTAAATGCTTCAGATTTCTTCAGCTGATCTTGAGTGAAATACTTCAGTTCCAGGCTTTGGGTATAGTGCTGTGTTTGGTAAACTATTGTGGCACATTGGCCACAGGATTATTGCTCCTGTTGCTACTGTGTATATGACACTAGGGCAGGCAGAAACTGGGGGAGAGGAGCTGGACAACTAAGGCAGTCTAAACCAAACTTTCCAATTTATTTTATTCTGCTGTCACATTCAGAAGTATCATTCTTCTCATGTGGAATGCTTGGTACGATTGCCAGGGCAGAGTTAAGTTATGCTAGTACACAAAACTGCATATCCAACACAGGTTTGGATTTGCAATCTTAACTCAGAAGTTCCTATGCTTGCTAAGTATCTGATCCTGTCATGAATGCAAGTGTATACTGAATATTGCCCTGAAACTGAGGAACTTCTTTTAGATTAGCTGCTCATAGTCATCACATCCTACTTATAGGTGGCAAAAATGTTAAAACATGACTGTCCTCTACCTTAAGATTAAACTCATTGATGTGCACTCTCAGTTTATAGAATCATAGAATTGTTTAGACAATGACAGTTTTCTCTCAAGGCTCATAAAATACAGGGAGGAGGTGAGATGTGCCAAAGGCCCTTTAAGTTGACCAGAAACTAAAATTTCCACTAATTACTATTGAATTCAACATACGCTATTCCACAGCCCCTGTGTTTTCGGAAGTTTCCCATGCCTGTCTAGAAAATACGAAGTTCATGTCATTCTTTTTCTCTGCTGGTACAACGAAGATGCAGCAGCACGTTTATTAATTACCTTTTGGTGCTTCCGGTCCTTGGTTTATTGCTCTTAGCACTGGTCCATTACACACAGGAGGGATTAAGACCCTCCAGTGAGCTTCTCTGGAAGGAAGTGGTTGAATTGATGGTAGCCTGTTTCCCAAATTGTTTTCATTGTTGTTGCTTTTTTTTTTTTTAAATGGGGACATGTCACTGAAAATGGAGTAGTGTTCCATCTGTTTCTGTGACTGATTGAAAGCCAGATACGGACTTTTTATTTGAGAAAGTCCTCAGAATCAGAATTTTAGGTATATATTGTACAGATAAAACCCAGACCCCTTGGTGTCTTCTCCCCCTTTCCCCCATGTGTTCACGTAAGACCACACAGCCTAAGCCAAGTTCAGATTATTACTATTTTTTATTACTGGTACTGTTTCCTTAGTCAGTTCATGAGCAGTCAGAAGCTGGCTCTACTTGGTTGTCATCCATCACTATTCAGAGACATTAGTTTGTACCTGGAAGCTGTCCTGGAAGTTGACTGAATACTACTACTTTGCCTTCTTTTCCAGCCTGTATCAGACATGCATTTTTATCAATATATTCTGGGCAACAAGCAGTGCAGTGTGAAAAGCAGCCAGCTGAGGCAGGACAGATCTTTGATGCAAGCAGTGGCTTTATCCCATAACAACAAGCTAGGAATTTTCCAGCTGACAGATGCCAGAAGATTGCAATTTGTTGGAAGGTTGGCATTCTTGTGGTAACGTGTCATCTGAATTGACAAATGAGGAATACCTTTCAGGTCAAAGAACAAATTCCAGTCGAAGGGAATAAGCAGTACCCCAGTCCTAGGGCTGTGCTGCCGGACTGTGGGGCTCAAAACTTGTAATTTAAAGGAATTTTCAAAGAGGACAGAAGTAAAGTCCTGCCTCTGGGATGGAGCAACTTGCTGCATTGGTGCAGGCTGGGTAGGTAGTAGCAGAGCAGAGCATGACCCAGGATTCTTGGGGAGCAACACCTTGAACATGAGTCGGTGTGTCCTCTTGTGTTGAAAGCTAATAACCTACTGGGCTGCGTTAGCTGGAGTGTAACCAGCAAACTAAGGGAAGTGATAAATTCCTTTGTCTCAGCACTGGTGAAGCCACATCTGGACCGCCCTATTTTGCAACCTCTGCCCCATGGTTCAAGAAATTATTGGACTGGAGAAAAGTGCAGGGAAGGCCACCAAAGTAGTCAGGGGGCCAGGGCATCACATGTAGTTGTATTTTTCAGTCAGTTAAAGATACATTAGATGTAAGATGGAATCAGACTTTTCAGAGGTGTACAGCAGAAGGACAAGAGGTAATGGATGCATGCTGCAGCAAGAAAATCCACATAGAGAACAGGTATGTGCTGGAATAGGAAACAGTCCTGTCCTGAGCAGGAGGCTGGACAAGAACATGGAGGTCCCCTCCAACCTCTGTCACTGTAATTTAAATACTGGTCTTCCAAGTCCTGCTTAGTGCTTCCAGCTTTGGGATGATGGCTGTTCTAGGGTGAGGTGATGTCTCCTACGAGAGCACAGGGAATCTGCTTGTCTACTCCAGTGATTGAAGAGCCTGGCAATGAAGAGATAGGGTCCCTCTCTGGGTTGCTAGAGTGCCAGATGGGGCTCCCTGCCACAAAAGAGCAGGGCCCCTGTCCCTCTTTTGTCAGGATAAATGTTGTAGGCTCTCAGTTTTCTCAGTGGAAAAAAAAAAAAAAAAACCAAAAACCACTTACTATGAAAATTGTGATGTCTGTTTTCTGGGAAGCTCTTATGTTTTCAGAATGTAATGTAGGCTCTGACATCAGACTTGCCTATGAAGGAGAGGAGGAACCTGAGTGGTGGTTAGGGAAGTGATAATCCTGGGTCCTATGCATGCAGATGGCTTGTGACCAGAGGGGAAAATGTAGCTCTAAGTTGCCTGCTGAACGAGGTGCTCTTTGTGCCATGTAGTCACGCCCTGGACAGCTTGTAGGGCTCTTGTAGGGGAGTGGAGAAGCCTCATTATAAAGGCGTATGCTGTGCCAAAACATTCTGCAGGTTAATTGGAATTATATAGCTGCTAACATTGGGCCTGAAACTGGAAGAAATCTTTCCTTCAAGCATTTTGTTGCAGGAAAGTGTAGTGATTTGAAGGAGCTGGAGTGTACCTCCCAGCTTGGCAGCCTTTGGCAAGGCTTATCTTCAGCAGAAGCTGTGGTCTGTTTCTTGTTCAGCAAATGAGAATCACACCCCAGCTGTTGGAAACTAAAATTTGGGCCAGTCCTCTGGATCAGTATCACAATTTCTCTGTCCTGTCAAGGTCACCCCAATGCCTTTCTGAAAGGAGATGGGCGATACCTTCTGTGGCTCAGTCAAGTACATGGTATGAGTTCAAACACTGAAAGCACTGTCTTGTTCAGTACAATACAGAGAACTGAGATTATATGTGGCATCTATCTTCAAAACATTAAAAGGAAAGGAATGAGCTGTTAGCTCACTCTTCAGGAAGGATGGGTCAGCACTCTGTGGTGCAGGTATCAATGTCTGAGTGGTATTTTCCAGATCAGTCTAGACAAGCCTCTCTTTGCTTGTATTTGGCATGTCTTTGACCAAAAGAGGTTAAACTGAGACTGAACCACATTCCTAAGCCTGTTTTGGTTGATTTACATATGTTGGAGCAGGATACACTGAGAGCAGTGGCTACTAAGCCACAAGGTAGCCTTGTGGTTGTACTACCACAAGGTATACTTAGAGTATAGTGTACAGTTCTGGTGTCCTCAACATAAAAAGGACATGGAACTGTTGGAACAAGTCCAGAGGAGGGCCACGAGGATGATCAGGGGACTGGAGCACCTCCCGTATGAAGACAGACTGAGAAAGTTGGGGCTGTTCAGCCTGCAGAAGAGAAGGCTGCGTGGGGACCTCATAGCAGCCTTCCAGTACCTGAAGAGGGGCTACAGGGATGCTGGGGAGGGACCCTTCATTAGGGACTGTAGTGACAGGACAAGGAGTAACGGGTTAAAACTTAAACAGGGGAAGTTTAGATTGGATATAAGGAGGATGTTCTTTACTGTAAGGGTTGTGAGGCACTGGAATGGGTTGTCCAGGGAAGTTGCAAATGCTCCATCCCTGGCAGTGTTCAAGGCCAGGTTGGACAGAGCCTTGGGTGACATGGTTTAGTGTCAGGTATCCCAGCCCATGGCGGGGGGGGTTGGAACTAGATGAGGTCCTTTCCAGCCTTAACTATTCTGTGGTTCTACTATACCTTGCTGAATCTATGAAGCTGATTCACCTGTGTGAAGAACTCTGTTTCAGAGGCATGAAGAAGTTAGAAGTCTGAGTGCTCCTGCCTTTAGGGCATGAAGCACAGAGCAGAAGTGGGCAGGAGACACAGTCACAACCATCCCTTTTGTATTATCCCTTCTCTAGGTTTGCAGCTGTCCAGGTGAAAACAGCATGGCTCCTATTGTCCTCCAGAAACCCTATGTTGGGCACAAGGCCATCTGTCACAAGACAGCTTGAAAGCTCCGGAGGCTGCATGGTTGTGAAAAGCATGGACAGGAGAACAAGCTGTTCCGCTTCTGGTCTCTGAAGTGGATTTGCGATGTTATCCCAAAAGCCAGCTCTGTCCTGAAATCTGCTGTTTCACAGAAAGTGAGGGTGCCAAGATGGGTTTACTTTTTGTTTGTCCTTGGCAGTGGTCAGTACAGGTGACCTTTGTGGTGAGAGGGTCCTGTCTCTTTTGTTGCTGATGGACTCCAGTTGCAGTGTTGCTTGGTTAATTTCAATTTCCTATTTGAGGAGTTTCCTTTCTAAGAATTTTTTTCACTACAGTATTGTTTGCCTTTGCATCACTTCCTCTCTCTACATGTTTTGGGGTAAAGTCAAGAGAAGTTTTTTTTCCTGTTTCTGTTGCAATCAATACTGGTACTGGAAGGAGCCCAAGGGATGCTGAGAAAAATGAGATAAGATATAAAAAAAGCCTGCACCTTTATGTAACCTATCTCACTTACCCATTCTGGGTGGAGATCGCTGGTGTGCCTGATCTGAGGGGGAGAAGTTATTCATGTTCTGCTCAGCAATGCTTTCTTATCCTTTCGTTTACTCTCTATTTTCAGTATGTTCCCAATGAGGGTAATGCCAACTTGTCTCGTGTCACTCAGCACCATTTTTCTGCAGTCAGCTGACATGTAAATCCCACAAATGAAATGTGTCAGCAGGAAACAAACCCAGACAATACTTTTGCTTGGAAACTGCCATTTTCTTCCTTTAACCCCTGAAACTTTATATTCTCAAATACTGGCCTTCACACAGGAGCTGTAAATAAGGCAGCTCTATGTTTTCTAGGTTGACCTCTTTGAGGCGCATCTCTTGGAGGGTAGCATGTTTGTGCAAAAGGGAATCTTGCCTCTATTTTGCTGTGCCTGATTTGGTAGGCTTTGCAAGCCAAGTTCTATTTGCGTTAGAAAGGCCTGCAGTGATGAAGAAAGCTGTTTGAGTCAAGTTAGAAATAAATGCGTCTTAATGTTGTGTTAACTGAAATCAGTGTGGTTATGCCCTAATTTAAATATAATAAAATTAAATAAGCTTATAAAGATGCATCTGTATAGTATAGGCCTTTCTTACAGCTGTAACAGGCAATGCAGGATCTTTATAGAGCCTCTTTGACTCTGGTCTGTACCTGGATTCACTGTGCACACATATTGCATATGAAGGAACATGACAGTTGCTCTGATCAGTTAGTCCTTCCAGCCCTGCCTTGTGTGTCTGAAAGTGGCTGTGCATGGATTCATCAAAGCAACAAGGGATGCCATAGTAATCACTGCCTCAAAGGAAGGAGATTTCTTTCAACCTCCCCTGCTGGTTAGTGGCTGGTTTGCATTATGGTGCATCAGCATTTACAAGGAACACCATATATTTACACTATCTTTGATCTCTCACATTGATCTCAATTTAAATTGGTGCTGTGACAGATGAGAGAGAGGTTGTACCTGAAAACTAACTAACTAACTAAAGATGCTCTTTGAGTTATTTGGTGATGAGGACACAGACTAACAGGCCAAAAAATATATTGTAGTAGTAGTAGACCTGACAAACCTGTTTGTCAGTGTGTGGAGTGGCTTTTTGGCTCACAGTAGGAAAAGGCAGCTCTCTGAATTGCTGTCAGGTTGCTGGAATTGAGTGCCTACTTATGTGGGCAAAATAGCTCATTGTAATTTTTGAATAGGCTGTTATTTAACGCCTCGAGTCTCATTCTATGTACGGCAACATTTCAAGGGGTAAAAAGACTACATTTACATTGCTTTTATTAAAATTTATGCTGGCATGGCAGTACTGGAGCTCCAGAGGAAGCTGAGTTGGCTCTTTCATTTAAAGTCACGGTTCTGCCTGCTTGTAACTTAGTACCTGTGGAGATGAGGTTTCATATTCCTCATCTCAGCCTGCCAGGGTATTTCTTCTTCTAAATGTTTTGTAACTGCTCACTACTGTTATGTGTCCTTAAGTGATGGGGCTGGAAAAATGTGTTTTCCCTCCTAGGATTTCCCTGCATTTAGTGTTTGATGCTTTGTTATTTTACTTAGCTAATTTTCTCCTATTGCAAAGACTGGGGACATAGCTTCAACTCTTCCTGTAGAAAAGAGGGGAGCTCCTCAGCCTCCATAGCTGGTGGGAAGGGGCAGGGATGAAAAAGGATGCAAAAGGCTTTGCCTCCCCGGCGCAGGCCAGCCAGCAGCAGAGCCTGGGGGCAGCTGCATCCCCAGCCACTGTTCTGTTCCCCAGACCATACTCCCTCAGTTAATTAACTCCCCCTTGCAGATCTAACAGGCTGAAGTCATCTCCCCTAGCTCTTGGTTCCTTGGAAGTCACTTGGTCTCTTGCCTTTGTGCTGGCATCCCCTGCAGTGTGCAAGGCTCACATCGAAACAGGACTTTGTTTCTCATTTGTCCCATGCTGCTAATAAAGCAAAATTAATAATAATAAAACTCCATAGCTGGGAATAAAGATGACCTCCTTTTACTCAAACACAGTGCAGTCTAGTTTGAATTGCATCTAGTGTGTAAGCTTGCCATTAATGATGTGTGTTCTCTTTGCTCAGGGGATTGTGTGATTTGAATTTATTATTGCAAGGGCCCCACTGAGCAGCTGTTGTTACAGTATCTTGGACATACTGTTTTGCTAGCTGTGAAAAAATTTCTGTGGGTTTGTGGAGGGAGGGAGAGAGTGAGGTGTTTGTTTCAGAATTTATTTCCATTTTTCCTTATTCTCAACTGTTTTGACAAACTGAGTGACAAATCCGTTCACCGATACACATTCTTTATACATGCTGGGGTAGTTTGTACATGGCAGCCTTGGCCCTGGTGATGTCAGGGCATGGCTTAGGTGTCCTTAGAGACAGGAGCCAGCTGTCTTCACTGTTTGTTTGATGTTTGAACCTAGCAAATCTCTGCTAGGCTGCCTTTGAACCCCTGTTGAAATTATGGCTCAGTGCTACTTTGAAAACCTTGTGACAAGCCTTCGCATTTGGAAATGCTGTAGCCTTAAAAGGCTACGAGCATTGTTCAGAGTATCTGGTAGGGATGTCCCTCATGTGAATTGATGCTTCAGCAGAATTTGCTTTCCTGTACCATGGCTTCCCCTTGTTATATTCATTTTCATCTTGATGGTTGCAAAAGTCACCTTTGAAGTCCTTGTCCCATCTAATACTCCCTACTAGATAGTTACGGCCTGCCTGCTCGAAGACCCTGTTACAGCTTCATCTGTGTAAATCCTCCTCTGCTTTGCATCTCGAGTCACCTTTACCATGGCTGGCCACATTTGCCTAATTTGCTTCTCAGAAATGAGGCAAGGGTAAGGAATCCTCAAATCTGAAGTGCCTCAGGACTCTCAAGGATGATGTGCTTTGCATCAGAGGAGTGGACCAGCTGCTGGTCAGTGGTGGATGGGAAGCAGGACTTGTGTGGGGTGAAAATAACTTGGAAGCTCTTGAAAGATGAAGGTAGGAAAAGAGATGCTTCAGTTGTACCTTTGTTTGAAAGCTAAAATGTAGTGTCTTCTTTTTTTTTTTTTTAACTTGTGACTTTGTCATCCAAGAGAGACTAAAATGAGCAAATTGTTATCTTCCTCCCCTTCCTTCCTCAGCACCCCCCCCCCCCCCAATTGATAAACTAGAAAACGTCTAGCTCCTTTCACTTTTTCTGTTCATGTTTCTCAATGAGCAGAGAGAGGATGTCTCTCAGGGTGCTTTCATGGCACTGGTTGCTCAGGTGGAAGCTTGTTGGCAGGTTTGGTGTGCAGTGCTCACAGCACTCTTGTTTCTGTGCTTGTCTGCGTTGCTACAGTGTTGTCATGCTCTGCAGTGTTTTTTATGGTTTGATTAAGAATGTGTAAGGTGGTTATGTTTGGATTCTCTGTCTTGTCTGAGTTATTCATGCAGTCTCACTTAGCTTTTCATGGTGCTATAGTAGCTGTGCACTCTGTTCCCTTCCCACCTCTGTTATTTAGGGCTCAGTACAGCAAAGCTCTCAAGCCCATAGTTTATTCTGAGCCTTAGATGATTTCACTCAGAGCAGAGTTTGGGTCTCTGTTCCAGTTTGTTTTTTTTTTTTTTTGTAATTATTTCTATGATAATCAGAGAGCCAAGATAAGACAGGTAGAACAACAGACATGAGCTTGAAGTATTTTAATTGCTCGCGTCTCTGCAGCAACGTAGCAGTGGAAAGATGCTGTGAAGTGATGCAAATACAAAGCAGATGCTCCAGCTGGTCTGGCCTGGTTCCAGATATGTGTCTTTGAGAAAATAAGCTCCTTGGATCTCACTGGCATCTGGGTGTGTGTGTGTGTGTGTGCTGGTGGTTCCACATAGGGACTGTGTCTCTGCTGGTAACAGACCCAAAAATGGCACTGCCAATGAACAGTTCCTGCTGTCAGTCATCCAGCTGGTTCTGTAATGGTAATGAAGTCCATGGCTTTACCCAAGGCCTGTCTGTTTTGATGACAAAGCCATTGCAAGTATGAGGAAAAGAAACACTGAGAAATTTTCTGCTTTGGAATGGAATATTGTTGCTTTGTTGATTTGAAAGCCAGTTTATGGCATTGGGTCAAAAGTTGCTTCTGCTGCTTCCCAGCCAAAAGTCAAATTTATTGATGGAGAGGTTGAAGTGAGGAAGTGAAAAATCTTGATTTGCTTTTCCTCCTAGAAGAATTGGCTTGCTATTGAAGTGGTCATTTATCTTCTCTGATTAGGCCCTCATTTACCTTAGGAATGTGGTGATACAAGTAATCATTGTGGCCGTTTTGATGCTGTGGAGATCTGGCCTCTGGCTAAATCTAAATCTGGCCTCTGCTACTTCAGTGACTCATTGTCCTTCTGGATTGTTCTGAGGGTATGCCATGGAGTCAGCTCTGTCATTGTGACCTTACAGATGAGGAGTTTCACCTCGGATAACTGAAGTAATTTGCTCAAAGTTACCCAGGCAATCTGAGGCAGGGCAGGGATTCAGACTTCTCTTAACACCTGTTGGACTGACATGTAAGAATTCATGCAGGAAAAATTACTTTTGCTTATACTTTCTGTTCCTCTTTCAGGTGGTGCTGTCATGTAAATGTATGAAATTCTATGTATGGGTTACCTGATAAAGGAGTTTCAACGTAGCTGAAGATCATCACTCTCTGTTTTCCTTTTTTGTGTGTTTTTTTACCAGTGAATACAGGCGGGCCCAATGTACTGATCACAGGACCAGGCACATGCTTATCCCAGTCCTGGTCTCTGGGTGCTGGCATTCAGAGTAAGTCTCTGTCTTCAGTCCTCCTGACATAGTCTCGACCTGAGTGACCCCAGGGTCTTTAAGCATCCTTGCCCCCATCAGGTCACATCCCTGCATTTTCTCCTGTGACCGTGCAGCCTTCCTGTGTTACCACTGGGGCACAAAGGCAAAGACCTCTTTTAAGCTAACAGTCAACAAGGCAGTCCCATGGATGTTTCAGCCTTGCTTTGTTTGGTATCCTAATGCATTTCCAGGCACAAGGTCAAGTGCTTACTGTTACCTTCCAAACAGCTGCTTCCTGCTGTTCTGTAGCAGGTTTATAAAAGACTCATACCTCAGTGGTTTCCTGTGAGCATGCAGCAAAGCAGCTTAGTAGCAGGCTGGAGAAGGCAGCACCATCCAGGATGAGAGTGTGGACACTGTCCGTTAGCAACCTGCCCTGTCTGTCTGCTAAGTGTTGGCTAGCTGAATTTTTCTTCCCTTTCCTTGTCTCTCCTTTACAGACACCTCCCATTAGGTTAAACTGACATATCTATGCAGCTAAAAGCATTCTGAATACATACAGCATATTCAGGAATTAGTATGGGCTGGTCTGTCTGCTTGTGTGAGCTCTGGAAGACCCAACATCTACTAGAGAGATTGGTGATGTGCCATTGTCTGTGGTTCGTGGCTGACATGAGCAAAGTTGTCTTGTGTTCTGCTGTGCAGACAGAGCATCACATGTCAGCTGTGTGGGGTAATTTTACACTGGGGGAGTGCTGTGAAGTTTTTGGGGAGCATTAGGCTCACTTTTTGGCACCACTGTCCAGGAATATTTATGGGTTCACCAGCTGAGATTGCTGGTGAACAAGACCTACAGGGTTTTTGAGTCCAGGTGAGATAGTACTGAGGAACATATATGAGCTTTCAAATATGTGAAAGACAGGAGCAAACTGTTCTCCAGGACTGTTGTGGATAGGACAAGAAGTAATTTGGCTTAAGATAATGCAAGGGAGTTTGGCGTTTTATCAAGAGAGACTTTCCTAAGACTCAGTAGTGAAAAATGTATGAAACAGCGAGACTGACTGATGGGTGGCAGTTTGTCAGCAAGGGTGAATCCAGCAGTCTGCGTTAGGCTGAGTGAGGATAAAGGACTCCTGAGGTCACTTCCAGTACTGTCTTCTGTGACTTCTTTGTTGAGCCAGGTGGAGCAGAAGAGGCTTGTGGACAAGCATTGTTTCAGGTGACCCAGAAGATGCTGTTGATCTCTTCACATAGGGAAGAATAGGATGAAGGAGGACTTGTTACTGCAGAAAACATACAGGTTTCTTTCATTTACTGTATGCAGATTTGAACTTCCTCCTCCTCCTCTGCCTTTTCTCACTGCTGCTTCTGCTGTGGGATGCTGTGGCAGCTGAGTTGGGCTCAGCAGAAATGCACATTGTTGTTCATTTCTAATGCAAGTACCTGTTATTGCTCCAGGGTCTCTGCTGCTCTAGTGGAAGGTACAGAAGGATGGGAATGTCATGCTGCATATGTTACCAGCCAGGACAGGCTTTTCATTGCCTGTGTTTGATGCTGAGGGCTCGAGGAGTTTTTGAATGATAGAGGGTACAATAGGCAGGCAAATTTTCCTGTCACAAGTGCATTCTCCAGGCAAATTTTGAGGGATTTGGAGGGGTCCAGCTTGCAGCCCTGCTTCTCCTTGTCCACATGGTGCTTCAAGAGTCTCCAGGGCACATCTTGGCTTAAAGGGACAGTTCTCATCTTCAGCCAGTTCATGTGGAAAAAACAATTAAAAATCCTGAGCTCGAGCTTGCTTTTGCTGCCTTGTCAGTGTAGAGCACTGAAACATGCAAGACGGGTTGTACACGGTCTGGAGCACTACACTGAAATGGCAGAAAGCAAACACAGAAGAAGGAGGGGAAAGCACCATGAATATTCTTTTTATTTCTTTCTTCTCTGCAGACTAGCAGTTTTTAACACTGAGATGTACAGGGGAGAGCTGAAACTGGGTGGCTGGAAGCAAAAACAGGATCACTGTGGAAGGGAAGAGCAAATACAGGTAGTTTGGGGCATGGAGAAGCCTTTGCTAGTAGTAGTCACAGTACAAAATACACCTCTAACTGCACTAATCAAGCAGATCTCACAACCACATTGCACGAGCATCTCAGACTTCAGAAAAAGGATGTGCAAAATTTTAACAAGAATGCTGGCAGCAGTCTGGGGAGCAGGATTTGCCTTCCTGTCCTTTGGAGAGCCATTAGGTGAGGGTGAGAGGTGCGATTCATCTTGGAGCTGATCACACACCTCCTTGCTCTAAATCCTTTGGAAACCACAGAGCTGCTGATCGGGCAGAAGGGAGAAATACATCTCTGCTGCACCAAGCTTGGGACAGTGCCATTGTCATCTCATCTTCTCTGTGGCTGAAGTTTTATAGAATAAAAAAGAATACTTGAATGAAAAGCCTAAAGAAACACCCCTGAGTATCTGGGGGAAGGAGCTAGGGGTAGATGAGCTTATTGCCTATGGAAATGTGCCAGCAGCTATTGTAGCCCACATTCCCCTTCCTCAAACATTGCCCCATCTCAGCTGTATATTTTTAGTACTTGCGTGCTTGCACCCTGCCAGGAGAAGGACTTCTGTGGTTAGCTAACAAGATAAAGCTGCCAACCTCAGTGTTCTGCAAATGACCTCAGTCCTTAATCTTCTCTGAAAATAACAGGTTACTGCTACTGAAATGTTGCAGAGGAAATGCATCTGAGAAACTGCACAGTGTTTTCAATAAATCCTGGGTTCAGGTGGATAAAAACATTTTAAGAATTCCTTTCTTTACTGTATTTTAGTATTATTACTTGGGAGATGGATGAGATCATGTGTTGGTGTGGTTCTCTTTGTTCTCACTCAGTAACTTGTGAACCCATTGCTCCATTTGAAGCAAGGTAGGTATAGATCTTGGGGTTATTCGATCTTACAAATTATTCTTACTGGAATAACAATTAATGATTAGTAGTAAGATCCTCTGAGTTCCATGAGCATTTAATTACTGTTGGAATTCAGAGAAATGATGTAAGAGGCCAGTGTGGAGTGGAAAATCCTCAGGAGCCAGGCTTTGCTGGCTCTACAGTTCCATATTTGCTTATTTCTATGCTAGACAAAGCCAAGTGAACTTGAGCATATTCAGCAATGACTGAAAGTCAAAAGGCAGAAAAACAAAAAAAAATAAGGTTTTCAAATACATTTTAGTTTGTGTTACTTTTTTTTTTTTTCCAAGTGCACCAGCTTTTTTTCTTTCTTGTAACTCCAAATGGAGGCTACATCCTCATATTTCCCAGATTCTGGAAAAACTGAAAGGAAATTCATTTTCCATGTAGTTCCAGCTTGCATCTGTGACTAGGACAAGCTGCATGTTACTTCATGTGGTATTTTTGAGCAGTTGTTGATGATGAGGCTGAACTGATTAAACTAAATCCCCAGTTTCGTTGCCAGTTAAACAATGAAGACTTAGCCACACCTCCCAAATCTGGCTTAGCCAGCAGCTACGTTAGCTGAATCCTTTTGATTTTTCTATTGATTTTAGCCACCTTTCTGTTGCAACAGGCCAGACTGGAGCTATAGTCAGAGGCAAATTGCAGCCATGACTTTTTATCTCACATTCACTCACATCCATTAGGTGGTGGGATGGAGGTATCTTCTAAGCAGATATGCAGAGATACCTGATCAGCCAGGTGTAGGAAAACGGAGGGTGGGAGGAAGAAACAGGAAGATTTTGAGGGAGATCTTTGAAAAGGCTGTGATTAGTTGTGTTGGAGCTGCTGACCATCTTTGAGCATTTTAGAGGAAGCAAACAGCTGTGGAAAAGTGTCCCAGGGGAAATACTGCTGTGCCAGCCCAGCTTGCACTGTATCCAAGTAGTGAGAACTTAGGTTACACCAATGTACAGCCTCAGCTATATGTCCACTGTGATTCACTCATCTGCTGCTCCTTTCTATAATCCTTGCCTAAGAGGGACTTGTGACTGTGGTGATAATTATATCTCTCTATATATGTCTTCATATTCTGTTCCTTGAAGTGTCTGAAAGCTTCCTCTTTGATGTGATTCTGCTCACCAGAATACATTATACTTTCCCAAAACAAGTACTGTGCTTGTTATAATTATTGCAGAAGTGCTGAGCATTTTCAAGTGCTTTTCATCATCTCCAAATCTGGAAATAGATGACTTAGCACTTTCTTTTTACTGCCAGCTGCTAAACAGGCCAGTTCTGGATTAGTAGAGCACAGGCAGATCCATTGTAAAAGAAATGTCTGTGGTGGTTGTACAGCACTAGTATTGGACCATGACCATGTAATGATGGACATTGTGGTTTCTCTCCTACCTTATATGTAGACTGATGTGGTTTTTGTTTGGGTTTTTTTGGTTTTGTTTTTGTTTAACTTTGATTTAGTTAATAATTGCAGTAGTTCTCAAGAACAGGTACTGGCCTGTGTCTGGTAGAAGAAATGGTCCTTCATGCTGTTGGTCAGAGAATCACAGAATGGTTTAGTTTGGAAGGGACCTTTAAAAGGCATCTAGTCCAGCCTTCGTGCAATGAGCAGGCACATCTTCAATTAGATGATGCTGCTTAAAGCTCTGTCCAACCTGACTTTAAATGTTTCCAGGTATAGACAGCCTGTACTAATGCTCAATAACCCTTTGATGAAGCCATTTTTCCTAATATGCAGTCTAAACCTCCCCTGGTGCAGCATAAAGCCATTTCCTTGTCCTATCACTTACTACTTGGGAGAAGAGACCAACCCCCACCTTGATACAGCCTCCTTTCAGGCCTTCAGGTAGCTGCAGAGAGCGGCCCGGCACAAGCAATCCGGGAGGTTCCTCGATTGTGTGGAAGACAACTTCCTTCTGCAAGTAATAGAGGAGCTGACAAGGAGAGGTGCCATGCTTGACCTTGTGCTCACCAACAGGAAAGGGCTCGTTGGAAATGTGATGTTCCAGGGCAGCTTTAGTTGCAGTGATCATGAGATGATCAAATTTGAGATCCTCAGGACAGTGAGAAGAGCGTGCAGCAAGCTCACTGCCCTGGACTTCAAGAGAGCAGACTTCGGCCTCTTCAGGAACCTGCTTAGTAAGGTTCCATGGGATATAGCCCTGGAGGGCAGGGGGGCCCAAGACTGGTGGTCGATATTCAAGGATCACCAGCTAAAAGCTCAGGAGTGTTGCAACCCAACTAGGAGGAAGTGCAGCAGAGGGCCAGGAGACCTCCTTGGATGGATAAGGAGCTGCTGAGGAAAATTCAAATGAAAAAAGAGGCTTAAAAAAGGTGGAAGCAAGGACAGGTGGCCTGGGAAGAATACAGGGGTGTTGTCCGGGAAGCTAGGGCCCAGGTTAGGAAAGCTAAGGCCCAGTTAGAAATAACTTGGCTAAGGATGTTAAGGATAACAGGAAGGGACTCTATAGGTACACTGCAAATAAAAGACAGACTAGGGACAACATGGGCCCCCTCCGGAAGCTATCAGGAGAACTGGGTACCCTGGATTTGGAGAAGGCTGAGGTTCTGAATGACTTCTTTGCCTTGGTCTTCACTGGCAAAGTCTCTGACTGCACCACCCAAGTCTTGGAAGGCAGATGCAGGGACTGTGAGAATGAAGACCTTGGGCCCACTGTAGTAGAGGATCTGGTTCGAGACCATCTTAAGAACCTGAATGTACACAAGTCCATGGGACTTGATGAAATCCATCCGCGGGTCCTGAAGGAGCTGGCGAATGAAGTTGCTAAGCCACTGGCCATCATATGTGAAAAATCATGGCAGTCAGGTGAAGTTCCCGACGACTGGAAAAAGGGAAATATAACCCCCATTTTCAAGAAGGGGAAAATGGATGACCCGGGGAATTACAGACCAGTCAGTCTCACCTCTGTGCCTGGTAAAATCTTGAAGCAGAATCTCCTGGAAGGCATGCTAAGGCACATGAAAAACAACAAGGTGCTTGGTGACAGCCAGCATGGCTTCACTAAGGGGAAATCCTGCCTGACCAATTTGGTGGCCTTCTATGATGGGGCTACGGAACTGATGGACAAGGGTAGAGCAGTTGACGTCATCTACCTGGACTTGTGCAAAGCGTTCGACACTGTCCCTCATGACATCCTTGTCTCTCAATTGAAGAGATATCAATTTGATGGGTGGACCACTCAGTGGATAAAGAACTGGCTGGGTGGCCGCACACAAAGAACTGTGGTCAATGGCCCAGTGTCTGGCTGGAGACCAGTAGTGAGTGGTGTCCCTCAGGGATCGGTGTTGGAGCCGGTCTTGTTCAACATTTTTGTTGGTGACATGGACAGTGGGATTGAGTGTGCCCTCAGCAAGTTTGCTGATGATAGGACAAGGGGCAATGGGTGTAAACTGGAGCATAGGAAGTTCCACGTTAACATCAGGAAGAACTTCTTTACTGTAAGAGTGACAGAGCACTGGAACAGGTTGCCCAGGGGGGTTGTGGAGTCTCCTACACTGGAGATATTCAAGGCCCGCCTGGACAAGTTCCTGTGTGATGTACTGTAGGTTACCCTGCTCTTGCAGGGGGGTTGGACTAGATGATCTTTTGAGGTCCCTTCCAACCCTTGGGATTCTGTGATTCTGTGATTCTGTGACACCAAGCTGTGTGGTTCAGTTGATATGCTGGAGGAAAGGGATGCCATCCAGAAGGACCTTGACACACTTGTGAGGTGGGCTGATGCCAACCTTATGAAGTTTAACCATGCCAAGTGCAAGGGCCTGCACGTGGGTCGGAGCAATCCCAGGCACAGCTACAGGTCAGGCAAAGAAGAGATTCAGAGCAGCCCTGCAGAGAAGAACTTGGGGTGCTGGTCGATGAGAAAATGAACATGAGCCGGCTTCAGTGTGTGCTCGCAGCCCAGAAAGCCAACCGTATCCTGGGCTGCATCAAAAGGAGCGTCACCAGCAGGTGGAAGGAGGTGATCCTGCCCCTCTACTCTGCTCTTGTGAGACCTCACCTGGAGTATTGTGTGCAGTTCTGGTGTCCTCAGCATAAAAAGGACATGGAACTGCTGGAACAAGTCCAGAGGAGGGCCACGAGGATGATCAGGGGACTGGAGCACCTCCTGTATGAAGACAGGCAGAGGAAGTAGGGGCTTTTCAGCCTGGAGAAGAGAAGGCTGCGTGGAGACCTCATAGCAGCCTTCCAGTATCTGAAGGGGGCCTATAAGGATGCTGGGGAGGGACTCTTCATTAGGGACTGTAGTGACAGAACAAGGGGTAATGGGTTAAAACTTAAACAGGGGATGTTTAGATTTCATATAAGGAGGAGGTTTTTTCCTGTTAGGGTGGTGAGGCACTGGAATAGGTTGCCCAGGGAGGTTGTGAATGCTCCATCCCTGGCAGTGTTCAAGGCCAGGTTGGACAGAGCCTTGGGTGGGATGTTTTAGTGTGAGGTGTCCCTGCCCATGGCAGGGGGGCTGGAACTAGATGATCTTAATGTCCTTTCCAACCCTAACTATTCTATGATTCTATGAATAGGTCTTCCTTGAGCCTCCTTCTGTCCAACCTAAATAACCCCAGATCTCTCAGCTGCTTCTCACGCGACTTGATCTGTCCTAGGGATTTGAAACTGAGGTAGACATCATCTGAGCTAACCAATGTGACTAAGACCGGGCAAATCTACCTAAGGGGGCTCCCCCAACAAGTGTTTGAACCAGACTTCTCTTCCTTTGTTAAAAAGAAAGAAAAAAACAAACTTGATTTTCTGAATTCTACTCAAATTAGACTGTGACTACCTACTGGTGGATTTCTGTCTCCAGAATGTAGATTTTTCTGTGGCATCTATGAAAAGATTTTAGAACTACTTGCAAATATCAGTATTTCAAATTAAACCCCCAGTGAGAATTCTCAAGAGAATATAGCTCCCCAGACAGTTTAATTCAATTTATTGTCCTGAGAAAGAAAGCTTACAACCTATTAATTTAGGGAATGGGACATAGGCTTTGCCAATCTTCACAAACATATTATGAAAACAATAAACCCAGAAAATTCTCTGCATGTAACTTAAAAAAAAGAAATTTCACTAAGCCCTTAATAAACTAAATTAATCACTACGGAGTGAATACTCTGGAAGGCTAATACTCTGAAATACAGGAACTTCTCCAGCTGGATTTGTTCTTTGAAGTGAGCCATTTTGCCTGAAGATATTTGTGGTTTGCTGGAGAAACTCCTTCTGGTCAGTGATACTTTTTAAAAATAACCCTGGCCCTTAGTGTAACTGTAAGTGCTTATGTGTCAGATTTAATGGCAATATGTGAATTTGGCTAATGAAAGACGGTACTCCTCCCTAAAAAGCTTTGCCTGAAGAAGGTTTTCAGCTTATTAAAACATGGACTTATCTCAAATGAGGAATGTTGCTGAATGAGCTTGATATTGCTCACTGCTCTGGGATTCGTCAGGGACAGAAAATGCTGTTTCACTTGCCAGCTTCAACTTCTCTCCTGAGACTAATGAGTATTTTTACTGTGAGACCTGTAATGTTCATGAGTAGTGTCAGTCCCTTTCCCTTGTCTTGTTTCGCTGCTTCCAGATAATAAGAAGATGGAGGCCAATTCTGACACATGCCTTCAAGGATTCTAGATGGGGGAAGCTACCTAGTGTTGTTTCACGCACATTCATTTTCAGTGAATAGATACTGTTCTGGCCTTTAGCCCTTTCAGACTGCTTTTCTTTGGAATCTTGTTTTATAGATGCTGGCTATTCATTTGTGTATTTCAAACACTAGTTGCAATACTTTTTACAACTTCATTTTCTCAGGATAAGAGGCAGTAATGTTGCTGTCATTCTGTTGTGTGTGGTGTTAATCTCATCCCCTCCGGAATTTTCAATTAAAATTCAAAGAGATTGTCTTTTTGTTAGTTCTGTGCATACAGCAGGCAATGCAAGAAAAGAATTCATTAGCATCTGGCTCTAGGAAAGTTTACAAGAGTGAGCTCAGTCCTTACTAGACATGAGAGAAAAAAGAAGCATTTTGTCCTTATCCACTTTCTGATGACAAGAAATGATTCAGTCTGAGTTTGCATCACCTTAGATACTGAAGTAACTGCAGGAGGCAAAACTGCAGGAAAGTGGGATTACTGTTGGATTCACTTCTGGTTTTCCCAAATGGTTTGTTTTATTCTATCCTATCACAGTTCTTTCCCTGATAGCTTTATGTGCCTAAGCTTTTTGTGGATTGTATGCATGTGTAGTGAGGAAATAGTGATGTTATGAAGAAGCAGGTGGTTCTTATCTCCAGGAAGAAAAGCAAAGATCCTGTTGGTCCTGAACTATCTTGATTCTGAATGATTATAGCAAAAAGACTGACACCATTCCTGTGGATTTGGGAACAGTTCTTGTGTGCAGGAATGTCTGTGTAAGCCTGGGGAGAAGGGCTGACTTTGCTGGGGCTGGAGAGAGGGCTAGCTAATGATGCTGGTGTTCCCTGTGTCTACATCAGGGCTTGTTCTGAGCCCTGCTGTAACAGTCCAGAGCACTGCTGAGTTGATGCTTTAAAATTGTTTTACAGGCAGGTGACCCTCTTCACTACAGAGCTGCCCTATGTGTGATTAGGGATGTCCTCTCTGTCTTGAGCCCTGCTTGTATATGCAGACACCCGCAGGTCAGCAGAGGTCATAACGAGAAGTGCTGTTGTTGTCCATGGGTTGGCACATGAGGGTGATGGCTGTGAAGTGATCCTTAAAGGACAATGACTCATCAGGTTGTCATGGACATCTCATTGTTTTGCCTGTGACCCCTTCATTCTGCTCCCACCTTTGCCTCTGTTTGATAATGGGTGATGTTGAGTGAAATTGCAGCCAGGGAAGGAATCTGTATATTCCTCTGGAATGTCGTTTGCATTAACACTTAGTTGTGATTAATCTAACTGTATCTGCTTTGGAATTGGTGTCCCTCCTCTCAGATGATGGCACCTTGTTTGCAAGACTTTCTCAGGTATGCTGAAAGCCCTAAATATTACTTGCTCTGAAGAAGGGCTGGCTTTTACATTCACTACCTGTGGTGAATTTCACTGGTAATGTGATTAATGGGGATGATACGGCGGCTGAAAATTCAGGGGGATATTTGGGCACAGTGACACTCCTTTGGATTCAGAACGTAGGCCTGGAAGGCAGCCACTTGAAGCCCGTGCTGTAGCATGGCTCATGCTGCTTTGTGTGGGGATAAGTAAAACTGGAACCTTGGTTTGTTTGCTCTCTGAGGAGCAAGTTGAATACTGTGTTGGGAGAAGCTGTTAGGGCTGTCTGTTTTGTGCCTTTTATTTGCATTCTTCATCTCTGCTGTTCTGCTGAGGAATTAGTTATTTAGCAGAGCTTGGAAGAGACAAAGGAAATTATGTCATGATGATGCTGTGCTGCTTTTGAATGGTTCAAGTCAAAACAATTTAAATTTTGATTCTTGATACAGAGCTGCATTCCAAAGCTGTGCTCAGAGTGGTAGTAGGCTTCCTGTTAGGCATCACTGTTGGCCCTTGCCTAGATGGACCTTTAGTTTGACATGGCAGGATTGGTCTTGTATTAATTTGCCCAAGGCAATGTTAATCCCCGTTGTGCACAGGGTTTTAAATGTTATGGAGTTTTAACTGTTGGGTTTTTTGTTTTGTTTTTTTTTTTTTTGTAGATCCATTAGGAATGCCATAAAACAGGCTAAAGAGAAGTGGTAATGGGTGTGGGTAGCTTAATGCTGGGAGGATAATTTTTAAAGGTTAACTTTTCACCTTTTATTTGAGCTCTGAAGATCTGTAAGACTTTGGAGATGCTTTGGACATCTCCTGACATGAGTTTTTGTTTTTCTTTTGAGGAGGGTTTATCCCTAGAAGCAGAAGTATTTTATGTGAACAGACGTTTGGCTTTCCACTAGGCTGGTGTTTCTAGCAGATTTCTTGTATACAGAGTTTGTCGCTGGTCTCAGCACTGGTAATGTCCAGTCAATGCCTACAGTGTCATATTTATAAAGAGGCCATGTGATTGCAGAGGAATCTTGCCTCATGAGAACTGTGTGCCTTCAAGTATTCTAATCTATTAGCAATGTTTCCTCCCTTCCTTTGTAAGTAGGTAAGATGCATTGGTGGAGCTAGCATTTTTTTCATAGCACCACAAAACGATTTGGGTCAGAAAGGCCCTTAAAGCTCATCCAGTTCCAACCCCCTGCCATGAGCAGGGACACCTTCCACTAGACCAGGTTGCTCCAGGCCCCATCAACCTAGCCTTGAACACTGTCAGGGATGGGGCAGCCACAGCTTCTCTGGGCATCCTTTGCCAGTGCCTCAGCACCCTCACAGTGAAGAGCTTCTAATATCGCATCTAAATCTCCCCTCTGTCAGTTTAAAGCCATTCCCCCTTGTCCTGTCCCTACAGGCCCTTGTCAAAAGCACCTCTCCAGCTTTTTGTTAACCCATTTAGGTACTGGAAGGCTGCTCTGAGGTTTCCCCAGTGCCTTTTCTTCTCCAGGCTGAACAACCCCATCTCTCTCAGCCTGTTGATTTTTTTTTTCCCCCTTCCCCCCCCCCCCACTTCAGCCGCATTTCACACTTTCAAGATTACATGTGGCCAGCTGGGTGCAAGTAGCTTTCAAACACCTGTTTGTGAACCAAAGACCAGTTCAGCCTCGAACTTCTGAGGGCTGGGCCTTGTGAACTTGGAATAGCAGAGCAGTTCAGACGTGGCAGGTCACTGGGTTAACCGAAGGCTCAGGTGGGAGATGTACTCAAAATAGATCCCCTCCCAGCTGGAAGCAAAAGGTGATAATTCTGATTGGGCTTGGCACTGTTTTAATCCTGGCCAGTTCAGTGATCCAGTTAATGAAGTGGGCCCACAAGTGTGGTGCAGCTGAAAAAAGCAGTTGGAAGCGGGATCATGGCATGTATAAATGTACAGGAAGGCAAGGGATGTAAGCACTTGAAACTGGCTTTTCTGCCAAAACCAGCACCTTGTCAAACTGCCCCTAGGGCATGTATCAGATCTCTGCAGTCTGGCTGGGCTGGATGTGGAAAATGGATCCACAAGGTGCTGCGATTCATCTTAACTGTGTCCCAGTGCAGTCACTGCTGCGGCAAACCGATAGCACAGCTGAGCTAAGCAACCCAGCAAAGACTGTGGTAGCAACAGTCACAGCAGCTCTCGGATGTTCACAGCAGGTAGCTTGGTTTATATAAAATTTATCTTGTTTGCAGGCAGGGAGCTTGCTGCCCTGTTGGCTGCAGCAGGGAACAGTGCCGTGCTGGGAATTTCACTCTGGACTTCGAACATGAGTTTTGAATGCACTGAATGCTCCTCTTCTGCCTTGAATTCAAATGAGTGTCTCGAGGCCTGGCTGTTACCTTCTTTCAGAGAATTTGTCACATCTGAACAAAGCAGAGTTAAAGTACTCCAGATAATCTAATCTAATCTGAAGAAAAGCACCGTGCTGGTTTGTAAGGGTTTGAGTGACAATGTGAGATACAAAGCACTGGAGAATTGACCCTGCTGTCTTTCAGTGTTTCTTAAAAGATGAGCACACAGGTGTGATACAGGAGTGGGTTCAGTGTATGTGCTTAGATTTGTCTGCATTTAAATATGTAGTCACATGTTTGCTGTCCTGCTCTCCATTGCCCTGGTGAGGCTGGGATTTGTGTAGTCTGAAATGCTTTGGACTTCAGCAATGCAGGACCTGTTGCCTTCTTTTTGTGGTAATGTGTACCATGCCCAGGGCATGAGATGTGGCAGCTCTAAAAGGGCGATGCAGCTCCCCTGATACTGAACATTTTGCAGTTTCTGTGGGTTGTATGGTGATACTGGATAAGGTGAAAATAATGTGCATTTAGAGTAATTCAACCTGGTATTGTTGCCTTCCTGCCTTCCTTCTAGGAAGTCCAGTTAAAAATGCTCACATGGTCTCTACTGGTGCTTGCCAGCAAAGTATATATATTTACTTTTGAATGAAGCAGTGAGTGTCTGCTTACTCCTGAATCCCCAACTAAAACTAGCAGGGACCAGTAAAAAATGACACAGAAGATTTATATAGGGTTATATACTGGAATGTATATAGGGGACATTCCAGTAGGCCCTATGCTTTTCAATTACTGCTTACAAAAATTTTCCATATACTAGAAATACCCTGGTCATGTGGGCTAAAAGAACATAGGACTAGAAGGGCACAGGGTGCAATCAGCCTTTCAGCATCTTTCTGCTCTTGGGACATGTTTGTGCTGATCAGAGCCAGCTTCTACAAGGTGTCTTTACTGATCACAGGCTGTTCAGCAGGGCAGAGTCCCAGCTTAATCAAATAATCTTCAATATATCTAGTATGATTGTCTATATCTGACTATTTATAGCCTGAATCCAAGTGCACCAGGCGTGTGTGTTAGATTGTGTCTGAGAATATATTTGGTAACAGATTTACAACTGTGGTAAAGAAGTGTGGCATAGAATTTAGACGGCTGCTCCTGTGGTTCATATTTGTGTTTCTTAAGGATGTTGTAGAAATGCAGGTGTGATAGCTGTCTTGGGGGCTCAATGTATTTACTTATAGAATGACCTTGTCTGTGATTGTACCCTTGACTGAAAGTGAGAAACGGACTAGCAGTTATTTCAAGAGATATATGTACTGCTGTACCTGATTTGGGGGAAGATTTTTGTAGAGAGACAGTGAATGCAGCTGGTACATGAGCCTATATAGGATAGTAGGTGGATGTGTATGTTGCATGCATACAGACACCTGCCTGGTTTGTAATCCTCTGTCACTTGCAACCTAGACATCAAGACTGGACATCTTCAATTTAGCAACACAAAATCAAAGCTAAATTAAAGCAGAAAGCCCTGAATGAAGTTGTTCTTTGTGTGAGCAGGCAGAATGGATTTTCCAATGGGGTGGCTTTAAAGGCAAAGAATTATAAAGGTCATAAAAATCTCCGAAGTTTGCTCCTGCTTTCAGCTATACAGCTGTGAGGCTAGGAGTGACGGCTTGTGACCCTCCTGCCTGCAAACGCTGGGGCTTTTTGCTTCCTGCAAACTGGCAAAAATACTGGCAGTTGATAAACTACCATCTTCATTTGTCATCTCAATCAAGGCTGCTCATCTTCATAACAGATGTGGACAGTTGGTGAAACTGCAGGGAAATGCTTGAGTGCTCATTGTGTCTGAATTAAGAAAGGAAAGATCTAACTACAGAGAAGGAATAAATGATACATAGACTTTCCAACCCTAACTATTCTATGATTCTATGATTCTGTAATTGTTCCCCAACTGCTTTCTGTTTTTGAGTCACAGATGGAAAAACTTTTGTGTGACCACTTGAGTTCCTTCAGCTTGAAATGACAGGGAAAGAGCTTTACAAGGTGATTCATGGACGATAATAGTTTTTTCAGAATTTCATGGAGAGATGGAACAGTGGCAGAAGCGAAAGCAGGGTTTCTGCTCTTGTGTAGATGACGGATAAATCTGTAGAACAAGGCATCATCTGTTCTCTTCCTCTGAGAACAGCTTGGTTTTTTAGAGATCTGTTCCTTCACACGGGGGACCTTTGTCAACAATTAAAAAAAAGGGGGAGAGAAAGGGAAAGAAAAGCTAAAACTTTTTGCATAACCTGCAGGTCCCACTGGTCCCAAACAAAATGAGATGTAAGCAGCTATCTGACTTTAAATAGCACATGGGTGATCAGTCCTCAGAGTCTGGTGTGAGCATCAGTAGCACTGAATGGATTCAGAGAATTAAACAAGAATGAAATCTGTGCTCCTTTCGTCTACATCGGAGTGGCTGAGGCGAAAAAGAATCAATACTTGTTAGCTAAATAGGAACAATACTGTCAGCACTGAAAGTTATTTTCTATGCTTTATACTCTATTTAGAGCTTGCAAATGATCTTCAGTCTGTTGAGCTGAGCCTTTGCTCAGAAACAAAGCATGATATAGGGGTAAAGACTGAAAATGGGTCTGAGGGATGGTTTTAGTTCTCTGCTGTTCCATAAACTCCTCACGTGACCTTTGGAATACCCTTAAGCTTTCTGAAAAGATTATGCACGTCTCCTTTTTATGTGCCGCACTGTCCTGGGTTCAGCAGCAGCAGTCATTTTTCTCCTTCTTAGTAGCTAGTGCAGTGCTATGTTTTCATTTTTTGGCCTGGGAACAGTGGTGATAACGCTGATGTTTTCAGTTGCTGCTCAAATGTTTGGTCTGGCCAAGGACTTTCTGAGCCTCATTCTCTGCCAGGGAGGAGGGGAAGCTGGGAGGAAGCAGAGACAGGACACTTGACCCAAGCTAGCCAAAGGGGTATTCCATACCACAGCATGTCATGCCCAGGGTGTAACTGGGAGTTACCTGGAAGGGCAGGGACTGCAGGGTTGGAGAGGTATCAGTCGGTTCTCAGCTGGGGGGAGTGGCGAGAGTTACTGGTCGGCTGGTGTTGAGGTGTTGTATTCTTTCCTCTTGTTATTTCCTTCATCATTATTATGATTGGTGGTAGCAGTAGTGGTTTGTGTGATACCTTAGTTACTAAACTGTTCTTATCTCAATCGGTGTGAGTTGCATTCTTTTCAATTCTCCTCTCCGTCCCTCCGGGAGTAGGGGGAGGGCAAGAAGGGGGGTGAGTGAGTGAATGAGGTTTGTGGTTGGGTTTAAACACAAGAAGGACAGGGAATTGCTTGAAGGAGTCCAGCGCAGAGCCACAAAGATGATTAAGGGAGTGGAACATCTCCCTTATGAGGAGAGGCTGAGGGAGCTGGGTCTCTTTAGCTTGCAAAAGAGGAGACTGAGGGGTGACCTCATCAATGTTTACAAATATGTAAAGGGTAGGTGTCAGGATGATGGAGCTAGGCTTTTTACAGTGATATCCAGTGATAGGACAAGGGGCAATGGGTGTAAACTGGAACATAGGAAGTTCCACGTTAACATCAGGAAGATCTTCTTTACTGTAAGAGTGACAGAGCACTGGAACAGGTTGCCCAGGGGGGTTGTGGAGTCTCCTACACTGGAGATATTCAAGGCCCGCCTGGACAAGTTCCTGTGTGATGTACTGTAGGTTACCCTGCTCTTGCAGGGGGGTTGGACTAGATGATCTTTTGAGGTCCCTTCCAACCCTTGGGATTCTGTGATTCTGTGTAAACCACAACACACACTCATTTATATCAGAAGTGATTGTGGGCTGGTAATCTTGGTCTATGACCAAGTTCAACCAAGTCTATCTGCTTTTGTTCCTGGGGGACTTGGATCTTTCTCAGCTTTGGTTTGGTGATGGTGTCTCATCCTTCAGTGACTGAAGCTGCAATATGAGCTTACCTCTGTCTGCTCCCAATGGTTAAGATGGGAAATCAAAAGAGCTGCTAAACCTGTTTGTGACTCTGGTCATGGCCAAGAGGCCCTGGCTTGTCCCTTTCTGTAACTTTTCAATATAAACTCAAAGAACTCTGCTGGCAGCCTGAAAAGGTTGCTGCTCTTTCTCTGTGCCAGCAATAATCTGCACCACCTTAACTGGCTGAACACTTTTCAGGTACTTGTAATTGAGACACTTTCAAGTGTTTGTGGCTTTTCCTTTCCACTGGTCTTGCCTATGCTGGCAGTGATCTTACCTGCATTTAACTTTGCCTTCTGGATTGTTGAAGAGAAGCATGGATTTAAGAAGTCCAAAAGAAAGATTAAACCATCATTTTAGCTCATGTTTATGCAAAGGAGGCTGCCTGCTCTTCCTATCTTGGGTTGAGAAATTGTATTCTACTACAGCATATCTCTGAGGAAGGATTTGTGTGATGATGTTAGCAGCCTACCTTACACTGATCTTTATAGTTAATTGCAGGTGATAAGCCTGCTGCTGGCAAAGTAGCATTTTCTTCTTGAAAAAGGAGTCCTGTCATCTGTTGTGCTGCAGCATGAAAGCACTTTGCAGTTTTTTCTGCTTTTAACTGTCGGTGTCTGTGGCTTGGTGATTATTTCTGCTTTGAACCCAACATACACCTGAGCCACAGTATTCTCTGTGGACTTCTTGAAGTGTACCTGATAGAGCTGTGAGGTCTCTGATCTGACATGTCACCAGTTCTCTGGGACATGCCTTTGGGTCTTTAGTTTGTCCCTTCTTACAAAGCTTCCTGCCAAAATAATTCTCTTCAAAGGCACTGAGCCCTTTAGGCCAAAGCCACTTGATGCCTTAGAGCTCTGAAAAGCCTTCAAACTGCAGCATTTCAGCTGGTCTGCAACCTGCAGAATAATCTCCCAAAAGATAGTCACCACTAGTCTCCTCTGAGACCTCATTAGAAGACCTGAAGATTTTCCTCAGTGGATTTACGGCTCAGTCCTGTATCCTGGCAGCAAGAGAGTCCCTACTAGCTGTCATTCATCTATCTGTCCTGCCCTTCCCTTCTGGCAGATCTCTTGGGCTTGCTGGGGACACTGAGCCAGGGTAGCCTCAGAGCATGAGGTGCTGTCTGGGCAAACTCCTTTGTTCACCCTTCATCACAGCTTTATTTCATGAGAGCTGAAGCTTTGTTTCAGCTGACTGTCCCCCCAGGGCAGGATGTGGCTTTCATAAGGAGACAACATCCTTACATCTTCCAGCCAGATAGATGGTGTGGTGTGAGACTTCTCAAGCTGTCCTGTCATAGTCTGGGAGAGATCTGGCTGAAGGTTGGCCAGCTAGCTCTGGTGCAAGAACTTTCTGTGCTCAGTGAAGGAGGTGATCTCTGGATGTTCTGTACTGCTTTGTAACGTGGACCAGTGCTGGTGATTGAATGCTGCTTTGTCCCTGTGGACTGGGGTCAGGAGGGGTGAGAATAGAGCAATAAGCTCATGAAAAGCTCCTTAAATTTTATGGGAAAGACACTGGATCATAAGGTTGCTGGAACTTTCTGGAGTGCACCAGGGCACAGCAAACCCTTTTTCAGACCTTACTGCCCTCGAGGAGAGAGGCTTAAAAATTTGGCTTTCTTTACAGTTCTGAGGAATGGTGGCTTGAGAGCTGTTATTGTAAAATCTGTATGGTTGTACCAGATCTTCTTCTTGAAGAAATCTCTCTTACAGTGTCTTTTTTGGGGTGTATGAATACTGCCTGCAATATCACCCTGGAAGGGGATATATTACAGCATACAGGGCAGTGGCAGATCAGTGTCTTGAGGCTTGATGGGATTGCAGTTTGCTGTGCAATGCTGGGTGGCTTGGAAGAGCATACAGGTACTGTAACTGATCTCAAAACTCTCTTGCCCTGCTATCTCTTAACTGTTCTGCCTCTGATTTTAGCAGGCAAAGCATCTGCTCAAGCTCTTGTTCTTCAGCCTAATTATCCTCAGTGTTTTTCCCCCTTTCCAGTTTGCCTCTTCTGTATTCTTGCATGCCGATTTCCACTGTTTGTCACATGCCTGTTAGTGAATCTCTGATTTTCTTTCCTTGTAACCTCCATTATCTCTTCCCTTCCTCACCAAGTCCTTTGTTCTTTTGCAATCATTTCCTGAATATGGCCACAGTCGTTGAGGTCGGGTTTGTAAAGTTGTCTTCAAAGCTACTCCTGGGCCTGAAGCCTACCATGTGGTACATTTAAAACCTCTGCTTTTAAAAATCACTACAAGGAAGACTAGGAGCATCTGCTTTGCTTTTACAGACAGAATGTAAGCAGACTGCTGCGTTGGCCAGAATAATGTGGTCATTAAATCACTGTGATGTTTTTTATTGTCAGGTTGAAGTTCTACCACTCAAGCCTAAGAACAAAGTGCTCTCAATTCTGCATGTGTAAGCAAACAGTCACTTTATGTTAAATGGATTGATTAAATGTTCTCTTTAAGTGTGCTCAGTGAAGCAAGTGCTACCAAATCTGGATCATCTTCTCAGGTGAAACATCCTTTTCATTCCTAAGACTTCTTTTAAGAAGTCAAGGGGCCTATTTAAGCTCAGTCTTGAAGCATTCAAAATTGGCTTAATTTTGCCAAACTTGATCCTTTTAATGAAAGAGTTGCTTGCTATCCAGTATGCATAAATTTTAGTAATGACTAAAACAAAGCGGCATCAGGTACGTGGTGGATGCAGGGAAAGTTTACGCTCTGCCCTTGGAAGTTTGTGATTCCTGCTGATGCCAATATAGTCGTATTTGTAAGTGAAGCAAGAATTCAGCAGTTGCTTCCATGTTGGCTAGATGTCCTGGCAGTCAAAGAGACTTGTTTTTCAGTGATATCCAGTGATAGGACAAGGGGCAATGGGTGTAAACTGGAACATAGGAAGTTCCACGTTAACATCAGGAAGAACTTCTTTACTGTAAGAGTGACAGAGCACTGGAACAGGTTGCCCAGGGGGGTTGTGGAGTCTCCTACACTGGAGATATTCAAGGCCCGCCTGGACAAGTTCCTGTGTGATGTACTGTAGGTTACCCTGCTCTTGCAGGGGGGTTGGACTAGATGATCTTTTTAGGTCCCTTCCAACCCTTGGGATTCTGTGATTCTGTGATTCTGTGCTTGGGTATCATGAGGACTGGCAGCTTGAGGGGCTGCAAAGCTTCCATTTTAATTGTTTTAATGAGGTTGCAGTCTTCAATTAAACCTTTCTTCAGGCAAAGGTGGATACAGGTGCATGCAATTGCTAGCTGCACTGCTGCTGAGGAGGATGGGTACTGCTGTTGAGTCAAGGTGGCCAATTACACCAGTGGCTTGACTTCTCCTTTCACAGTTTTCTCATGCCATGTGTAGAGAATTATATTACAGGCTGTGTTTTCAGGTGGCTTTGTCCAAGTGTGTAATATTGTTTCCCTCTTTCCAGGTAAAATTATTATTTCTTTTGAAAATTGAGCCTTCCACACTATTATAAACTGGTTAAAAGCTAGAAGGAGTAAAACATTGCACAGTGTGCAGTTTAGGTAGGACCTACAGGGAGTGCACACGAGCACTGAGCCAGTAGGTACTCTCCAAAGAGTTTTGCTGGGTCACATAGATTAGAGCAGCCATTTATCTACTTTAAATTGCTCTGGCTTAGGTCAGGCTGAACTACGGTTAGAGAATTGTAGAGCTGAGAACAGCTCTCTGATTAATGCTAAGAAGTTTCTTCTGGAAGCAAAGTTTGAATTGATATTTTTAATGGGTTCTTGAGACAAAAATTTTTAGGTGAGGGCTTGTTTCCTATCAGTTTGTATTAAATCTTTTGTTGATGTTCTGGAGCTTAAATATGTTTACAGCTTCTGTAACTGAAAGCAAGAAATAGTCTCAGGATATCTTACAGATACGTCAGATATCATCTACAATATGACAGCAATAAACACATGAAACTGGGCTACTGGAATCCTTTTTATCCTGTGTATGCACAGGCTTTTTACATCATTGGGCTTTGTGCCTGACAACTGCAAGGATATTAATTATTATGCTGTAATTCATCAGCTGAAGTATCTTGCAGAACTGTTATTAAGCCAAATTCCAAGGCCTTTGCTAGGTCATTAAGCAAAAAGTAAGTAAAGACTAATTTACCCCATTATTGATCAATGAATTAAATATGTTCTGAATATGTTCCTGTTTTCAAAAGCAGTGTACTGTTTGCTTGAAAAGTGAATAAATTAGGTAAAAATGTGTAGAAAGAAGAATAAAAAAATCTCTTCACAGCAGTTTAAATGATTTTGAAAAATAATTATTATTTCTGCAGAGCCACATGAGCCCAGACCAGTTCATAATCTGAGGAGCTACTAGGCTCCCAAGAAATGACAGAGAACGTGCCGGAATTGTATCTGTAAATTGTACCCTATAAAGCAGGTCCTGGTCTTACTCTGTGATCTGTTCCTCCTGTCTTGTGGCTCTCCTGTGGTATGCAATAGAGGACCCCCTTTGCTGTCCCAGTGGAGACAAGGCATCAGATTTTCAAATCTCCCCATGCTTGGACTCTCTTCCTCACTTTCAAGCTTCTCTATCTTGTTGGCCTTGGTTTCAAGGCCCTCAGGTTCATGACCTACCTTGGGTAAGACCATGACCTCAAAAAATTATCTGTGCAAGGGGTTGACTTTTCCATCTGGACATTACTTGGTCCCAGATGTATGAGTGACCTTGCCATCAGTGGTCATGGAGTCACTTCTCAAATCCCAGGATCTGTGTTATCCTGAAGTCTCTCTGATGCCCAGGATAGTTTCCTCTTCCTTGGCATGGGACTGACCTGGGACAGGCTGGTTTTCAGGCATGAGTTTTCAGATTACTCCTGTGGCAGCAGCGTGGTGTCACCCTTCAGCAAGAGCCAGGTCCTCCCCATGGGAAGCACTGGTCAACTCAGTTTAGCTCCCCAGACCTCATACTCAGCTTCTGAATCAAACCCAGCTCTGGTCTCTGGGTACAGCTGCCAGTGATGTTTTCAGTTGCCAGGGTCCTCTCTAGGTTTGGAATAACTTTCGGAACCAACAACTCTGTGACTTCCCACAGGGACAGGAGATCATTTTTTGGAGCCTATCAGCTGAGCAGCCTGTGGGGTTTCCAGTTTTTTAGACCTGCTTTTGTGTCAGAATCTGACAGGCTTAAATCCCACAGTACTAAAGAATTGCAGCAGATATTTACTCTTCTTCCTGTTATGGTAGCACCTGAGAGGCTGTCTCTGCAATGTGAAGTGTGTTGTGCTGAACTGAGTTCATATGCTTGAATTTTAGACAGATCCTGCCCCATGAGCATCCAATTCAAGCGGATAAGGAAGCTGCAGAGAGCAGAGAGATGAATACATCAGGACAAAGTCATGAGGGTGTCTGTAGCAGAGACAGATACTAAACAAAATCCTCACGAGCTCCCTTACCCTGCAGACCATGGTACCTTTTCTAAGCAGACTGCCATCTCATTGGGCTGGGCTGAGGGGAATACACTTTGCAGGCATATTACATCTGCTGTCATCCCACAAAATGAAGGGAAGTTGGAGAATGCTTTTGTTGCCTTTTTTTTTTTTTTTTTTTTTTTACCATAAGTATGTAAGCTTCTGGGATCATTAGAATGAACTTTTCCCCATAATTCAAAACCAATCACTTGTTTTGACACTTGCAATCTGGCTCTTTGCTCGTGTTTTTTCTGGTGGTTGTGTTGAAATGAGCAGCCTGCATTCTCTCATTCTCTTTGCATGACTTGAAGAGAGAAGTTCAGGCTTCTATTAAATTCCCATTGAGAGACAAGTGCTGAAATGGCGAGCTAGGTAAGATTTATAGTTCAGTGATTTAAAGCATGTAATCAAATTTGTTGGGTGAGTAGCACATTCCAGCCTGTTCCTATTACTGTGGGACAGCTGAGGACAGAAGTGCTAGTGGGTAAGCAGAGAACTTTGGTGAGGCACTGGAATGGGTTGGCCGAGGAAGTTGTGAATGCTCCATCCCTGGTGGTGTTCAAGGCCAGGTTGGACAGAGCCTTGGGTGACATGGTTTAGTGTGAGGTGTCCCTGCCTATGGCAGAGGGGTTGGAACTTGATGATCTTAAGGTCCTTTCCAACCCTAACTATTCTATGATTCTGTTCTAACTGCAGTAGAGATAGAGCAGGGGACTGACAATAGCTGGCTGGTACCAGAGGCAGTTTCTCTTACACTGAAAGTGTCTATTTCTGGCTCCTGCGTATTATGGCACATATATTTCCCAGAAGGTAACATGGCTTTTATTTGAAGCAAGCTCTTTCTGCTGACTCCAGGTGGAAAGCCAAGGTATATGGGTTATGGGCTAGTATGTGCAAATCACCTTCAGTGTAACAGGGAAAAGAGGCTCATTTCTGTGCAGGGTTTTATGCTGAATCCTGCAATTGGTATGCTCAACCTGTGGCTTTTGGGCCACGTGTATCTTAAGTACAATACAAATGGACTGACTTTGCAGCTGGCAGTGGATCTATGCTGAAGGAGGTACTGTGGGATGAAGTGGGAGATAAAATGCTGTTCACCAGGACCACGATACTAAGGCCAGCCCAACATTGTCCCGTAGTATGGTGGGGAGCAACCAACCTTCACAGAGCTGCTGACCTTGCCTATGAGTGCTATTTGGTAATCACCTTGTCTTTTGCTCTCTAAAGAACATAGTTGCTGGATCTCAGCTAAATGGAAGTTTGCTGTATGTGGCCCACAACACTGACCTCCATGTGGTAATTCATTGCTGTTAATTACAGTGGAGTTGTTTTGTATAGCCTTTACAAAGTAAAGTACAGTATGGTGGGATGCTGTCATCTGTAGAGAGGGATCGTACAAGGCCAGTCCAGCAGATTTGCAAAACCTAAAGTTGTCCCAGAAGTGCTGCTGATCTTTAGCTCTGGGGAGCACAACACGGCTGCAACACTGACTCCTTGCTTGGGGTCCTTGTGCTGAGGGCAGGGAGATGTGTGCTGCAGACAGTTGCTGTGAGGCTGTCAGCCGTCTGAGGGTGTTTTGATGTGCTCCCAGGATAACTCGTCTGCCACTCCGTGGCTGTTTTGTGACAGCAGAGATGTACTTAGCAGCCAGAGCCAGGGTCAGTCTGTGGAGGGGCTCTGAACTGCAGTTTAGAAGTTGTCGCTATTTGTCTCTTCAGAGTTGCAGTCAAACACTAGAAGCAGCTTTAACTGCTGTATAGAAAAGAAAGCACACCATATCAGACCTGCAATTTCTCTTCAGCTGGGTTCAGCTTCAGATTTGTTGGAGAAAAATATTTGTAAACTTGTCACCAGTCCCAGATAGGGGAATACATATGAAAGAATACAGTGCTATGGTGCAGAAAGGTCACATTCTGCCAATGTGAGCAGCACATGGGAAGGAAATAATAATAGTACACAACGTGGTTAACCTTGGTCGTGAATGATATGCCTAGAGCTGAAATCCATCATTGCTAAAGCTCTGCAAGTGGAGGGGTGTGCAGTGAGACTGCATGAATAAGAAAATCCAATTGCAGAAGCTGCTGTCATGCCATTCCTAGCTGCTTGAACTCAGATGGAAAGTGAGCTGAATTCAGGGGCAGACTTGATGAATCCCTGTGTACCTATTCCCCTCTGCCTCCTTTTTACCATTCCAAGCGCTGCTTGCTCACTGCCCTGGAGTGCTGTGGTTACCAAACCTTTGTTATTTTAGCTCCTTTCTTTTCCACTGCCTCAAATATAGATGATGTTCCTGCTTTTGTAAGGGCACTGCTGACCTATCTATGTCCTCCTGTCTGTGATCTCCCAGCTGTCTTTGCTCTGCAGCACTGTTCTTCATTGTCTCTATAAGACAACTTCTTGCAAAGTACCCTCACATTTTAACCTCTGCTGCTCTTTGCATGAGGGAGGCATCCTCTAAGCAGCCACATCCATTCTGCTCATTTCTCAGATCTCTGCTTAAAAATCTCCTGTTGTGTCTCCAAGCCTCTGCAGCAAGTCCTGTAACCCATCACCTAATACTTAAAGGGAAACTGAGGTATTCTCAGGACTGACCAGATGTTCTGCTTCATCTCTCTGTTCTTACTGCCTCTGGGAACAGAAACCCCAGAAAGCAGCTGTGTTAAAAAGTCAGTTTTCCTGAATATTTTCACTCCATGTAAGCAGAAGTGACCTGAAACTCCTGCTTTTCATCAGGTACCCTGAGGAAATCTTGCTGTGAAATACTTTCTCCCTTGATAAAAACTACTTTGAATCAGAGGGAGAAAGTGTTTCCAGTTAAGTTTCTTGACTGTAGCTACCACAGTGGGGTGGTCACTTGTCAGACAGATAAATATAAAACATGGTCATACAGTCTGTGTATGCTTTAGAGTTCGGAGTTTGTCCAGAGCAGGATGTACTGTATATGAAAGGTGTTGAACCAGAAACCTGGTGGATTTGGTCAGTTGTAATGGTAGGTACATACCCAAATGGGATTCCTATAACAGGGAAAAAAACCCACCCACCCCCTCTAAAAAATAATTATATACCTCCTAAAACCTCCAATACCCCAATAGCTTCCTTAAGAGAGTAAGGGGTCTTATACTCTTTCAGATAACATCTTTATCCTGACAGTAAAGCTGTAGTCTTTGCCGACCAGATGCACAATGCCAATGCATATGCAACACGGTGATCCCCAAGCGGAGCTAACACAGGTCTGAGTCTTGCTAAATGCAAACTCACACATCTCCACAGCTGGATCCACCACTGTGTAATAAGATCCTAAATATGCTGGTTCTTATTTTCAGGATAATCACCATAAAATCTTCTTCCTTCTTTTACCTGCTAGAGTAAATGCTATGGTGGATCAGCACAGCACGGAGAGGAGCTGATGCAGTGACATGTCAGCCTGCTTTTACTATGCTTGGTTGTGCTTCCACAGGTATAAAAGAACGGGAAAAAACATATCAAAAGGACTTGAAATATTCCATGTTTGTTGAGCTCAAGTACCTTACCTGAGCCTCTGGAACTGATAAACAGGTGCTGAAGTCAAAGCAGAGTCTGTTAGTAATTTCAGTAGGCACCCTTGGTTGCTGGCAGAACATGGTCTGAAGTGTGTAACTTAAGGCAACGTTGATTTTGAAAACCTTGGCATCAAGTTCTGCCATGAAGGAAACTTTGACAACTGAAGCAGAAGGGAAGGGAAGAAAGAGAGAAGGAAAACTGGGAAATGAGCTCTGACTCTGCAAAGCAGAGCATGGCTTGGACATTGTCCATCATGGAACTCCTCCACCTCCATTCCTGCCAATCATCTCTACCTAACTGGTGAGCTGACTTGTCCGGCTCCATCCCTCTCCCAAACACCTCTGAGACAGTGATCCTCCTCTCTCTGTCCCTCATCCCTCAAAGCAGTTGAAACCTTAATTCCTCTGCACTTCCCTACTGGTTGTTCATGTCATCTTGCAATATCTTCAAACAGCAAAAAATGAAGCCCTCCCTTCTGGTTAGTGTCTATATTCCCTGCTCCCTGGCATTAAGTATCAAAACAATGTATATATGATGTGCAGGAGGCTGCTCAGGCTGTTGGATTGACACAGAAGGTACTAGCTCTTACTGAGTTAAGCACCAAAATGAATAAACATACCTCAACTGCAGTGATTTTCCTTACTGAAGCACTGATCCATGAGGTTTTGAGTCAAGCAAGTGGATTTAAAAATATGTCCAGTTTTCACTGCAGGCTGGCAGTCTGGGGCTTAGGAGTGAAACAAGAGAGTGGTTTGGAGGTTTGCACTGCTCCTTCCTGCCCTGGCTGTGTTGCCTGCCGTTCTAGGTCTGGCAGGGCTGGATGAGTGGTGTTCTCAGCACTCTGCAGTTGGTATGTGGGGCTGGGGCACGGATGAGTCCCGTTCCCCATGGTCATGGGAGTGGAACACACTCATTATGGCTTTGCAGACAGCAGAGGACTGAATGTGGGCAATAGTTTTCAGACTGCCTGGGGATTTTGGGATGTTTCATCTTACAGACTATTCTTTTTTCAGAGGTGAAGTCCCATTATCTTCTGAAAATCAGACCCATTTCAGCTTTCACAATGTGTGAAATCCCAAATCGTCCTTGTTTCTAACAAAGCCTGGCATAGGAAATGTCCCATGAGAATACTGGTAAAAGATTCTTGCTTTGAAGCTACCTACTGATACCTGCTGATATGCTCCTAATTAGTGTAATTGCATGATTTCAATGATACCTCCAGTATAGAGTATTATATTTTTTTTTATTTTTATTTTTTTCCCTAGTACAAGGTGTTTGGATTTAGATTTTCTTCGGTATTGATTGTTGTAGTTAGAGTTTCTGGAGTCTCCTAGGGAGCACGGGCTCTCTATTACTTTAACAAAGGGTATATGGAAAAGGGAGAAGCAGTTTATCTCTCTTCCCTGCCATGAACTGCACCAGAAGGTCAGGTTGGTTTTCTTTCAAGCCTTTACAGGATTCACTTGGCTGTCACTATAGTTGTCTTGTTCTGGCAATTTTAAGTTTCACACTGACCTTTAAACTGTCAATCTCTTACTGGGACTGATTAGTATAGGGATTAGGGGGGGTTGGTGTGGTTTGTTGGTTGTTTTTATTTGGTTTGGTGTTGTGTGTTTTGGTTTTGTTTGGTGGGTTGTTTTTTGTGGGTTTGAGGGTTTGGGGTGGTTTTGAGACACTAGATCAGGAGGAAGAAGAGGACAGGTGATGAAATCACTGGGCAGCAGCTGAAGTCTCAGTTCAGTTTTTGGTCCCTTTCATCCTTTCAGTGTACAGTGTGCAACTCTACTTGGTACCTCAGCTGGTAAGAATAAAGTACATGGATATCTTTGGGGGTGTATGAAGCTTAATTTCCCGACTGTATCACTTTCCTCCTCTGAAATTAAGACAATTATACCCCCTTTCTCTACCATCTTGAGCATTTCTCTTGTATCTCTTTGCATACAGCCTCTTTGGGTCAGGAGCCTGCTCTTAGTATGTTTGCGGTGGCGACTACTAATCAGGGTCAGCTCCTGTAATACAAACAGTAATGAAGTGGAACTTCATGGTTCTTTCCTGTAGACAAAAGTTTGGCCTTGACATTGGTTGCCCTAAAGCACTGTACCCATTGTGATTTCTAAGAAAACAAGGGACAGTGGATTCAAGTTTTAACGGTACTGTTTTGTACATTGTGTGCAAGCCAAGGTTTACTCCTCTCACTCTGGCTTGCAGCACTTGCGGTGCTGTTGTGCTACCTGTGTTACTGTCTGAGGTTTCTTCAAAACAGGCATCTTGGGCACAAAGCCCTCCTCTCCTGTAGTAGGTTTGAGAGCCTCAGGATAGCTTGGCTGTGGTTCTAACTGATGTGTAAATTGTAGTGAGGCTCTTCGATCATCTCTCTCACTCACACAGTTTCCTGGAAAATTAAATGTGAAGACAAGTTATGTTTTGTCTAGGAACATGTTGCCTGCTGTGGTACATTGGCTGTAAGAAAAAGAAGATAACTGCGGCCAAGTCCTAAACCCAGCAAGGTGAACACTAGAACTGCCATCCTTTTTTGTGGGGCAGCATTTTATTTTTTTTTTTTTATTTTTTTTTACTTTTATTTTTCATAGGAACAAAACTTAAATGACTAAAACTATCCTGGAATAGAGTCTTGTTTTCCACACTTTATCAACTGCTGTTTGTTACACCTGTTTAAAAAGCTTGTGAAGCATCACATTTTTCTAGTCTGGCACTGTTTCCTATGCTCCTGATACATACCTTGCTTAGAGACGAGTGAAGCAAAAGGGTCTCAGTGGCTGAAAGGCCCCTGAAGCAGAGGTCAGGACTGCCGAGATGGTGGCTTTTAGGAGGCTTGTAAGCACCAGTGCTCCTTACTCTGGAAAACTGGAAGGAAAAAATACAGACTTTGGTTTCCAAAATGCCAAAAGAGTCAGCAAGAGACTGTGCTGACTTTTGTTAAGATCATTTAGAACAACGGTAAATAGTAGCCAAGTATGTATGTTAGTTGATTGACAAACATAGTTGACATCATTCAGTAGCTGTGTTTTCAAATAAAAGGTCTACGATGTTTTATAACTTTTATTGGCACCTTGATCTCCATAAACCTACTAGCATTCCGTTCCTTCCCGGGGGTCTGAGCTGTGATGATGCTGGACTGTTTTTCTGACTTTCTCTGCTGGTGGATCTTGGAACAGTTCTCAGGAATTAGTTGTCTGATTATTTTTTTCCTGCACCCCTGTGTGGCGGATAAATACCATACGCACACTTGCTGGCTGAATTGTCCCAGTTCACACACACAGACTTGCAGTCTCACGTAGGCTGCTTATAACAGATACCTGATTTAGTTAATGTGGCTATCAGAGTGTCTGTGCCTAGAACAACAGTCAGTAATTTGAACCATTTACTACCCAGGTATCTGGTTTCCTACATGGAGAGTCAATGTCTTAAAGAGATGAGCTCAGCTCAGTCCTTGCTGCACAGGCAAGCTCTCTGATCAGATTGCCATCAGATGGAGGCTTTCCATAATCAGGTATCTGTGTCAGTGCAGCAGCACTGCAGGGTCCCTTCGAACCTTAAAGATGAAAGGCAGAGTGAAGCATTACCCTCCAGTAATCAGAACATAACACTTTGATCTTTTCCTTGAACAAGTCAAATGGGAAGTTGAATAGCCTTGTGGGATTTATTTGCTAAACACACATATATTATCATGGAGTTGGGGAGGAGGGGTGTTAGAAACTATTAGGCTAGTCTAACAGGTTTTTGAGAACTGTGCTGGCAAGGAAATATGGTGTCTTTGAGAACTGACTTTTCATGAAGAGGGGGGAGTCTTAATGCTTTTAATGAGACACACACAAGCAAGTGAGAACAGGATTCTTTTCCAGACCTGATCTGGAAGGGATCATCTAGAAGAACTTGTCTCCCTCCATAACTGATGAAGGGAGGGTTCCTCATGGGATGGTGTGAGCTGCCCTGTGGTGGGCAGCGCTGATGGAGGGACCCGCGCAGCTTTAGGGCACTTTCTACAGGTGGCCTCAGTGGGACCGTCCAGAGATGTTTGGACGGGCACTGCTGGATGGCAAAGAGAATTACTGGGAAACCTCGCAACCCTTCTCCCTTAAAATACTGGTGATTCTCCCTATTTCTAACCAGAGAAGACTAAGCACCAGCTGCAGGGCCATCTTACATGCAAGAAAATCCATCTTTGATTTGTGCAAATCTTGCTCAGTATGTGTCCCTTCCTCATCAATAAATTTATGAGCTGAGATACGTTTGTCAAACTTTGGTACTTTATTTGCTTATGTAAGGGCAGCTTTCCCTCCTGGATTTTGCCCTCAAAACTCACAGTGTGACCATTGAACATATCTGTTTCAATGCTGCTGGCAGCGCAGCTGAAAATCTCTCTCTTGCTGTCAGGGAAATAGCTATAACCTGCCCATGGCCACATGTGAGAAAATTACCATACCTCTAATCTCATGCACAGAAGCATGCTGGAGCAGACAGTAAAGCTTGAAAAGCTTGCAGACTCTCCCAGAATGAGGTGATCAACTTGCATTAGTTGTGGTGGCCACTGGGAACATGACAAGGAGTAAAAGGCTTAAACTGCAGTCAGGCAGAATTACATTATCTCTTCAGGGTACAGAATCTTTGGAGCAGATTGTGGAGTTGTTGCTGGAGGGTTTAAATAGCACACATCCTCCTCCTGCAAGACTGAGTGTATCCTTCACTGTGCTAAATAAATGGATTGAGTAACCTCTGACTTGTTAGTTCTGTTTCATGTGATTCAAAGCTGTAGCTTTGAAGAATACTTTTATTTCTATAGTCTGTTGCAGGAAATTATATTGCAGACATTGCCCACAAGACTCCTTACAGGCTTGGTCTGGTTCTGGTCTTCTGCAGTCAGGGAGTGGATTATAGAATAATTGCAAAGGTTGGTTCAGCTGTTGAGCCATTTAGCTCCATACCCTCTCAGCACTGGTAGCCACCACCAGATATGTCTTGGAGAGCTGGCAAAAAGCAGAGGCAAGGTAAGATGTGTTTCACATCACTTTTGTGGTTTGCAAGAGCTGAGATTGAAGCATGAAGCGTGATGTCTGTCAAACTAAGATCACTATTTAAAAAAACCATTTTATGGAGGCTATGCTCGTTTACTTTGGATTTTTTTTCCAAACATCCAAATTTAGTGGTACAAATTTAACTTCCATAAAGATTTGCTCAAACCATCACACTATTTCCCAAGGGCTGGCTCTCAACCTTCAGCAAAGCTGGTCTAGATGAGTTGTAGTGTTGGTGTTCTACCCGTCAGATGCAAATCCAGTGTTTCTTGCATGCTCTGAATCACACGGTCTGTGTCTGCATACAGCCTCAGAGCCAGGCAACTTCCACACAGTATTTCTAGTGGGTAAATGGTCAGTGAAAAGTCCTACATCTGGCAGTAACTAAACTTTATTTTCAATGTCAGGTAAATACTCAAGGGATTTTAACAGGATGTATGAATAGTTAACACTAGCTAACAGTTTATGGCAGTTTTCTTGCTAAGACTAAGCGCTGTGCAAAGGAACTAAAATAAAAATTAACCTTAAAAGTTTTCTAAAGGGAAAAGGAAGGGTAAATAATGACCTAACCTCCTGAGATTCTGGTAAAGTCAGAATCTTCCATTAAAATGACTGAGAAAAAACACAGCCTCCCTCTAAGTCAATTTAAGATTTTAATTGCAGCAAAATTGGGGAATTCAGTTAAGATTCCCAGAACAAATTGTAGCTGTGTCTCCCTGGTTACATTAATTTCCTTTCATGATCACACATTTTAAAGGTAGCAACCCAAAATGCTGCATGTGTACCCAGAAAGTTACACTTTAAACGTAAAATTGCAATTTAAAGGTAAAATTTCATATAAAATCTTGAAGTTACATCTAGCTTTCCCAGAGGAGCAGCAGTGTTTTCCCACTTGAGCAGTTTTCTGAGCGTGTATCACTTTGCTTCTGTTGTGCTGCTGCGCAGGGATGAAATGCATACACTCTAAGGGAGAGAGCTGGAGAGCATCTCCATCTCTTGATGTTCAATTCAAGGCCTTGATTTTACTTTCACTGAAAACCCCATCCGTTTTCTGTGACAGATTTCCTTTTAAAGCAAAGCAAAGAGCACAGTTTTGCATTAAATATGTTGTCAGAAGGTTGTTACCACTATGTATGCTGATTATCATAAAGAAAACACTGAGCAGATTATACTAAAGAAATTCACCTCCAGGCAAAATGCCAGTGTCAGAAATATTGGCTTAAAAAGGAGCAATATTGGAAGGTGATAAACCCTTGAATATAGGATGAAATTTCCAAGCGCTCCAGAACTGTAATAAACAGCTTGTGGTAATGAAGAGTTGGCAAGAATAATCTCTCTTTGAGAAGAGCTTCTGGAGGATGCAGCGAAATAAAGTCACTTAATATCAGTTGAAATTTAGCCTCATTAATGAAGTCTTCTATTGTTTGTTTTGGTTTTTTCTTTCATCTGGAGACAGGCTCATTTCATCACATGGGACAGAGTGAAGGAGAGACTTGTCTGTGTGAAGGCAAGAGATGCATCCAAGAGTTACGTGTCCCATGGACTCAACCCTTTCCTCTCAAGAGTTTCCCGTTTTAGCACTGGTGCTTAGGTAGGGTAGGTACCTCTGCCCTGTGTATATATCCACACTGGCTCTCCTTTAGGTATCTGGAGCCAACTGCTAGGTTGCCATTCAGGAGCCTGAGGAGTTAGATGGCAGAAGACAAGCAATAAAGCAGGCATGGAAAGGAAACCACAGCTATGGGCAATGACAGTGTAACCTCCCAGGGGTGAGTGGGGAATGAAGTTGCCTACTCTTGTGCTTCTATCACATGCCCTGTCGTGTCATCCCAGATGTGCTGTGTTAGCAGTGTTGTGGGAGAGACCCTTTGTTGGTTTGCCATCACTTTGCATTCTTTCTAAGGTATTTGGAGTGGTGATCACTACTACTTCTGTGACGGAATCACCTTGAAATGCAGTTCCTCCAACAGGATTCATTACCTGCATGGCCACATGATTCAGTTAGATTCATTTGATGGTGACTAATACCTGGTAACATCTGTCAGTCAAGCTGCTTAGCAGAGAACAGCACAGCATATAAATCCATTTTCCTTCTGTTGCTGCCTTTCAACAGCAAGCTAATTCCATTTAATACATAATGGTAACATGTAATTGGTGATATAAACTGAGAGGCAATGGACAAAAAATGGATGAAAATGCATCTTGGCGTTGATTCAGCTGGTCCTTTCACTTCCTCTGCATCTGAAGAGATATTAGAAAGGGACAGTGTGTGAAAAGCCTCATCGGGAGAGTGCTGGGGAAAATACACTGTCTTAATGTAGCTGTGGTTGGGCAATCTGACAGCTCTCTACTGCAAAAAAGCAGGATGCTTAGCACATTTCCCTAAAAATAAGGCTGTTCTAGGGCATCTTCTCTATTTGATTTTCTTTCTCTCTGAATCTGTTCCTGACTCTTAAATTTTTTATTTCTTTAAATTGTTTTTTCTTTGGAATAAATAGTAATTTAGGCTCATAAAATGTAAGAAACACTATTCTCCCAGACTGGCTTCAAATGTACTTTGAAACCTCAAACACAAACACTTCATCAGATGCAGATTACAGCAGTATGTCACTGCAGACTTTTCTTGTCTTCCTGCAAATATATCTAGGTACAGTTTCTGCCCAGACTGTGCCGTGGGAAGCTGACTTCACCCGCTCGCTCAGCTCCATTTGGCACTGCCTTGAGATATTGATCTATGACCTTGCTGCCTGGAAAGCGCTGTGTGCAAGCAGGAGGCATGAAAATAGGAGACTGCAGCTTGAGCCGCAGGCACTGCAGGTTTCCAGTGATTTTATGATGTAAGTGGAGGAGTCTGTGCTTAGAGGTGAGGTGTCCGAAGGCTACGGGTGGCCATAGAGTTCATGGGTATACGTACCAGCAATGTATTAGTGACACAAGAGGGAGCTGTGGACCCTCCTGAGATACAGCAGTATTCATGCAGGCATAATGTGAATGGGCAGGAAAAGAAATTTGGGAGTATAGTAGGCTCTGAAAAGACAGACCAGACATCTGTTGTATTTGTACTTCTAGGCTTACTTTGCTACTAGTTAGCCGTAAGTGAGGCTAAGAGAATACAGATAAAAAATTAGATGGCTGTTCCTGATTCTGGTACCATTGTGGACGTGCGAGTTACATGCAGGGAATTAGTTGCTATTCAGATGTTAAGCTTCATTACTTATGCATACTTGCTGATTTTAAATTACACCTGGTTATATTTCCATGTGATAAATAGTAAACCCTTGAAAATTTGCTTTATGTGTTTTCTCTGCCTTTGTCTTACAAAGTAAAGGATGGCACTGGAGGCAGATGCTAGTCTTTGAAACGGGAGCCGAAATTTGTCCCCCTGCTGATGTATGTGGGCTATGCTGTGGGCTGTGTGTAGTATATTGCTCAAGCCTCAACCTGGAAATAAGATTTATGGGGGAATTTAGGATGTGAGACCTGAGCAGGGATTCCTCCAAACCCTTGCCTAGTTCAGTAAGGGCCAGTTCATCAGCAGAATTTCTGAGAGGCTTCAGATCAGCTGCTGGGCAAGTCCAGGGCTATCACTGCTGCTTGGTACTCTGCAGTCTCTGATGTAAGGCCAGACAGCATCTTCAGATCAAACAAGGGACATGCCTGCTCATCTCACAGCAGTATGCTTTACACATGGCAGAATGCTTTGCTTCAAAATCATGCCAGGATGGAGAAGCAGCGTACATATGTGTGTAGCAGTTAGAGCACTTCCCCAGATGTGAGAGTCATTGTCTCAGTGGCTTCCTCCAAGCTGACTTTGGGCATTATGAAGATACCTGCTTATCTCTATTTAATTCTTCTGCCTTTTTAAGGCATGATTTGGGGGAAAAAAATACAAGTTGTTTATTTCTGCTGTACTTTGTAGGCTTTTTGGTATCTGATTATGGATCAGTAAATGAGGGCTACAGTTATCCAGAAGGTGAGTTTCAGCCAGGGAATGCAAACATTGATAACAACATTGCTCAAGTTATCAGATGATCTGTAGCTCTGAACACCAACAGCATGCCTTGACCATCAGTCTGTTCCCTGCCCTGTGTGTTGGGCTGTATCTCTTCTCAAACATCCAGTATATATCTGCTTGAACAAAATTGCTGCTTTTCCTCTCCCTCTCTTCTTTAGAGCTTTTTAAATATCTCTTGCATTTTTGTCCTCATTCTTTCCTTTCACCCCAGTTCCTGGGTGGATACTACGTGCTATACTTGATACAGTCTGAGCTATAAATAAGCATTTTGTTGGAAAGTAAAATTAGCAGGCCAGATTTTCAAACACGCTTCTAAATCTGTGCCTAGCCACCTCAGAGTGTACATGTACTCATTTTCTCGGGTGCTGAATCTTGTTCTTATCCTTGATTTCAATGGGAATTTGTGATGCTTAGGACTCCTGGAAATCAGGTCATGTTTGTATTTGGGTCCTGAGCATGGATGGATGAGCCTGATCTCCACCACTGCGTTATTGGTAGAGAGACTAACTAATGGAAAGTTTGGAAGCTTGCCCCAGGTCAGTCCCTTACCTAGCAGCAGAGTGAAGTGGGGATTTTGGGGAGGGAGGCTCCTTCCATATAAAAAGGATAATAAGAAATTTTCAATGAGTGACCATAGACTTGCTTACATCCACATGGTGAAACATTCCAAGTCCTTGAATTCAAAACCATCATTTCACTTTGGCTTTTGTGAAATGTGGTTGTAGGCATTTGTCAAAAGCTGGAACTGTTGCCCTGATCTGAACATTGTTGGAGTAGGATTGTCTGTAGATCTGCTGCAGAAATGTTGCTGGTGAGTTATGGCTGGAGATTAACCACAGAACTTTGTTTCTTTATAAGTATCCTGATGTGGTGCTAGCTCTGTTCTCTTAGAGTTACTGGAAATGTTGCTGTCCAAGGGTGTACAAAAGGGATTCAGTCAGGAGACTAAATGTGATTTTTTTTTTTTTTTAGAAGAAAATAAAATCTGTAATTTAGGCACATACAGCTGTGTATATATCATGGCAGCTCTTGGGTTCATCTTCAGATCAAATTAGATTACCCAGCTGAGTATATAGCATGGAGTTACCACGCTAACAAGCACAACTACAAATGGCCACAGATAGTTTTCCTGATCTTTGTTTTTTGACATACATTGACAGGGGCAGCTTGGTTGTACTCCTGAAAATGTACTCTGCCAGGGTATTGCTCACTGTATAACACAGTTTGTGTTTTAAGGGTCTGTAACACACTGGCATTACCCCAATAGAATCTTAGAATCATAGAATAGTTAGGGTTGGAAAGGACCTCAAGATCATCTGGTTCCACCCCCCTGCCATGGGCAGGGACACCTCACACTAAAAGCTTGATTTAGCTAATTTAGCACTGATTTAGCTAATGCAAAGGAAAATATTTTTGAGGTGCAGATTATCACACGGATTGCTTCCTGTATCAAGGAGCTGGTACCTTGCCATGAAATAACTTCAGTACAGCTGTTACTGTTGGGGAAAATAGTAGCTAGATACCTGTCTTTCCCAGGGTGGAGGCATTCACTAATGCCATCTGAACTGCTGCTGTTGCCATTGTGCGTACAGGGAGCCAGCACATGCTTGTGAAGTGCTTTGGCTCCTGGGGCTGCCCCTATGGCCAGTGCAGCTACCATGTGTTAAAGCTAAGACAGATTGAATTGGTGCTGGGGACCTTGCCCAGTGCTTTTCAGCCCTTTTTTGAGCTGTGCTATGGACTCGGAGTACACTGCTGAGAAGCAAAGGATGTATTGCTTTGCTGTTCTGCTGCTTGCCCTGATCTTCAACTTTATGAGGCTGCTGAGCAGGAAGGTGTTGGGAACAATTAGTCTTTTCTATTTTATGAAGATCTGAAAATTCAGTACGAAGACCATAAGGAAGTGGACTCCATGGCTGCTATAGCCCTGCAACAGAGAACTGTCAAGGGAGATGATGCCATTAGTTCTGCTGGAGGCTCCTTATGTGGTCTGCTTGCTCTGGGGCAAGTTGGAAAACAGGGGCTCAGCAAGTGGGAGAAATAGCTGAATCTCATAGGGGTGAAGATACTGGTTTTGTCTTTTAATTGGTTTTGTGTTCTAGAACCCGCCACCCCCTCCTACCCCCAACCCCCCCCCCCCCCCCCCCAGGTGTGGATTGCCTGCAAGCAGAGTGCGAGGGAGCTGCAGCTGGAGCAACAAACAAATGAGAGAGGAGAGTCTAGTTTCTTAGATGCTTGTTGATGCTGCAGAGAGAGGTAGCTGCTTCACCTGCCACCACAAAAATAGGTTTGGGCTTTTGACTGTGTTGTTGGCAGCTGTGCTTAGCACAGGCTTTGTAATTAAATTGAGCCTCTGGTTAGGAAGGTACAGTTAAAAGATGATAAAAGCTGTAGAGGATGTGATTGCTGTATTTCTCATTTCTGCAGCTATGTAACCCAGGGCTCTGCTCTACAAAACTAAAACATAGGTAGAGTATCGAGCAGGAAGATTTTTGCATGTAAAGCATCCAAAAGAGGTTTTCTTTGTTGGTTCAAGAGCCTCCAACTTCCCCTCCAAAGGCTTCTTTGTGATCATATGCCAAGGCAAGTACTTGGCATCTTGCTCCAAAACTCGGAGCTTTGCTGGAGGAATAGCAGCTGCTTCAGTCTGTGTTTTCCATGCCCTCTCCCAGCGCAGCCTTTTGGGAAGAGTGTAGTGTTTAAATAGCTACTTAAGTAAGCAGGGGTTACAGGAAAAGGAGGAATTGTGACTTCCGAAAGTTTTATTTTGGAGAGCTGGTCTCCTATCAGCACTGTGTGAAGCCACAGCACCAGGGGCTTCAAGCTTACTCACAGTACTGCTCCCTCCTTACTGCCTCCTTGCTTCTCCTCCTGGGCTGTTGCCTCTGTGCTGCCTTTTGCCTTTATCCCTATAGCTGTTTTCTCAATCCTTCTGACACCTAATGCCTTCCCAGAGCTGCCTCCATGCTGCACTCCTTCCTCCATTGCCTGCCCCTCCTGCTGTATCCTTCTGGGGTACTTCACGGTGGTACCTGGCCTGGTGGGGACTGGGAACTCCTGAGCCTGAAGTTCAGTAGCTTGTGCTCCTCTGAAAGGAATGAGGACTAAGTTTCAAGATCAGTTTACACACTTAGGCCATGATGCCAAAGGGCTGGTCTGGCCTCATCCCTGGCCTGTGCATGCTTAACCATTTGTTTCTATTTTGTTTTTCAGCTCCTCACCTCAATAAAACCATCACTGGGTCATTTGGAGACCATGTTAAACCTAGCTTTCCTTTTGCCTATGTCAGAACCTACCTCAGCACCATCCTATAGCTCTGGGAAGCTAGGCAGGGAAATCTCAGCTGTCCAGGCTTATTCTAGCTATGTGTGGGTGTTTTCTACAGCATAAGCCAGCCCCAGGACTGACTGGCACTGCTGCTTGAATGGGCTGGGCTTGAACCCTGTGCCTGTTCCTTGCACTGTGACTGACAGAGTGGTTGTGTGAGCCAGTGCATCCCTCTTCCCTTGCTGCTCAGGGGAGAGATGCTGCATTGCTCCAGCAATGGCAGGGGATGGCTGGCCTGGGCTGCTGGCTGGTGTTCTTGCATGCCAGCTGGCCTCACAGTGCTGCAGTGACAGAGCACACAATCTACATGTACATGTGTGTGTGTATATATATGGCTAAACACATATCCTCTCTCTATATATAGATACACAGTGGCACAGGCATGCTCATTGGCCAAAGAAAATGAGGCCAAAACTTGATTAGCTGTAGCACTACTGCACGTTGCTTTGAAGACCAACTTGCTAATGTTCATAAAATCCTTGTATTGGGTAAGCTGTCCTGTGCCTCTCTTCTTTTACACTTTTTACTGCTTTTGGCATTCAGGAGATTTGTAATAAACACCCAGAATCCCACAATGGGAAGAGCAGGTGGCATGGGAATATATCTAAAAGAGAAAGGAGAGATGAAAGGACAAGTGGAATGAAACCCTCTGCAATCTCCTTCTGAAGTAATTAGTTAGGTTAATGCTGAGTTTTTCTTCTGTTACAAACCCCAGGAGATAATAGCTGCAGAAACTCTTTTGAAATAAGGTTCCTTGGAGCAGGGAAAGCCATCCTTGATGGCATATTGCAGAGTAAAACTGGTTCAAAATACCAGTGTGGGACAATCCATGAGGGAAGAGCTCCTGTTCCAATGAGACAGTGGTGTGAGGGTGGTCAGGCTAACTCCACTTGTAAGGGAGTTCAAGCAATACAGGGGACAGGGGTTTCCCCAGGGGAAGTTCACTAGATACTCTGCGTTGGTGGAGCCGTTTGTATGCCCAGTAGATGCAGACCTGAATCACTCGGTAAGCCTCAGCAGTGCAAGCCTGCAAGCTGGAGAGGCTTGGGTGAGCATAACACATGGAAATCTGTTGGGTTTTTATGTTGTTGGGTTGGTTTGGTTTTTTTTCCCCTTCTTCTCCAAGTCTCTTGAAGTTTTGGTGAAGAGAGGGAAAAAAGTTTTTAGTCCAACTGAGCTCTTCCCAGGAAACTGGAAGGCTGCTATGAGGTCTCCACGTAGCCTTCTCTTCTCCAGGCTGAGCAGCCCCAACTTTCTCAGCCTATCTTCATATAGGAGGTGCTCCAGTCCCCTGATCATCCTCGTGGCCCTCCTCTGGACTTGTTCCAACAGCCCCATGTCCTTTTTATGTTGAGGACACAAGAACTGCACACAATACTCCAGGTGAGGTCTCACAAGAGCAGAGTAGAGGGGTAGAACCACCTCCTTCGACCTGCTGGTCACGCTCCTTTTGATGCAGCCCAGGATACGGTTGGCTTTCTGGGCTGTGAGCACACACTGAAGCCAGCTCATGTTCGTTTTCTCATCGACCAGCACCCCCAAGTCCTTCTCCGCAGGGCTGCTCTGAATCTGTGCCTGGGGTTGCTCCGACCCAGGTGCAGGACCTTGCACTTGTCATGGTTGAACTTCATAAGGCTGTCAGCAGCGCACCTCACAAGCATGTCAAGGTCCCTCTGGATGTCAGTGCTTATTTGAATCTGTTCATCCCTAGCTTGAGTCTTGGGAAGCTGGCCTTGAAACATCCTGTGGTCTATCCCAATTTTGTGGCCTTTTTAATCTCCTGGTGATGGGGGTGTTTTCTTTGCAAGGTCACACTTCCTCACCAGTGAACTGCTGCCTGATTCTGGGCTCGTGAATTTTTAATCCCCAAAAGTTGCTGGTTTAGTCACAGGCATGCTGCGCCAGCCTGGTTTTATAGTGCCAGTTTGCAGAGGGCCAAGGAACTGTGTATGCTGGAGGCTGAGCCCAGGAGGGCTAGTGTTATGTGCCAGGGAGCTGAGTCCACAGTGCCCGTGAGCGCCAGCAAATGCACCCACTCTCTGAGAGGCTGAACACTTCAGCTGTGTGTTAAGGTGACTGGGTGGCCAGTGCTTGCTGTGTGTGGTTCACATGGCATTGGAAGATGTAATTTTAAGAGCTAGGATTAATCATGGCTCCTTTATTCCCTGGTTAGCACTTACTGGGAGGTACTTTTTGTGCACTGATGTGATGCCTACTCAGAAATGCTAGAAATCAGCTGTTGTGGTCTGTTTTGTTGCAAGGCTAGAGCAAAACAAAGAGAATCACTGGGGTAAAGGTCCAAAAAACCACTTTTCATTGACATGGATTCCAGATGCTGAAATGTTTTGGAAAAGTGGGGCAACCCCTGCTAAGGTATTTAACATGAATGTTGAGGTGTTAGAAATAAGCTGTGAAGTGGGCTATTCTGGCTGTAGAAAGCTGTGCTCCTCACAGCTGAGTCTTTCAAGGACCTGCCCTTGATTTGCTCTGACCAGACTTGACTGTTCCTACCCATTAATGAGCCGTCCTGACACACAGGGGCTGTAAACAGAGGGTTATTTTGGGCTTGAAGATGCCACTAGCCAGCAGGGGATGTAAGAGACCGCTTGGGTTCCAGATTAGTTGTTTCAGGGACTGAGTGCTGGTAGCACGGCATGTTACCTAAAGAGGAGATGGGGTCTCCAGTAACTTAATAGAGTCCTGCTGCAGGCTCTGATTTACCTCTGACACGTTAAACCAGCATCAGATCAATACTGTGCTCTGTTGCAGTAAATAGGCTTGCTTTTAATTATTGAATAAGAATTTATTTCAGATTACAAATAGATTTTTAAAAGGCAGAGACTCTGATCTTTTACATAAAGAGCAAATCACATCTGTTGATGGCTGTTGGCCCCCATTGGTCCAGACCTCAGTTCCTGCAAAGCTTTGCTTGGGGCACCAGTGAAAACAGGAGTATGTCTCTTCCCTCAGAACTGGAAGGTGGCAGAGATCTCAGGAATGCCCTTCACTGGAGCAATTTTGCTTTGAACAACCTTGTTTTGAATAATCAGTGAGTTCTGGAAGTGAGTGAGGACGTGAGTGAGGACCTGAGGAGTCTACTCATAAAAATAACTCCCATTTCTACCAGCTGCAGGAGGTTTACATGGGGCTGGGCCCCAGGACATGTCACTGCAGTGGTATGTCTGCTTCCCCAGCCCATGGTGAGGATATGTGTGGGGCGGCGAGCTGTTGAAGTATCCCTGAAAGAGGTTTGTTGTGCATAGGAAATACCAGTTTCTCTCTGGGAAAGAGGCCCTGCAGGTAACCATAAAATTACATTACTAATATTTGTTGTCATCCTAAGGAAATGTAAAGCAGATTTCTCTAAGAAGAGCCTGTTTCACTCTTACTAGCCATTTTCTGGTGCATATGCACTTGGCATTTCATATATGTCAAGAACAGAGTCTATGTCCCTCTTCTTACATTGAAACAATCCCCAGTCATGAGACAGTGGCTGGGTCCTGCCACCACTTGTCACACTGGGAGCAGATCTGTGGGACAGTCCTGGGATTTGAGTAACTGACCCAGGGAAAGTATTAGAAACGAGACTAATTATGGTGAATACGCAGCTCTGACATTTTCATTGTGTCACAACTGTTTAATCCTTCCTTAATCCCCTAATGCTGCTCAGGAGACTTTTCTTCTATTATCTTCATTGTCTTACTAATAAGATGTTGTGCATAACAGAGATTTACACTGAAAGGTATTAGGCAGGATTATATGAAGATTAGACAAGAAGTACTCACAAAAGGTTTGAGATTTCTTAGTACCAAAATTTTTAATTTCTGTAGTGCAAGGATTTTACTTTTTTTTCCTATTTTTTTTCCCCCAAAAAAAGAATTTGTAGAGAATTTCTGCTAGTAAATTCATGAAGTTGCTACTGTTCAAAAGAAGTCTCTTGAACTTCAGCACTGGTTATTTTTCAGATGAGTACCAGCTGAATTTGGCATGGGTGTTTTTTGATTTGTTGGGTTTTTTGGGGGGGTTTCTCTCCCCCACAAAATGTGGACCCAAATTCTAGGGGGAAAAAGAGAGGGAATTAAACTCATGTGGGAATCTCTCTTCTGCTGGATGAGCTATCCCAGTAACCAGTATCCTGAGCATCCTCCCTGGTGTCTCTGCTGATGAATGCAAATGGACTTTGACACACAGCAGTGATCACTGATTTCAGAAGAGCTCTGTGAGTGTTGGAAGATGTTTTGTGCTGAGCCTGTGGTTGTAAAACCACAGTTACTTAACTGTTAACTCCAAGGACTTGCTGTGGTGGAGTAAGGCTGATGTCTTATAGCTGAGATTTTGGGCTGTTATTTCATCATCAGTAAATAAATGTAGCTGGAATTTTGCAGAAGCAAAGCCACCCTGGTATCAGATGAGCACTTAGAATGGAAAATAAAAATGCTTTAAAATAAAACAGCAGAAACCAAGGGGTGGTAGATTTTATGATTAACTCTCAGAGCTACTAGAAATCAATCTTACTGTAAGGCTTTAAACCATAATCGCCCATTGAATCAGGACTTGGTCACTTTGTTCTCCTTTAAAATCTGTAACACCGTGTTCAACATCAGCTCCTGAAGGCAAGCTGTGACACAGTGTGGCTTGTTCATGCTTTGTCCCTGTGAAGCCTTGATGCCATTAGTGCCATAAGACTCTTTCATCAGCCTCTGGAATCTTCTAAAGTCCAGTGTATGATGCTAGTGAGTGTCAAGCTATTTTGACTTTGAGATCTAAATTCCTTCCAAATAAGGCACGGAAGTCCAGATAATAAGTAGTACTTGCTGGTGGCAGGCTTGGTCTTCTAACATTTCATGCCTGTCCTTAACAGTCATCCTGAGTTACCTGTGGTATACAGGTTGGAAAAAAAAACTTGCAATGGTTTGATTGCAGTGAGAGGATGCTTATTTGGGAATTCAGCAGAGCATTCTACTTTGACACTCATTCTGAGCTCACAGTATGTTTCCTTCACCCTAGTTTTTACTATTAGCTCAGCTAATAATAACCTGTTTTTATTATTAGCACCTTTTTATTGTTAGCTCAGGATTGCTTGATTAATATAGGTTGAGTGAATGAATGGCCAAGCTTAATGAAATGTGAAGCCTTTACTTTCAGGAGGGCTTAAGTACCCAAATGTAGTCACATTAAAAGATTGGTATTTCTAAGAATCCTTAGTACTTTCTGGACATTTGCTCGTCATTGAGAGGTAACATTATTTATCACAGTCATTTAATGATAGGAAGGTACCTACTCTGTCCTCATGCTCTGATGCAGTCAACTGCACTTCATCCACGCTGGACAGCCTGCTCTGCAAACTCTCCTGCAATGGGAATTTTTTACCTGATGCCATCTCATTTAGTGGTTCACTGTTCTCCTTGTTTAACAGTTGGCCTGGCCCACTGAAATTTCCGTTAATGTAATTAGTCTCTTGCTCCTGCTCCTGTCAACATAATCCTTTCTTTTGTGCGGAAACCTTTTACACACACGAAGATGACTTGCTGTGTCCCCTCTGTCTTCTATGAGTTGTTTGACCCCAGTTCTTTCTAGCTTCGCACATAGCCTGTGGTTTTTTTTAGACCTCTGATTGCTCTAGTCCTTTTTCCGATCTTTTCTGAAGCTTCAAAACCTCTGTGAACTCTGCACCCAGCTCTTTAAAATTAGAGGGGCTGTGAAATGTAGTGCAGCACCACTGATGTGACAACAAACATTATCTCATGCTGTAATTTGTCCTAAAAATTGGTTACATTTCTTCACGCAAGGAACTTTGTGGTGCCATCTGGGGTGGTAGGGGTTGCGCTGTTGAATTGTGTAAGCTCCTCCCCCTGCCGCAAAATCTTCTTAGGTTGGAACATGCTGGTAGCTACATTTTGGAACTAGCCAGCCCTGGATTTCTGGCCTGCTATGCTAGAATGTTAACAGTATTGAAAAAAAGCCCTAAACAAACTAATTAATTGCTAGCTACCCAACAGGTAGCAAATATGAGAAGTGATTTAGTGTCTCACTGATGTGATCTATAGTCACGATGACAAACACAAAATGGAGGTTTTCTCAACTCAAATGCTCTCTTATGGTAAAGAAGAGGCACTTCATAGTCACCGAGCCAGAAAACAGAGACAGCTTATTTCACTTGTGGCAGCTTTGTTAATAAAATGTTAGTAAAGCAAATAATTATCTGACATGCAATTACATCTAAGCTGTTTTCCTCAGGAGAAAAAAAACAAGCAAACAAACACAAAACCCCACAACCAACAATATAAGTGTGGGGTGTCTGATTTTATTATTCTGTCTGGAAAGACTATATTGGATATTTTAAACTGATACCTGATTTTTGATTTAGTGTTGAGCAGACTCTATGTTGATTGCCTACTTGTGCTGTATTTTACTGTCAGGGAGTTTTGGAATGTCCAGGCTGAAGTAGGAACCTTTCTCCTCATCTCTTACACTTGGAAAGAGTTTGAAATTCAGGTGCCTCGTGACAGGGGATGCCCAAACTCTGGGTAGCTGAAGGCTCCCCAGGTAGTTTGTCAAAAGCTCATGGCATGATCTTGTAGCCTTATCATTTTCTCACTGCTGCTTCTTAAACGAACAGCTCCTTCCACCTGAAGGAGACAAAATGTATTGCAGGGAGTCTGATGCGTTCTGGTTTCTCAGATTAGGTCTGTACATGCTACAGGTGAGATTTCTGTGTGTTCCTCTTGAAGCTTTTGACCTTCACTGTTCCTGGCTGTCAGTAAAGCCCTTAAACTGAAATTCATGATGGAGTACTAACCACATTTTGTCTTGTTGATTCAGGATTAGGACAGCAGGATCCATTCAACCTGGCAGAGGCTGTGAGGCCAGTAGCACTGAATACACTGTGCAGCTGAAATAAAGTTCCTCTTGAATCCTTTTTGGGGTTTTTTTCATTGAGCAGCTTTTTTTTTTTTTGTTTTATTCTTCTGATTCTTCTGTAAATATGATTGTTTCTAATGTTGGTGATAACTTCTAGTATTTTTGTCAACTTTAAATCCATGTCTTGTTTGCTAGAATGTTAAAATAATTGAAGATTCATCTAAGCTGATGCATTTGTTGTTTCCATGAAATGCTGAATGACTTACTGAAATTAAAGAGCAACTCTCCATGCCCACAGTTAATATTTTTTTCCTTATATCTTTAATTGCATTAGAAGTTTAGTGTTTCTTTACTGTATGATATTTTCTTTTTACAACAGAATAAAAACCCAAAGAAGCTGCTTTGCCAGCTCTGGAGATAGAGACATTAGTGCGTATCTCCTGATTGTTGTGGGTGAGCAGTTTATCTTTCAGAAGTCTCATGATTGAGCAAATCTGAGTTTACCTTAATTGAAATTTTAATCCCTATGCTTTCCAGGGAAGCAATAGTTGTCAGGTCTATAAAATCACATAGCAAATAAACAGCTTTCCAAAAGAAGTGCAATAGAAAGTGTTAGTACTTTCAAGTAGGCTGAGTACCCCGGGGGCTGGGGCTGATACTGGGGTCAGGGAATAATCAGATATTTTGGGTTTCTTAGTAAGCAGCATAACATTGTGATGGTGTGTAACATCTTGCCCACTTGGTAGCATCAAAACTATTAGGAGCTTTTCAGGTGTATGCAGGATCTGGTTTCTAGTAGCCAAGACAGAACTGGCTGTCAGCGGTCTGAGTGCTTTTGAACTGGTTTTGCAGTTGTATGGGAGCCAGCAGCAGTTGAGCTGTCAGCTGGTTAGCAGCTCCTTGAGGTCTGGTGGGACATGGAGGACTGAAAAAGCTTTTGCCTTTGGCAGCAAGGAGAATCTTTCCATTCTGGATGACAGCTGAGTACCACCGCAAATCCTCATATTATCGTCTTGAAGTGGATATTTAGCTGGTGCCATTAATCTTATTTGTGGAAATTGCCTGCTTGAGAAAATACTATCACCTAAAAATAGGTAACATTGCGTTTTCTGTCTGTTAGAAAAACAGAGTGGGCATTAAAGAGTCAGTTCCTGAGCTGTTTTACTGAAAATAGCGACCCATGTTGAGATGAACTAGAGATCAGTATATAAAGATCCAGACCCCAATGGGATTAAAATCTCTTCAGATTTAGTAGGGGTTTTTTGCAGTTATTAGGTGGGACTTTAGCAGGCAATGAGTACTTTGCTTCTTGGAATCTGCAGAATACCATAAAATCTGGATAAAATTCAGTTTCTGCCTCAGTGAAAAAAATGTATGAGACTAGTGTGCCATCAATATGAATGTTCTCAAACAAATCATACCTGTTTATCAGGGAAGTTTGAAGTTAAGGCAGTCTTTACCACAAGCTAAGTGATGGCTGGGAGCAGTGGCTCCCAGGCTGAAATGCCATTGCAAGATTGCTCACCTGGCTGGTAGAGCTAATATTCTGGGTTGCTGAAAAGGAGCATTCAAAAGGGTTTAAGCCAGTGAGACTTAAGACAAAGTAAGGAATTCAGGATTTGATTCTTTAAAATCTATATGGTGTGACTGGGCACAGCAGAGAGATACACAGTTCTGTGATGGTTTAAGCCAAACTGGCAGCTAAGTACCATGCAGCTGCTCGCTCGGGATGGGGAAGAGAATTGGGGGAAAAAAGGTAAAAACCTGTGTTGGGATAAGAGCAGTTTAATAATTGAAGTAAAAGCAAATTATAGTAATAATATAATAGAGATGAATAAACCCCATAAAACCCAAAACCACTCCCTCCCCTCCCCAAAGTATCCCCAAAACAAATAAACCAAAAAACACCCCAAAACCAGGTGATGCACAATACAATCACTCACCACCCTTTGTCTGATGCCCAGCCCAACCCAAGCAGTGATCAGTCCCTTCCAGGTGACTCCCCCCCAGTTTCTATACTGGGCATGATGTGCTGTGTTATGGAATGCCCCTTTAGCTAGTTTGTGTCAGGTGTCCAGTCTCTGCTTCCTCCCAGCTTCTTGTGTGCCTCCTCACTTGCAGAGCATAAAAAGTACTTGATGAGCAACAACTGAATCATTAGTGTGTTACCAACATTATTCTCAGACTAAAGGCAAAACACAGCACTGCACCAGCTACTAGAAAGAAAATTAACTCTATCCCAGCTGAAACCAGGGCAAGTTCTTTTTTATCTGTGAACCTTGAAAGTTATTTTGGGTTGAGGTTGTTGTTTGAATCAAGTAACATTTGCTGTATGCTTCTGATTCAGCTTGAACTTAGGTAAAAATTCGAAATAATGCTTTGACTTCGGTGTACATAAAAATCCCTTTTGTGAGATATGTCTGTTTTGCTGTTTGACTATCTGTCTCTTCTGCATTTTGCATCTAATTTATATTCCAACAGGATAAAATGAGCTAGGTAATGACCTTCTATCTTGTCATCTTAAAACACATGCTCAACCTGAAAGAGCCTATAAAAGTCGTGTTTATGAGAGTCTTACAGTCTAGTGACTGGGTATGGACTGACCTGTCAGCTGCAGGAATGTATGCGAAGTGGGTGTCATATGGATCTTGTAAGTTAATGGTATTCAAAACCAAGACTACATACAGGTTTGCATCTGAGCACTGTTCCAAAATCAACTAGAGTCAAAGAAAGTCCTGTCATGTCTTTATCGGATATTCACACAAAGTGTTTCCCACTGGGAGTATCTGCCGTAATTAAGGTGTCTAAAAGCCGGAAGACCAGGTGTGAGCAAGGCACCTTACCACCATCAATCAGTGGGAAGAAGCGGGTGCTTTCAGAGAGTTACTAATCTCAGTTTATGATAGACATCTAGGAAAGACCAGGCAAGTTGTCTTCTAGAGCTATAAGTTTCACACCACTCACCTTAAAAAATCTTTGCTGTAGCTGGTTCTGAGTTTGGTGTTGAAAATGAGGTAAATCCCATTATCAATGTGAAAATTCAGTATTTCATGTATTTATGCAGCTGTTTTCCTTTAGATGAGATGATTCTGTCTCCTTAGGGCTATAGTACACTCGTCGTCATCTTCTCTTGATTAGATACTTTGTCTTTCCATGTTGGGATTATATTAATATTGTAATTTTGGTTGCTAATTGTTTCCCATGGAGGAAAATAGCTCCCTAAACAGAACCTAACACTGTTCTATTTGTTCATTGAGGAGGACTATAGACACTAGAGCAATGTGAGATGGTGTAGTGTCCTTCATGGGGACCCTATCTTCTATATCTTACCATAAGGTAAACTTCCGAGTGATTTTACTCTCTCATACCAGTTTTATCAGTAGAAACTGAGTACGTCTGTCACTACAGTGTGGTTTGTTGCAAGCAAATATCCATACATGTGGGGCTGACATGTAAGATACACCTACAGCTTTTGATGTAGGTTGCAGCTCCAGTGAAGAAGAGTAAGTAGCCTTTACTTTTGCAGTGGCTTCCTTAAATATCTGACTGCATATTTAACATTATAATGCATATATTGAAAGATGTATACATATTTAGCATATGTAATATATACATTATAACTACTGAAAACAGACATGATTTAAACTAAGAGAACAGGGTATGTTTTGACAGCATCAGCCCCTTTTTGCTGCGAGCATGGAGTACTTGTTAGTGGATGCAATTCAGCACTCTCTGACTCCATTTCCAGTGCTGGTTTGCTGTCTAGTTAGTGAGCTGGCAAAATCACAGCTTCCCTGTACTCTTGTCTGGATTAATATCCACAAATATGCAATACACAAATCCACAAGCACTAATACAGGTAGGGCAGAGGCTGGATTTGGAGGAGCCCTGAGGGGAAGGACTTGGGCATGTTGGTTGATGAGAAACTTGATGGTTGATGGGATATAGCCCTGGAGGGCAGGGGGGCCCAAGACTGTTGGTTGATATTCAAGGATCACCTGCTACAAGCTCAGGAATGCTGCATCCCAACTAGAAGGAAGTGCGGCAGGAGAGCCAGGAGACCTCCTGGGATGGATAAGGAGCTGCTGAGGAAAATTCAAAGGAAAAAAGAGGCTTATAAAAAATGGAAGCAAGGACAGGTGGCCTGGGTAGAGTACAGGGATGTTGTCCAGGAAGCTAGGGACCAGGTTAGGAAGGCTAAGGCCCAGTTAGAATTAAACCTAGCCAGGGATGTTAAGGATAATAGGAAGGGATTCTACAGGTACGCAGCAAACAAAAAACAGACTAGGGACAAAATAGGCTCCCTGAGGAAGCTTTCGGGAGAACTGGCTACGCGGGAATTGGAGAAGGCTGAGGTTCTGAATGACTTCGCCTCGGTCTTCACTGGCAAAGGCTCTGACTGCACCACCCACTACAGAAAGTAGATGCAGGGGCTGTGAGAATGAAGACCTTGGGCCCACTGTAGGAGAGGATCTGGTTTGAGACCATCTTCAAAATCTGAACGCGCACAAGTCCGTGGGACCTGATGGAATCCATCCGTGGGTCCTGAAGGAGCCGGCGAATGAAGTTGCTAAGCCACTGGCCATCGTATTTGAAAAATCATGGCAGTCAGGTGAAGTTCCCGACGACTGGAAAAAGGGAAATATAACCCCCATTTTCAAGAAGGGGAAAATGGAAGACCCGGGGAATTACAGACCAGTCAGTCTCACCTCTGTGCCTGGCAAAATCTTGGAGCACATTCTCCTGGAAGGCATGCTAAGGCACATGAAAAACAACAAGGTGCTTGGTGACAGCCAGCATGGCTTCACTAAGGGGAAATCCTGCCTGACCAATTTGGTGGCCTTCTATGATGGGGCTACAGAATTGATGGATAAGGGTAAAGCAGTTGATGTCATCTACCTGGACTTGTGCAAAGCGTTTGACACTGTCCCACACGACATCCTTCTCTCTAAATTGGAGAGGTATCTATTTGATGGATGGACCAATTGGTGGATAAAGAACTGGCTGGATGGCCACACACAAAGAGTTGTGGTCAATGGCTCGATGTCCGGCTGGAGACTGGTAACGAGTGGTGTCCCTCAGGGATCGGTGTTGGGACCGGTCTTGTTTAACATCTTCATTGCTGACATGGACAGTGGGATTGAGTGCGCCCTCAGCAAGTTTGCCGATGACACCAAGCTGTGTGGTCCGGTTGATATGCTGGAGGGAAGGGATGCCATCCAGAGGGACCTTGACACGCTTGTGAGGTGGGCTGATGCCAACCTTACGAAGTTCAACCACGGCAAGTGCAAGGGCCTACACCTGGGTGGGAGCAATCCCAGGCACAGCTACAGACTGGGCAAAGAAGAGATTCAGAGCAGCCCTGCAGAGAAGGACTTGGGGGTGCTGGTCGATGAGAAAATGAACATGAGCCGGCAGTGTGCGCTCACAGCCCAGAAAGCCAACCGTATCCTGGGCTGCATCAAAAGGAGCGTGACCAGCAGGTTGAAGGAGGTGGTTCTACCCCTCTACTCTGCTCTTGTGAGACCTCACCTGGAGTATTGTGTGCAGTTCTGGTGTCCTCAACATAAAAAGGACATGGGGCTGTTGGAACAAGTCCAGAGGAGGGCCACGAGGATGATCAGGGGACTGGAGCACCTCCTGTATGAAGACAGGCAGAGGAAGTAGGGGCTGTTCAGCCTGGAGAAGAGAAGGCTGCGTGGAGACCTCATAGCAGCCTTCCAGTACCTGAAGAGGGCCTATAGGGATGCTGGGGAGGGTCTCTTCGTCAGGGACTGTAGTGACAGGACAAGGGGTAATGGGTTAAAACTTAAACAGGGGAAGTTTAAATTGGATATAAGGAGGAAATTCTTTCCTGTTAGGGTGTCCAGAGACACTGGAATGGGTTGCCCAGGGAGGTTGTGAGTGCTCCATCTCTGGCAGTGTTCAAGGCCAGGTTGGATGAAGCCTTGTGTGGGATGGTTTAGTGTGAGGTGTCCCTGCCCATGGCAGGGGGGTTGGAACTAGATGATCTTGAGGTCCTTTCCAACCCTAACTATTCCATGATTCTATGATTCTAAACTAAGCATGAACCAGCAGTGTGTGCTGGCAGCCCAGAAATCCAACTGTATACTGGATTGCATCAAAAGAAGTGTGACCAGCAGGTCAAAGATGGTGATTCTTCCCCTCTGCTCTGCTCTCATGAGACCCCTTCTGCTGTCCTACATCCAGGTCTGGGGCCCTAAACATATAAAAGACATGGGCATGTTGGAGTGAGTCCAGAGGAGGTTACAAAATTGGGGGTTGTCTGCTACAGGGACAGGCTGAGAGCAGGGGTTTTTCAGCCTGGAGAGGAAAAGTCTCTGGGGAGACCTTAGAGCAGCTTCCAGTGCCTAAAGGGGCCAACAAGAAACCTGGAGAGGGGCTTTTGACCTGGGGCTAGATTGCCAAGCCAGCATGCTGGGCAGTAGCTGATAGTGATCTGGGGCTCATGGTCGGGGAAATCGTGAGCCAGAAATTTAACGTGTTGCAGACTGAAAGCACAGAGCTTCAGGAGCAAGCTGGAAACTATTTTACTGTTTAAATCTAGGAGGGGGGAGGGAAGCATATTTTCCCACTGTGGTGCCTTACATAAACATGAGGTGAGTGGAATGGCACAGGACCACAGATTCTATGTGGACTTGTAGTCTGTGGAGTAAATATGCTATTCTGGTAAATTTGGTAAATTTACATTCCACTTGTGGGTGGATTTGAGTCTGATGTAGCTCAGAAGAAAGGGGCAGAGTTTGCTTCTCTCACTTCCACTCTGTATTATTTTATTATTTTCTTCTCATGTGCACTTAGTACATAAGAATGATTAGAGGACCTATATGAATAGCATCTCATACAGAAATGCAATCTGCTATTTATAGTAGGCATAGAAACAGATGGCCAAAGCTCTTGCTTGTGTAGCCAAAGAAGCTGATGCTTTTCAAGCTGCAGTCTTTGATGGGAGTTCTAGGGACCAACCACATATGTTTTTAAAACAGTTTTGTATCTGCTTCATTTCTCTTGTACCTGTTGTACAAAGCAGAGATGGCTGGGCTAGATATTTGAAAAAATGCTTCATGAATTTGGATATAGCTTCTGAATTAAAGTGTTGAAACAGTGGCTGGTTTTCCTTTAAAAAAAAGTGCAGCAACTTTTAGATGCAATCATGTTCTGCCATTATCTTTGCAATTGTCTGAAAGAAATGTCTTGAATTGCTTGACATTGTCTCATGTGTTTCATCCTCACCATTGCTAAGGTCCATTAATGATTCCATTATAAGCTCCTATTTGCAGAAATGGTTTTCTAAAAACAATCTGTGTTATGTTATTATGTTGTTTATATTATATAAATGCTGACGGACTAGACACATATTAATAGCCTTGTGATTGTAGAAGCAGTAATTACTTGACTGGTGATTACTCTGACACAAAGTCTGCTGACTCTCAGCTCTTTGAAGGGGAGAATAAAATTTCTTCTGCAAATTGCAAAGACAATTTTCTTTGGAATAGTGATTGTTACACAGTGCTGGAAATCCTCTGCATGCAGATGAGCAGTAAAAGTTGGTTAGCTTCATGTAATGCAGTGTGATGCTTTGAAAAAATTGTCATGGTGGAGAGCCTTATCTGTCACAAAGGATACAATGAAGATCCTAAAGGATAGCTCCAATCTTTCCAGGAAATGCTGGGTGGAAAACTATGCATCCGTAAACATTTCTCTTTCCCATACTTCTTCCATAGTGTGTCCTTGGGACACACTATGTGGAAGTGCAGAATGTCCTTGGGAGAGGGGGTGATGAGGTACTTTCTGGTTCCCTTCCATCAGATTAATCACTGTCTCTTTCTCATTGTTTTAAGTGAGCAACTTCCAATAATACAAATAATAATAAGGGAGTAGGAAAGAGAAGTTATTAGGGAATTAAAATGTCTTAGCTGTCTCAAGGGAAGTGAGGAAAGAATGTGGAAAAATTATGGCCTATATATATCTCGTGGTTGTGACAATTTTTGTAGGGTGTTAGAAGAGACTCCTGCAATACCATTGCTTTGTTATCAGATACAGACCTGTATGCTGCCAGTTCTTTTACCCAAGGCATTCCTGATTTAGCAGTTATTCAAAGTTTATTTAAAATAATTACTGTAGTCATCCATATATTGTCACAGTGTAAGGAACCAGAACATCGCCTTGTGTAATTCCCTTGCAATTGTCTGAGAAATATCCCATCTGCTTTGCTAACACAGTGCAGATATTTGATGTGAAATCCTGGCTTTCATGCAAAGGGGCTGCTGCACTTTCAAGTTTATGAGGTGAGATAGATAATACATTTATATTTTATCTGCTGTGCTTAACAACTGAATGAAAGAAAAGTCTTAGCAGAGGTCAAGCATTGTTTGAATGTGTTGCAAATGGTTTCCCAGGGAAACAGCAAATCAGTACTCACAGCTTACTGCCGCATCTCCAGAACAACATCTAGCCACCAGCCATAGCCGAGTGTTTACTATAGTATTCGGGACCAAAAGCGATGCAGACTAAAAACGAAGTGAGTGTGTGAGTAGGAGAGCAAGTTCAAAGGATGAAGAAACATTCAGCAAGAGTGGCACCATTATCATCTTACAATGTTTCTGAATTAAATTCGCCTGTGCCAGATGGTAAATGTTTTTTTTCTTGTATATCTAACACTAGGCAGGAATTTACTTTGCATGCTCTGTTCCGTGCAAAGTAATGTGGATGTGTGTGTGTGTATTTATAAAGTAACTAATACTTAGATAGCATTTTTAGCAGCTTAATACCATCTGGGGTAAGTACTGTTAAATTTCTATTGCTTGATTTCAGCTGCTGTGTGAATAATTTCTGATGAAGAAGCTAATGTTGAATGGTGAAGCACAGATAAAGTTGTGTACTTCAATTCTGGCTTTTAAAATGGTATGAAATTAGGTCCATAGAATGTTATTGAATTTTCCATAGTATTTTAATATTGTGCTCTAGATTTATCTTTTTTGCTTCAAAGACAGAGGCACCAGCTTCTTTGTGCTTGCTATTCCTCATCTTCAGATAGCAATTGTTCCCTTAAACTGCTTTTTTCCTCCCCTTATTTTCAGAAGTGTCAACTTCTAAAGTGTCAGAATTAAGGATTGTTTTAGAAACAATTCCTTAATACAAAAACCACAAGAAATTGTGAAATCTGTTCTATACTCTCGGGGACATAACAGTCTCGTTTCTTTAAGAGTACATACCAACTTCACATCACACTTTTGTGGCAACTGGAAATGTGGAGATGTTGTCCAGTGTGAGATACAGCTGTGCTTATAGCGTGATGCAGATCTGAAGGTTGTCATGCTGAAAATACACAGCAGATATATGTGCAGCACAAATCAGAAAGTTGAAAGGAAAGCTTTTCTAAAAATATACCTAATGTTCGAGTTCCAAGTTTTTGTTTTAAATATCTGTAGAAATCTGAGGCTTTAACTGAACTGTTTTAAGTTTATTATATTCAGTGTCAGATGTTTTAAAGAGCCATGCGGTACTTTGGGAAGTTGCTTCTTCTGTCAGAAATGAACTCTTTTCCCACCAGGTGTGGTACGTTGTTACAAACACTCGAGCTCTAAAACTGCAGGGTGCCTGCCATCTCTGGTTTGAGCTTTGTTATGCCGACCAGCAATGAAAATGTGATTCCTTTTGGTGTGTTACATTCAGCTACATCCAGGATAAAAACAAATCAAGAGACATGGTCCAGTGCTTGTCAGTAGAGCATGACTTCCCATTCTACCTGCATCGAACTGACTTAAATTTCAGATGGGGCTGGATTTTGATAGAGCAGGCAATAGTTTGTGTCATTTTTCTTGGGAGTATATGTGTGAGACTGAGTATTCTGCAGGCTTGGTAGTTACCTGGTGTTTCTTTCTTAAGGGAAAAATGCCTTAAAGGAAGTTGAAGGAGCTGATAGATCTGCTGCTTATGTCAAACCATTGCTGTTGCACAGCACCAGATTTTAGGATGCATGATATTATAATTCATACACTCACTTGCTTTTAAAGGAGCAGAGTTACAGCTGGGTGAGCTGGCTTGCTGTGCTGGGTAAATGGGTGATTTGCTGCTCTTTATGTCCTGAAAGCTCACAGCACTGACTGGACTCATGTCATGGCAGGTGGTGAATGCAGAGGACTGAAGACTGTCCCTACCCTGTACGGTCTAAGACAACTCACAAGCTGTGGTTGCCTCCAATTTAACAAGTCCAGCTGTTGTCAGGTGTCTCAGTCCAGTCTTAACCTTCTCCCCATGCTGGTCTGCAGCAGCAGTGTCAAATATTGCACTGCCTGTTTCTTCAGGGAGGGAAAATAGTCATTGTAGGAGGAAAGGGCAATAGACTGGAAGTGACTACATGACAGCACTTGTCATATCTGACAGGCTGAAGATGGAAGTATTCTTGCTAAGCATTCTTCTGACCAAGCTGAACTAATACTGGACCCATACATTAAATGCGAGTGTGTGCAGCCACTTTTACAGATCAGCAAAGGTTTTATGAGGGATTCCCAAAGAATCCTAATGGGGTAGGGCAGCCAGCTTCCCAAATATGCCTGCCCCTCCCTTTCCTCCCATGCATTGGGAAGGCGTGTGAAATAAATGCTGCAGCAACTTGGGCTCTGGGCCTGTGTGCAGGGAGGAGAGCAAGGGAGCAGTGCACTTCAGTCTTTGAGTGGCTGAGGTTTGTGGCTTCCTACATAACTTCTGGTAGAACCTCAGAAACTGCTGACTCCTGGGTAATGGTGTGAAATCCGGGCAAGTACTGCTTTACTCCTTCAGCAGTAAAGAGGCACCCAGATATTTGCAGATCACTGGCCAGGAAACATTGCTTATGTGGGAGGAAATGGAGCAGAGCCGGCTGCGAGAAGGATTGGTGCATTGGTCTGAGTGGTTCTGGAGGATGAGGTCTGTATCAAGCTGAGATCACAACAACCACCAGATACTTTTGAAAATGTGTCTTCATGTCAGTCTGGCTATCCCACACTCCCAAGCGTGGAACCAGCAAGAGGGCTGTAGATATGCAAGTGCCTGAGCCAGGTGGGTTGTATGGACACTTACCCCAAAGGTACCGTGATGAAAAGGCAGGGCTGAGACCTGTTGGAGCTATTACCCCAAGGGCAGTGGAGAAAAACTGAAACAGGTGCTTAATGCGTGTAAGTGCTGCCATAGACTGAGCCTGAGACAGTCAGATTAGGACTCATCCAGGTGCATGTAAATGTCAGCCTCGGTAAGTACTAAGAAAGTTGTCTTGAGCTTCCTGGAGTCAGCAGGAGAGCTGGACACCTCTGAGAGGTGATTCATCTCCTAAGATTGGTATCTAAGGAAGCTGGAATGAATCACTCTCTGGAGGCATCCGTCAAAAAGGAGAGGCAATAGTTTGTGTAGGAGATAAATACAAGCAATTTGATATTGAGTTGTGTGTCAGTGTGCCGATTGTTTTTACACTTGGATCTTAGGAGACCCATAAACCAGCCTGGATTTATTGTTGCAGTGTTTCTTGAAAGTAAAAGCTGTATCATAATTAGGTAATAATGAGATTCATATAAGAGATTTCTGGAGTGTCCTGGGTCTAAACTCCTTTCACAATAACTTCATGTCAGAGCAGCCTCCCTACTTTCATTGAAGCTGCAATGAAAGCAAAAATGAGAGTTCAATTTGGAATGTCTGTTTCTTTTTGGACGTGTCACTAACTTTTAGCAATGACAGGATTAATTGTCAAAGGATTTTTTAATAGAGATTCATAAGCTTTTATTTTGGAGCAAAGTGTGTAAATTGTGAAACTGTTGAAGGTGCCTCTGGTATAGCTCCTTACGAAGTTTGTACAGAGGTTTTCTTTAATGGGATGGTGTGCAGCTTTGAAACAAATTAGAATCATAGAATAGTTAGGGTTGGAAAGGACCCCAAGATCATCTAGTTCCAACCCCCCTGCCATGGGCAGGGACACCTCACACTAAACCATCCCACCCAAGGCTTTATCCAACCTGGCCTTGAACACTGCCAGGGATGGAGCACTCACAACCCCCCTGGGCAACCCATTCCAGTGCCTCACCACCTTAACAGGAAAGAATTTCCTCCTTACACCCAATCTAAACTTCCCCTGTTTAAGTTTGAACCCATTACCCCTTGTCCTGTCACTACAGTCCCTGATGAAGAGTCCCTCCCCAGCATCCCTATAGGCCCCCTTCAGGTACTGAATTATTTATGTTTATCTGTTGCTCAGTCAGTGCTGAAGCGGTGAAAAGCTGGTCTGACCCCAGGCCAATTAATCCTACAATTGGTTTGAGTTGGTATTGGGTTAGGTATATTTCGGGGAAAAGAAAGTCATGTAGATCTGTTGCAGCAGAGGATATCCCTTTAAATGTGTGTTCAAGGGACTGATTTGGAAGTTGTTACTGAGACGCTCTCATAGGGACTGTTTATGTAAGCAAAAGCTTAAAATAAAATCTTTGCTTCAGGACTGCAATAAGGGGACAAATACTTGTAAGTTCCTCAGGGTTGTTCCTTCAGAAAGGTATGCATTGGCTTCACTTGGATAAAAAAGTGTCTGACAGTCCAGCTCCCTCCTCACAGAGCAGTCTGGCATGGAAGTATCCCCTCAGAGGCTGAGCAAAAGCTCGCTGGAATCACTTGGTCTTCCCAGGAACTGCACCAAGGGCTGGATCAGTCCCCTGCCCTTTTCTTTCTCTGCAGCGCTGAAGCAGCTTGGCTTGCCTTTCCACAGCAGCAATTAGCCAGGAAGCTGCCCTCTGAGAAGTTCATGGTGTGGAAGGATCTTATAATCTTTTACACAGCTATTTGTATGCCTCGTCCTGCCTTTCCCAGGCTTCATTCTGGATAGAGTCCAGATGGGTAAGGAAGGAGCAATAAGCAGGGGCTAGTTGCATGTGAAAATTTCTGTGCTGAAGGAAGAGATGTTCATACCCTTACTGTGGATCAGTGTTTTCTAACTCCAGATTTGTCACAGCTAAGTATGAGATTTTGACATAACGTTTGTTTTCCAAGGCAAATGGAGGTGCCAGCAGTGGTTTTTGGCAGCAGAATTCAGTCCAAAATACTCCAGTCCAAATGGATGTTTTAAATCTTTTTTTCTGTAGATCAATGTAGATTGTTTTATGTAGAAGTTACAGAAGTTTTGATTTCAACATATAAAAATCATTCTTCATTTGCAGCACTTTCTTCTGTATTCCTTCAAGCTGTTAATATGTTATGTCAGGCCCAGTGACTTTAAAAAGATATGTAGCCATTATGTTTCAAAATACATACTGTAGCTGCCATTTCCACTACAGATGTTGTCAAATAAACATTTTTTCCAGGATCTGTTCAGCCACCCCCATGCTGGTGCTGGTGTATTATTTTTGATGTCAAATCAATGGAATTCCTTGTCAGCGCTTAAATAGAGGCAGTGGTAAATTTGAGCTACGTTGAAGTGATAATGGGGAAGTCTTCTTGCTTAAAGTAAGGAGAAATAAAAAAAGCCAGGGAAAAGGAAAAACTTCCATGCTTTTAACTATACTTTCAGTAAAATGTAGATGGATGAGCAAGTGGAACAAAGATTTTGAGAGAGATTCAGGTATTTTAATAATTGTGTTTTGGGGAAGGGTCTTGATCCAGAGCAACACAAAGAGGAGCCATTTGCTCCAGTAAGAAACAAATTGGAAAGTCATCCAGAGACAGCTGGCCACTAATCTCATGCATCAGGGCTTCCCAGAATGCAGTTTGCAGGTTGCTTTAGCTTACGCTAAAGCTTTTATGTGCTTCCTGGAAAGGTCGTTTTTTGTTTGTTTGTGTTTCAATGGTTGCAGCTGTTGAACATAATGGATGTTGCATCCTGGAATATGTTTTGTGCTGCAGTTCGCGTTCGGAGGTTTTACAACACAGATGCAGACCATGCACATCATCTTCCCTGGTTTCCCTGGAAAGCATCCATCTCAGAGCAGGTTCTTCATAAGAAGAACATGTAGCTGATGGGTAAAAAGATGCATTTACAGACTTGCAAGTGTTCATCAGGTTTGAATGCAGAAGCCAAGCATCAAGCATATGGCAATTAAAATGGGAACCCCAGCATCAGTGATCAGCAGCTACCTGTGGGGATCTGAGGAGATAAGAATCAACCACAGCATGAGTAGATGCCTTTGAGTGACTTATTTAGCAACTATTTCCCACTTCTCTTACATGCAAAAGGTGAATTACCATGTATGTATATATTTACCCATACGACATGGCTGTATTGAGCATAAATGGAAGCTGCTTGACTCTTCAGTATATGTGTGTTAAATCGCAGTATTATCACTACTGAGATGTGAGGGTGGTCTTTCCCCAGATGTTGGATGGTGTAACAGGGAGAGAGTGTGGCACTGCCATTGCAGTGTCTGTTCTGATTTGGAGCGCAGTGATGGTTAGAGACAGCACCTAAGCACAATGCATAACTAGAATGTAAAGGGGTGATTTTTTTTTTTTAACTAACTTGGATTTCCTCCTCTGAAAATTAGGCAGGAACTACTCATCTGGTAATGAGTAATTAGGTGCAAGGCTGTAGAGTGACACATCCACTTATCAGGCACAAAGTTAGTTACAGGATGTAAAATTTATTTATTCCGTCTGCTGCCTCTCTGTTCACTTTATTGCAAGGATATGAGGGCACATGGAAGTTGTTGAGATTTCCGCTTGTAAGTCAAGTTGCTGTCTGCTGATTTGAAGTGAATGCCTGTGTACATACACTGATGGGATAATTAGCAGAAATTGCTGATAGATGTCACTGTTAAACCACAACAAAAATATCTGCTTCTTTTGCTTTCTGCTCTTGACAATAGTTAATCATTATACAAGAGAAATGCTGTACACCATCACCGAGTCATTTGTTTCTCATTAAAACTTGAACTTTTTTTTTTTCCCTAAGACAAAAAAAAAAAAAATAAATATTGTAACCATCTCATCCCCTTCAAGCATAAAAACTTTCAGAATAAGAAAATAGTAAATGAGCAAGGCATATGTGCATAACTCTTAATGCACAGAGACCATTGCAGTGTCTCAGAGAGATGTGCTTAAGTAGAGAACATCATCTCCAAATACATGAGACACAATGAAACGATTTTTCTTCACTGAACAAGAGATGCGTATTCTTTGAACTTGTGTAGCACGCTGCTTGCAGACACTGTCCCTACTGCTTGTTTGCTTGGTTTTATTAAATGTAATTATGGCTTCATGTCCTGAGACAAGCTGCTGGTTCTAAATTCACTAAAGGTGGGGGAGAGTTTGCTCTTAAATTTTAACTTCCCAAGTCAGCTGTTACCTTCAGGTATGTCAGTGTACGCCCAGACAGCCTGGCTGATTGTATGGGCTTGCTGTGGGTTTACACCAGTGTAATGATAGGCACGATTTCATTTTGCAGGCAGTCCCTGTGGCTGAAATAAAATAAGCTTATGGACCTAACTCACTGGTGGATTGATCGTGTTGTATAGACCTGCACCCAGTTGTGTGCTACCAGTAGCAAACAATCTAATTAAAGCTATGGCTGATTCAACCTAATGAGGTTTTAATCCTTGTAAAATGAACAGAATAAGCTCTCTTCACTTCTACCAATAGCAGTGCAACTCAGTCCCCTTTCCCGTAAGGCAGTGTGCATTTGGTATTTCCCTGGCCACAAAATACATTATCTTCTCCTTACTGACCAGAATTTCATTGCAAAAGTCTGCACAGTCTTCAGCCCTCACAATCATGAACTGGTATCAACAAGAGCATGTGCACAGGCTGATGGAAGCAACAGGCCTGTGATGTTTGAGCAAGTCCATCATCGCCGTGGATGCTCACTCTAACAGGTAACATTACAGTGTAAAGGAAATGTAAATTCTTTCATCAGGGCCCAATTTAGCAGGAACATTCAATTGACGTACTTTCCACATAACACCAGACTGGCTTCTACCTCCACCCATCTGTCAAAACCCAGCCATTGTTTCCGCAGCAGTGGTATGAAGACATCATTTTGTCAGCACAAAAACAATGGCACATTAAGAGCTGAGATTTTGAGGACACAGTAGAATAAGCATATTTTAATACTGAATTAGTAAAAGGTAGATTGCAGGTGCCTTGACTGATTTTTTTGGAAAAGGTGGTCTGTCTCCTGACTGCTGTGATAGCTGCAGGTGACCACTGCTCTGCAGGGCTGTGGGAACATAATATGAAGAAACTGTCCAGCTCATTTACATCACCTATTTAACCATCAGTTTAGTTGTGTAATCAAAAATAGAATATGTATTTTTGCACATACCAGCAAGCCAAATGTAGGTATCTCTAAATAAGCCAACACTTTGTGTTGGTAATCCAGTGGCATGAATGCACGGATGGCTTTTAGAAGGGAATTCAGTTGTCTATTTGAGATTTTCTAAATTTCTATCAGGGCAGTTGGTTAAAAAAGAAATGAAAAATAAAACAATTCTGTGATGGCCTGGCCATAAAACTTACTTCCAGGGTGATTTTTTGAGACCAGAAGAGTCGTCACAAATGAAATGGAATGGTTTTTTTTTATTGTATTCGAAGCACTGCTGTCACATGCTAAATATGTCATATACATGAAGATAATCTGAAAAGACTTGTTCTTGACCCTCAAAGCATAATCACTTCTCTCCAAGCCCCTTGCAAATTAAGAAAATGATTTTTTTTCTACCCAAGGTGAGGACGCATTTTCTCACTATATGAGCTGCGTATCGAAATATGTGTATACATGAAAAGCCACAAGTAATGTATAGCATCTTTCAGTGGGGCAAGAGCTGCACATAATTTACAGATGGATGGTGAAAATGGTTGTCAGGACAAGGTATGTGCTGCTGCTTCCTGGTTTGAATGGATGCAGCAGCAGCGGCTCCTCCCGCAGCTGGGATTCAGAATGGTGTTCAAGAATGTGAAAAGGCATAGACTTCAGTGATATTAATCATGTGGTTTAGGTTAGTCACAAGTACAATTACCTTGCTAGATTGAAGCACACTTATATAATAATTGGTGTAAGACATGGACAGACTTTGTTAGAAGCATGTGAAAAGATATGGGTTCCCCTTGCTTGTTTCCTTTTGGTCTCGATGTGCAGAGAAATGGCCTTACTTCTTATGCTATAAAGCATCCACATTTGCAGGCCAAGGAAAAGTATTTGCTGAAATGGAATGATGAACTAAAAATAATCTTAAGAAATTGGAAAGAGCAGGGGTTTGTTTTTACCCATTAACTAAAAGTCATCCACATGGATTTGACTCATTAAGATCTGCTTGATATAATCATATGTGTTTCTTTCCAGTTCTTTTCCTCCTTCATCTCTTTGTCTATCAATTATAGCCATGAAGTGATGAAGAAGCACGTCTGGCAATGCTTTTCCTATTTGTCTGTGTTTTCCCAATCTCTTCCAGTAGCATTCCCTTAAAATATCAAATGATGCCCAAAATGTCGATTCATTCTCAGCGTGTGATTCATCTCCTCTAAAGCCACAAACTGTGTTCATGCTCAGCATTGGTTGTGTCAGTCTACAGAAACTGGATGCGGCTTCTGTACACAGTGAGTTGCAGGTATCTGTGTAACCTCTTAGATCAAGTAGTCAGGTTAAAAGAAGGTCAGGTAAAATAGGTAAAAAGTCCCACCCAGTTTAAACTTCTCTGCTCAGGATGGTTGTGATGGGGCTCAGGTTGGATGGGGTGCTGAGCAACCTTACCTAGTTGAAGATGTCCATACTCATTGCAGGAGGGTTGGACTAGATGACCTTTAAAGATCCCTTCCAACCCAAACCATTCAATGATTCTGTGATTCTGGTATTCTGTTTATATTCATAGGGAGATGCAGGTAGTCCCAGGGCACTATTTTTCTCATCCTAAAATTAACACCTAAAATAAGCTAAAAAAATCCAACCCAAGCTACGTCACTCCTTTGCTCTGGTGCCTTTTAGTGCATAGTGTCATGTGGCAAGCTGTGATGGCACCATGCTGTTTTCTTCTCTGAAGAAGACATGGTCTCACTGCTTAAGACTGTGAGGTCTCCATAAGAGTGTGGGGTTTATGAAGGTATATGGAAGTTCAGTGGAAAATGCTGCTCATGATACCTCTAAATTTGGAGGGTCTGTAGTGGATCCCTGCTTGGTAGCTGATAATTGCTGTGTGAGGCAAAGAACTGGAGTTAAATGGTTTTGCTGTGGGGTAGCATTGCACACATGCAAGGTTTCATTGCTGTACTGTGTAAATGGTGGTTTGGTTTCCTTGTGGCTGGGACCAGCTTTGGTTAAGTTAGTGCAGCATGTATCTAGTCACCTTCCCTGTCCAACTGTATCCCTAAAATATGTTCAGATTCAGTAGCATTAGATGGCCCAGGCTTTCTAGCTGTAACAATGAAATATTGATAAATTGCTGTGCTATGATTGCATTCAAGTATAAGGGAAGATTTCAGTAAATCAAGCAGTGTCTTTCGATTAAATGCCATCTCTGGAATCACAATTTAGGTCTCAACTGCTGAGTTTCTCAATGTACAGGAAAAGATTGATGTTGCTTTTTTGTACAGGATACAGATAACTCGGAGCTCTTTTTGCATGTGAGGAAGAATAGATTTCCTTGAAATTTTAGTTGCGGTTCATCTGCTAGACTTCTGCTGAGTGTAAAATGAATCTTGGTCTTGTTCTAAATTGTACCTGAATTGAGATGTAGCATGTGTGCTTCGACTAAATGAAACCTCTTTAAAGGATGCATATCAAGTGAGCAGTGATTTGGTCAAGGCACCTTGGTGGCTGCTTCTCCAACGACAGGCGGTCAGCAAATGCTTTCTGAAAATAAAACTTCCATAAGTTGGGGACCGGAAAAATCATAAGTGCTTTTTTGAATATTTAGCTTTAGAGGTACTCCTGGAGGCCGGAACTAACTTTCAGCTGTCAAATAGAGGTGCTATGCTGCTTCTGGCAGGGTGAATGGCTGAGGGCTGCCATTTCTAGTGTGCTTTTCAACCTCAAGAGTGGCTTGCAAGATGTTTATAAAGTTTTATGAAGTAGGTAATGTTATCCTTGTTTGGTAAATGGGAGAAGTAACACTTGAAGTTATGAAATGAGTGGAACAAGGTCATGGGGGGAGTTGTGTGATTGTTAGATTGATATAAAATGAATATATGGAGGTGAATAGCTTTTTAAAGGTCTGAAAATGTCCAGTAGGCTCTAAAAAGTTCTGTAAAGAGTAATGCTCACCAAAAATTGGGGAGACAATACAGTGCTTAGACATCATAGAGGTCTTAATATTTTGAAGTTGTCGTTTGTGTGTCACAGACTGTGGGTTCTATACTGCATTGATTGAATTTCTAGGACCATGTGGCAAGGTGGAACCTAGACTTTGGTGTCCTCCTTGTGTCACAGTTCCCTTTTACTGGACAGAGGAGGAAGGAAAGAGCATGTTTGAGAAAGATCATCTCTAGGGGGTTAGCTGCTGGTTCAGTCACTTACCTATTTCAAGGGTAAAAAATGACCTTTGAGAATATAAATAGGCTGAGAAAGGATTTTTCTGTGTAATGCCATATTCTGTGCATCTCTTCCTTTGCGATCTTTGTAGTTAGATGTGGTGAATCAAACAGCTTTAAGTTCATTGAAAGTTATATGAAGCCTTAGCTTCCTTGGGCAAGAGAGTGTTGTTGCCTCGATTCATGCAGTTTCTGGGATCTTGAATACAGTCCTTGCTTTAGAATGAACTTCTGTGGTTTTGTTTGGCTTGGAGTTATTTGTGTTTGTAGTGTTCTGGAATGGATCATGTTGCAATGAAGAATGCTGCCCTCTGAGATGTCTGCCAAATTTGTTGCAACATTTGGCACCTTACGTATGGGTTTGTCTCTATTTTTGTATTCTTTCAAATGTGAAATAGGTATGATTTTCATATTAAATCCTTCCAAGTCATGGCAAGGTTAGTGGCTGCTCTGGGTATATGTGTATTCCATAAGTTCAGGTAAGATGGTCACCAGTTGAAGTAGCAGCTGCAAAAAAAGCAGTGGGTGAATTCAACTGACAATGAACACACGTTTATATTTACCAAAATGGCCTGTCATCTTGACTTTCTGACTGAGAAGAGGACTCTCTTGTGCTGCTCATGTGTTGACTGACCTCTTACACGGACGCCTCCGATAAATTTGGGAGTTCATGCAAGATCACCCTGCACACTCTGCTATATTCCAGCACTGCACTCTTTTCTGTTGTTTGCTGTTGTTCTTAATCCAGTCCTTCAAGCTCTTACTCATAAAATGTGGTGTCAGTGGAAGATTTTTCATCTGATAGCACTGGTAATTCTGGGACCTGGGTCTTCTCTGCTGCCTTGTGCCTCTATACAGCCTCCATGTGAAATGAAGCATCTTTGTGTGATCTGCATCTAGCAGAAGAAGAAGCAACATCTGTGAAGATGTGGAGATTCTGATATAGTGCATGTAAAGGCTTAAAACTTCAGTGGTTTAGCAGAAGTCCTTATCAAAAAGACCTATCAGTGACCATGGCTACATTCCATACAAGAGTCTCAAGGACCATTCTGGAAAGAGAAAACTCCCCTCTGGAGAGGCTCCTAGCACTGACTGTGCAGTAGTGGTTCCTCAGCCCTCCTTTCCGCCCTAAGGGAGAATGGCAACCTCTTCTTTTGCCTGATTCAGTGTCAGTGCTCAGGAAGGGGCCCACGTGAGTACAGATTCCTTTGACTGTTCAGATCCTATGAATGGAGCCATGGGGCTAAGGATATACTGCATCGTAGGGCTCTCATTTCTTTAGGGGAAAGGCTGGTTTTCATACAGCACTTTTTTTTTTTTTTTTTTTTTTTGTGTGTGTAAGGGGGGAGAGAGTTAAGTATTTATTTACTTACTTATTTACTTTATTCTGACCAGAGCTGAAACCTTGATTTTTGCAGTGTGCTTCCTTTCTCCTGCTGAATCGTTTGTATGCATTTCACTGACGGAGCGTTTGAAAGCCCTGCTTTCCTCCAGGGAGTTTACAGCCAAACTGATGCAAACTCTTTCTTCTCAGGTGCCTCACGATCATCTGTCATCCAATGCAAGCCAGGAGGCAACTGCCCCAGCAGACACAGAGGCATGACTAGGCAGCTCTCCCCTCTTTCTGTTGCTGAAGATTCTGCTGCTCCCATTCTTGAGCTGCAGAATCGAAGTCCCTCGGGAATCTGTCGGCACAGCAGAGTCGAGAGGCAGAGCAGATCAGGTAGGCATAACAGCCGCATTCCCGGCATCACAGCATGCCTGTGAAAAGCCTCTTTCGTCTGTCTTTTGAAAGATGGTGCAGAGTCTGAGCATGTTGATGTTGATTTACGGTGCTGTGAACAGCAAAGCCACATGAAAGCCCTTCCTGTATCTGTGGGCAAACTGGGGTTAGGTGGGAAGGAAGCAAAGGTGGGAGGAAAAGGCCTGAGCCTCAGTAGGTACATGTAGTGTGTTAGATATCTCAGGAATCATAAGACCATTAGGCACAGAAGATCTTGAAAGGATAATTAACGCAGACACAAAAATTAGTTTTTATAAAGTGGTTATGTTTCCTCAGCTTCAGCCTGGCCAGAGACCAGGACCCTTAAAAACCAGCCATGTTCCTTCTCAAAAATAATGGCAGTCTCAGCTCACACCATGGACAGTCTGATGAAGAGGAAGAGAAGGAGCAACAGGTGGAAGGATATCTAGGGAAGACCATCACAGTTCAGATCATCGATCAGCTGCACGTCAGGTCTTCCGTCAGGAATGTGTTACCTACTTTACTACAGAAGTTTAGCTCAACTGACCCTAGAGATATGGTGTACACTGACCTCTCCATGATAACCACTCATTACCAGCAGGGATGGGATAAAAGCAGTTAAAATACGCAGACATAGGCTTTTAAATCTGCCAAATTGTACTGTTGAGAAGGAAACAGACGTTAAATGACTGAAATAATTTAAATATGCAAGTTCTTTGGAAGACTGCCTGTGTAGATACTGTGAGCAAAAAGGGGAGGAAGAACAGCTTGGATCTCCCTTGCACACTGGAATTGTAGGAGATGAACCTTCCTCTTGTCATTTCATCACCAATGGCAGCAAGAGCCAGCCATTTTCTTCTTGTGTTGAAAAAAGGAGGGATCTCATACTTCAGGAATACTCTTTTGATTGAAACCCTCAGAAATATATTGGAAGTGATTGTTGCTGCAAGGAGTGAATGATGCAGCATCTTGCAGTAAAGATGATATCTGAGATACCAGAAAACCAATCTATTATAACTTTTGCAGATACCAGCCTGAAATAACTCTGTGCATGCTGGCACTAGGGTACATCCAAAATCAGAATCTGTCTAAGAAGGGACTTCAGGCCACTTGACAAAAGAGTAGTGCTTTGACATCATACTCTTCTAAACATTTATTTTGCATTTATTAATTTCACTTTTTATCCTTATCTTCCCTTCCTGATCAGGGAGGTCTAGATAGGGCTGACCTGACAGGTAGGTAAACTAAAACAAAAAATGCCATTTTCCAAGATGCAGTTGGCAAATAGTGAAAAGTGTTCAGAAGATAAACTGTAGGATTTGGTTTTCCTCATCTCACTCTCCTGAAAAATGAAAGCAAAATGTTTTTCTGTTACCATCCTGTCACAGAGACATCACAAGCAACAATTATATTATAGATAAAAGGACCATATAGGGATATTTCTGTTAGCTGCCTTTCAACACAGTTTATCACTGACCACTGTCATCTCAATCTGTTACCTGCATTATCATTTGCATTCTTTCCCTGTCGTTTCATCTGTGTTGAGTTCTCAGATTGTTTCTGTGCTCTTGACAGAGTAAAAGTCTGTTGGTTTGTTTCGGACCAAACTAAACGCAGACACCAGGGATTTCTTCTACCTTGCTAAATGTTAAGAAGCTGTCTTCCACCACTTTGGCTGACCAGTTTCTTTTTCCTTAGTAGCGTATCATTCAGTATCTGAACACAAGTGCTACTTTCTAGCTTACTCCAGCCCCAGCTTCATGACTTGGAAATCATTAAACCTACTTAGTATGAATTATGTGCCTGCTTGCTGCATGTCTTTGAGTTCAAGCCCTGTAATTATTTTTAAAGACATTTCTTATATTGCCCACTTGATTCTTTAGCCAAAATTTAGGTGTGCACATCCCCTGGATTTTGAAAGCAACTGTCAAGCCTCTATGTCACTTTGGCTGGGGTTCTATTCTGAATTTCACTTAAATTTAAATAGCTAGTATAGGAAGAGAAAATTGTCTCCAGTGGGCTTAGATATATATGAGAATGAAATCAGCTACCTTCTCACCATACTATACCTGCATTATCATTAAATATAAAGGTCCCCTAGACAATATATTTTGCCTGAACACACAAGTATTTGCTAACTACATTACATGGCATGAATCCTACCCATTCATTAAGCACTTAAGAAAACTCTCCACTATGTTTAATCAGGCTAAAACTTACATAGGTCTTTAAATCCAAGGTAGGACTTGCAAGAAATGTATGTTCCTGTGCCTTTCCCTAACATTCAAATTTGGGACTCTTAAATCCAAGGGAAATACTAAAGGTAGTGTCATGCATAGTAAGAGCAATTACATAGTTATTTGGTAATTGGAAAATGAAAACATTGATACAGGTGCTTTAGTCTTTCATTGTTGTATTATTATTTTAGCTGTTAGCTGAAGAAGGACTAATTGCATGGTAGTTTTGCTTAGCAGGAAAACCTGCAAGTGGATGTTACATAATATATATATTTTTTAAGCCATTCTAACTTGCAAATAAACTGTAATTTACCTTTTAATAGAGTATGTCAGTCATTATTAGTACCATAAAAATACCTATTTTTTTCTCAGCAGCCACAGACAATGCTAAAGTGACGCTTGTCTTTTCAGACCAGTGTTTGCATGTTTTTATTAAACCTGTAATTTTTTTTAAATTCTTGATTCACCACTAAACAATGGCAACACTGAACGCTGATTATTTTTGGGAAAAAAAAACCCCACCATACAATTGCAATTACAAAAAGCTCCATGTCCTGGTTAGGAAAATTCTTGATTGCAAATATGCTCCCTGCGATGATGAATTGGTTTTTAGATGTAATGTTGGTCTAGTGTAATAACTTTGAACCTTAGTTTGCCATTTCTTAATAGCTGTAGCAAGAACAGTAATACAAAAGGGAAGTAAACCTCGGTCTGAAAGGGTATGATTTTCACATTTAAGTTGAATGTAGGATGGTGTATACTCTCGCTGCAGTGGATCTGCAGCTCCTCTTAACAATTATATTGTTTCTTATATATATCACATCACGTGTTGATGCGACTAATAATTGACAAGTAATAGTAATAGCTGCAGGTTGTGATTTTTAAAAGGAGCTTCTGTTTATTCTATCAACTTATGTGATACGGTACTAGATGATCCTTAACGTCCCTTCCAACCCAACCCATTCTATGATTATGGTATGGTCTAATGGAATACATGGTTGGATCTCAGTGCTGCCACATGAGCTCATGGGGTAACAGTGTTAGTGGTCCTCAGTATCCAATGCAGTTCAACTCATTGTTTTCAGCTGGGATCTGTGAAATCAAAATAGGGTTCACGGGTTGCATCTCTGGAAGATGTGGCTGGCGAGCAAGTCACCAGTTGGTAAGATTAAATTCTCTACATTTCTGTTAGGAAATCTGCAGCTGGTCTGCAGATTAGATCTGAAAAGTCCTGCGCTTAAATAGGAAACGACAACTTCCAATTCCTCCTTGTTTATGTGTAGAGATTTATTTCTAGGCATGCTAAGCTTCAGTCTTGACCAGTTTCCTTTTTTAACTTTGAAAATGTAAATATATCAACTTTGTCCACTTGGGCATATAAAACCACCACTGTTTCTTCTCCCATCCCAACTTGGAAATAAAAAAGTGATTCTTGAGTTAAAGTCTTGAATAATAATAACTGGCCCCTGACTTCAGATGTACAAGCTCAGTATTTAAGTTGCACACATGCACAGTAATTGACTTTATAATGTTGGCTCTAAGGTTTATAGCTCTATTCTAGAAGTTCGGCTGACAGAAGGAATGAAGGGCTGATAAAGTAAATAGTGGCGTAGCTTAACCATAACACTGTTACCTCAGGCTCGGTATAGTGCTTGTATTTTGTTCCTATACCCTTGAAGTGACAGAAACAGTATTACTGTTTCTGTGCAAGATTCCAGCATTTGTGGGACATAGGGGACTTACAGAGAGAAGGCAAGGGATGGTTTATGTCTGGTGTCTAGATCAGAGGGGAGATTCTGCTAGGAATCGTTTTGAATGTATTCATAATGCGCACAACTCTTTTCTTTTTCTATTCTTTTTTCTTCAGGAGAAGAAGGAACACAAACACACACAGAGAGCAGCAGCCAAGAAGCTGAAGGACAGACACGATGCCAGTCTTGCACATCCACATTCCTCAAGCTTATCTGGAGATTTCTGATCATTTTGTCCGTCTCTTCTTCCTGGGTCGGGACCACGCAGTTTGTCAAAATCACGTATGAGACCTTTGACTGTCCTTTTTTCATGACTTGGTTCTCAACAAATTGGAACATTATGGTTTTTCCCATTTATTATTCTGGGCACCTTGCAACTGCACAGGAAAAGCAGTCTCCAATCAGAAAATTCAGGTAGGCTTTATTGTGGCAATATCCTTCTGATCAGCCTGATCTCTGTGGACTGAGGTCACTGCTGTTCTCAGTTTGACCCATGGGGTCAGAAGGCAGAATAAAGGTCATGGTGCAGAAAATCTCATTCATAAATAGTTTACAAAAAGCTAAAAGATGCTTGAATAAATGGATCATTAATTGTTAGAGGGGTTTTTTACTGAGTTGAAGGGGTCAGTAATTTGCTTATAATCTTGCTATTATACTATCTAATATCTCTATATTTTGTGCTTGTCTGGATCAGGCAATTAACCTCTTCTGGTCTATTTAAGATAGAACAATAGCGTAAAGGGAAACCAAAACAACTCGTAGTTGAGAAGAAATATGCTCAAAAAGCTGAAGAGATGGCTTCCATGCAGGAGACCATGGCTTGCTCTCTATGCTTGGTCAGTATAGCAGGCTGAAAACTTTCCTTTCTTCCTCCTGCTGCATAGCACAGAGGAAGAGGATCCTAGTAGCCTTCTCTGCTCTCATTTGTGCGTGGTAGGAATTAAAGCAGGTTGCAGACTATTGGTTTTCCTCCCCCTGTAGCTCTGAGGAGTAAGTTGGCATAGCAGCCTAGTGGCTGCCATCCTGAGGAAATGATGTGAAGGCTCTATCCCTTCTTCCATCAGGCTCCATGTGGAAATACCTCTTCCTCTGTGTAGCAAGAGCCAGGGGAAGACATCCCTCTGACTCCAGCCTTCCCTAACGCTACATGGCAGTATGTTGTAATTGAGCTTTCAACTTCAGGTGCAAAGGAGCCCATAGTACCAACTATAACATTATTCTGCAGGGCTGGAAATTTGTAAATCCTTCTTCAATAGGCACCATGGAATCACAGAAATACAAGGTTAGAGAGGAATCTAAACAGTTCATCAGGTCCAGCCACCAGCACTGCAGCAGGACCAAGCTGGCTTAGCTTCATCCTAGCCAGTTCTTAAGAAACCTGTATCTAACCTGTCCTCAGGACTTGAAAGTACCACCATGGTATGGGACAATTCATTTCCCAGTTCCTCCTCCACTTCCATTATTCTACCAATACGACAGTGCCGTAGAAGCTGCTTTAAAAGATGGAACCAAATTCAGCTTGCCAAGATGTAACACACCTTGCCCACGGAGGGATGAAATTCACAGGATGATTTTGAGCTGGTACCCAAATCTGTTACTCCAGTTTAGACTTGCTTTGAAAATAATCTTACTGACTTCAGCAGAATTGTCTGTTCTGCAAGGTATTAACCAGCGTGTGGCACATACTTGTTCCTGCTGACAGGGTTCAGCACAGTTGTCATTGAGCGCACAGCGGATTCAATTTGTGACTGTCAGGCTGAAGTGTAGCAGGACCAAATTCTTTCCTCAGCTGCTTTTGCCAGGATCTGGGATGTAATATGGTCCTAAATTCTTATTTCTGTCAATTCAGCATGACTGAAATTGAATAGTTGCACTTAATTAACTGCTTCTCTGAAAACCCTAGTGTACGTTAATGATGCCTTCATTCAGATTCTTGCTGGAGTATTTGTGAGAACATTAACAGTGTCAGCTTGGCTTCTGGGTATGCAGTAAAGTAATAGCAAAAGCACAACAGATAAGGAAGAAGGTGAGAATAAATATCCTTGCAGATCGATTTGTTGCAGTTAGTTGGTTGATTATATATCCATCAAAGCAAAATTTGGGGCAAAACATGTGTGGCAATGCATAATGTAAGTATGCTTAAATAATTAATAGATTTCCCAAGCTGTTAGGAGTTCAGCTTTTAAAGTTGAGGACACATGCTTACATGCCCAGAAGAATTTCTGCACACAGAGAGATGTGAAGTAGGTTTGTGAATGCATGGAAATAGGAGACCAGTGTTAGAGCTGATGGGCATCTTCCCAGAGTATTTCCTATTCCAGATATGTAGGGAACTCAGATGTTAGGGATGAGATAACTGCTGGCAAATACTGAGTTTATTATGGGCATCAACTACTTTGCCTGTGCCGTGTTATGACTTGACAAGCCAAACTCTTTCAGTTTAGGTATGGGAAAGGGCACATCTTCAGGATGAGCAGTTGATTTTCTGGTGACTTAAAGAAATGAAAAGCATCATTTGTAGTTTTTACATTTAGAGAGTTGTAGGCAGATTTAGTTCGAAAAGGGTGTTGGAGGTAATTTAACCCAACCTTCTACCAAGGACAGAGTTATTTTAAAGCTGGATGAGTTGTTTGTATAATTGCTTGGTTTGTGTTCTTGATATAGTTCCTGTTACAAAGCATTTTATTACGTTTTGTATGATTTCTTGTTGCTTCATTTGCTAGTTTTATTTCTGTGGAGTAGCTAATTCTCGGTCAATAAAGCCCATCCTGTAGTGATTCCAAGCCTGCCTCAGAGTATATAGGTAATTTCTCTTTGTGTTTCTGGAGGGTTTAGTTACTCAGTAGGAGTTTTAAAGACATACGGTATATTGTCCAGCAGATGTTTCTGGTGGATCAGAACAAACACTGTCTGTGATATCCTGGCTGAGATCAATGATCATGCAAGTGACTTGCAGAGTGCTGCCCAGGCTAGCAAAGCTGTATAGAGCCACTCTTACTTTAATAAATTCCACTTGGAAGCATAGAAGTCTCAGTCTTCAACTCTAGATTTGCTTTCTGAAAGGTTTATAATCTTTGAGATTGTAAATTGTATATTTCTTACTTTTTACACTTTATCTTGGAGATCACATTTTGTGATATTAGAAACTAACTCATGGTTATTACCTCCATGCTGCATTTCAGTAAAGTATCTTGGTTATCTTGAGGCAGAAGAAGCAGCTCTTGGTATCCCCTCAATATTGGGAATAAGAGGCATGTCCCACATAAGAAGCTTGAAACTCCTTGCATTAGTTCTGGATAAAACAATCTGAAGCTCAGTAAGGTCAGCACTAGGAAATCTAACCCTGCCAGTATTTACCACAGCAGAAAACTCTGCAGACTTGACATAGGATCCTAATATAGTTATAGTTTGGAGTAGGTGGATAATATTTTCAAAGTCAGTGAATTTTGCCTCCTCATCTGCTATCTTGGCTTCTCAAGGACAAACACTGTGACATACAGCAGCTTTCTGTCAGAATATATGCACAATGTAATAGCTGAGGCTAATCCTGCAGGCGCTATGCAGCCTTGAGGCACTTGCACTGAGTGTTGGTAGGTGCAGGTTTAATAAATATGAACATGTTGGGAAGAGTCAGTTTTCTAGTAAAAACAGAGCTCTAAGTAGCTGATACTTGCTGTCATCTGTCATCTACAAGTTTTTCACCTACAAATCTCTCCATGTTGCTTCAGTAGCTCACTCCGGCTTCCTCAGCCACTTACAGAATGCACTGCAAATCTAGATCTTCACTGTGAAAGGCTTTTCAGAGGAGAGATGAGGATTTTTGTTGCCTGAAGCTGCTCCAACCCCAAATGGTTCAACAGTAAGGTGCCCAAAACAAGGGCTTCCCTCAAACTCTTCCTGCTGGGATACAGCGTTCCTATGGTGCTGCCCCCTGAGGCAGACACTGCTTGTGTGAGAGGTTCACACACAATTCCCTCTCCTTTTGCTCCAGCTCTGCAGCAGGCAAATACAGATGTCCAGGCTCCTTCCTAGTGTTCAGGCTTGGTCAGTCCGGGAAAACAGTTCACCAGTTGCTTAACCACCGTTACTCTCTCTGTCTCCTCAAATGGAGCTGGAAGGTATTTTATTGCAGTAGATGCCATCATTTAGATAGAAGGACCAAATGGCATATTAACAACTTGTGCTCAGAAAAAAGATCCTGTGGTGTTTGTTGCTACCATAATGTCACTGGTGGCCTTGCCAAGTTTTAATCTGGGTGATGTAATTACATTCTCTGTATTCGCATTACCCCAGGTAGCATCTGTAAACTCTGTGTTTTCTGTAAGCTGTTTTAAAACCAGTGCCGGCATTGCACTCCAAAGGTGTCTGTGTGTCAGGGGTGAATAAGCGCGTTCTTCTGCATGGGCTACCATTGGAATAACTAAGATGCAAGACAAGCTATTTAATGGGTGCCAGAGGCAAAGCTACATGACTGCCTGAGGTGCTGCAATTCCTGAGAGCATGGCTCACTGCCCAGAGCTGATGGCTGAGAGCTACCTGCAAATAAAAAGAGCTATTTATGTTAGAGGGCAGGTTTTAAATAGACTTCTTGTGCATTTAGAAATAGTTTGTGTCATAGTTTCAGGGTCAGCTGCCCTTAGACATGTCTCTGCCTTTAAGTCAACAGCCTACGGGGGAGATATCTATGGATCCCTCTTTCCTGACCCCAGAATTTTAATCACTGTCATGTCTGATGACTCCTGCAAGTTTAATTTTAGTTGTATGCCAAAGAGGCTGAGTTAACCACTGAGCAACCAGCCCTCACAAAGCCTGAGGCAATCTACTGTAGCCATGACTGGGAAAATAAAGTATTCTTCCTATCTCTTCATTCACTGAGCATTATTCGTGGAGTTCTCCTAGGCACAGAGGTGAATTTGTCAAGTCTCTGTCCTGCTCAGCATGACCCTGTCACAGGTATTTGCTGTATTCTTTTAATTGAGAGGTGAGGAACCACTAGCCCATTTTGTCTGATCATTGTACACTGCTGTGTGTGATGGTGTTTCTTCCATCTGCTTAAACAGTCTGGGACCTGTGAAGCATTTCCAGATTTCTTTTCCTAGCTGTGAATCTCTGCTCATCCCTGCCACTCCTTCTGGGAACTCAGATAAGTGACATTTGCAGGGTTGCCACAACTGCCTCTCCCAGATAGTTGACCAACCCACGGAGTCCAACCTAGAATAATATAATAATCACCAAATCTTCCTCATTCTGAGGACTCACAGTCAGGACACTTTGGAGTCCATCCTCCTAATTCTGCTCTGAGATTGTCTGTGTGCAGACATCCCAGAGATATGCATGACAACAGAACCTAACCCATTCTTGGCATCCCCCTCACCCTTTTTGGCTTTGGAAGCCACCTGCCTTCCCAGTGGATGAAGGAGCAGAAGCACCAGGTTTATTGGTTTATTCCCATCATCTCTCTGGCAGTGGGGGCCATGATGGATGACTGTGGTATAATTTCCCATAGCACATTTGTTGAAGACCTTTTCCTGTGGTCTTGGGAGACTCCACCAGAGTGATGTGCTTGGATAATTTTGCTGTTGCCTTTGTATGCTGTCAGCATGGCACTAGGGTATTTAACTGTGCCCTGCATTACTGTAAGCAGCCCAAGCATCCTTCTGTCTTGTTTCAACACAACACAAGCTTGTTTCCTCCAAGACAGATCCTGAGAACTTCTGAGGCAGGTTGGATTTACAACCATGCAATGATCAAATAATGCTCAGAATTGCTGGCAGAATTCCCACTGCAGGCTTCATACAGGTCTGAGGTTCACAATACAGATCTGTTATTGCCAGGAGACAGGGCCTGCTGGCTCTGTTGTCATGTAATGGTGACATAACCATGGTGCACCCAGGTCACAGGCCACGTGTCTTGAAGTGAGATATAGTCTGAGCTCAGAATCACACTCTGCATCCAGCTAGATTTCAAGGGCAGAAAGTCATCTTTTAAGTGTAAACTGCTGTATCTGCATGTCAACAAACATTCAAGTCTGTGCTACCAGTGAGTCTGTTCTCACACAAGGAAACTCATCCCTTTTAACTCCTGTTGCAATCAGTGATACGAAAGCCTACAGTCAAGCTTAAGCATTAATTTATTTGCTTCCCTATGTGCATCAGATAAATGATACACACCACTAGCTATTCTCTTCCTGTGTGTAACGTTTCTTTTCTGATCTTTGGAGAACAGGCTGACTTCTGAGAGCGTCAAGAACAACTAGAGTGAATGAGAAAATTAACAGATCCGCCTGCCTGTTATCTTGTTGGACACCCGGGCACAGAGTTTAAGGAAGGAATTTATTATTACCAGAAATGAGTGCTTTGTACCCAGGTCATTTCAGTGGCAACAGGGAATGAATAGTTACTAAGAAGAATCACAGATTAATTTATGTTAAGACATAGCTGATCTAATGTTATGCATAGATGTTATTATTCTACTTTTCTCAAAATGAAAGTGCTGGTGTCCTATCTGAATATGTAAAAAAATGCAATACTTTTAACATCAGGATTCCCCAGAGTTACTAAAAATGGTTTAGGGGTCCTGAAAATGATTGTCTTTAAAGGCAAAGCCAAATCAAGATAATTATCACACAGCCACCTCCCACACCCCTAAAAGTAAAAAATGCTTTCAACTTCACATTGCAGTGTAATCTCTTGTTACTACTTAGTTCTCCATATTAGCAGTCTTCCAAATGCAGCCATATTTGGCTGTGAGTACTTTTTGGCCCCGAGGCATGCCATTTAGATTAGCCACTTAATGTTACCTCTTAAGGATGTATTGCAGATTGATGGTACCTTAGTTCGCTCCACTGGTGTTTCAGTTGTATGAAGGATTCACTTGTGGGACCTCTCATGTTTTAAATAGACATGTCAGAGAGCCTACCATGTCAAGAAATGAAGTGTACTGGGAATATCTTGAAGAATATTTTGAGGGATAACTTAAACCAAGAATGCAGACAGTGGAGTTGCTAAAAAAGTCCTTCCTGATTTGGGAAAGGTAGAGATGTTTCAGAAGGGGTGCAGTGATGTGCCTTTAATCAAGCTGCATGCTTGAGTACTTGGTCTCCCCTTAGCCCACACAGTATCACTTTGCCCAGGAGTGCTGTCCTGGAAAGCAGTGTCTTCTGGGCTGACCCTTCCCTTTTGTGGAATCCTGAGAAGCAGACAGCTCACTGGAGTTGTGTGCGACAGCATCTGGGAAGCTAAAGATTTTGTTTGCAATTTAATCCACAAGGAAATGTCTCTAAGCAAACATAGCTTTGCACTGTGTAATAAAGCTGTTAAATACCCTTCACTCTCTTTTCCTTATTTTTCTTACGCTGTTGTTCAGCTGGCTTGGTTCTGCTGGCTGGTGGCTCACTTTCCTACCATGGTGATGTGTCTGGCAGCATTTTTGAGTATCTTTAGAAATTCTTAAAATTTACTTGGCTGTGTGTGAGAATATATTTCAATACGAATAAAATCAAGTTTTGGAGCAAAGCAAGAAAAAATTGTCAAGCTACAGAGAAAAAATTACGATTGTAATCCCTCTGTACATGGCCTCGAAGGCAGAGTCTGAGCAACTGCCAGTGCATTGTAGATAACCTTCATCTCTGTGTGTGAATCCCTGGCATTATTGTTGCATAGAGTGTGATTATTCCAGGTAAGTCACTTCTTTTCTATTTGTGAAAATGCTGTTTTAAGAAGATTGTAGGTTATTTTCTCTGTGTGAATTAAACAATAGATTCCGATGGGTTTATGAAGTAACTAGGAAAAGCACTTAATTGAATGTGATAAAAGTCTAATGCATCTTTGCTGTGGTGGTGTGAATGCTAAGGAAAATCCTAGCTGAGTTTTAAACTCCTTTCTTTTCATAGGGAATGCAGTCGGATTTTTGGTGAAGATGGTCTGACACTGAAACTCTTTCTTAAAAGGACTGCTCCCTTTTCTATTCTGTGGACTCTGACGAACTACCTGTATTTACTGGCTTTAAAGAAGCTGACAGCCACAGACGTCTCTGCCCTATTCTGTTGTAACAAAGCTTTTGTCTTCTTGCTTTCTTGGATTGTGCTGAAAGACAGGTTCATGGGAGCAAGGGTAATGACATGCCTGCTTTTCAACTCTCTCCTGTTTCTGTAATTTCATTAAATCCATAAGCTATTGTGCTGCCACAGTGCTGCTGCATTATGGTATATATATACCATGAAACCATTTGTTATTTAATTTTATGATGCAAACCTCAGCCTGAAGATCAGTTAGAGAGCTCAGGCTTCAGAAGTAATTCAATGAGGGAATTTCAAGAAGCCATTACAGCTAAGTGTAATTTGACAAATTGGAATAGGAGGACTTCTAGTTTCATATTAAACCTATTCTGTCTTGGGTTACAGTGCTGAAGTACAGCCAATTAATTCTACTTTAAGCTTAGTGATGAATGCTTAAGTTCTAACCAAAGCAATTTTATTCCTTGTTTGTGTAGATAGATATTTTCAATGTGTAATATATTTTTCTTATGCCACCTATTACTTTTTACACACACATATATATGTGCCAAATTTGGTTTAAAAGGAGGAGCAACTATTTTGCATTAAACCAAAGTGTTTTATGACTCACTGGCAGTAATGTGGACCCTGCAAAAAGAAAGAAAAGAATCCAAATAAAACGATGTGTGCCTGTATCTGGGGGGAAGCAAGCATGTTTCCTGTAATTTTACATACACAAATCTCCTAATATGCATCAATTTAAACTGTTCACTTTTATACCTTGGCTAAGGAGTAGCTAGGATTTCTACCACTTCCGGTAATAGATTCCCCCACTGAAATAGCTGAAGGCCTAATGGTCGTGTTGAGTACCGTCCTGATTGAACTATAAAGAGACTTGAATTTCATTAGGGACTGGTTGGGGCCAGGTATGATGCATGTGACCAGAAAGGGCCATCAGATGTTGGATTTTCCACAGATGTTTTCATGAAAAGTGTAGTGCATCAGGACAGTGATCCAAGTGACTTTGTTTTTTTTTTTTTTTTAAATGGGCATAGTAGCTTTTTTCCTAGTAATAATGTAATAGAAGGGTTCAGAAATGAAAGGAAAAGGCATCCTGTTTGACAGTCATATGATCTAGCTCTTGCAGCAGCCATCAGCACACTGAACAGAGCACTGTGCTGGGGGTTTGGAATGGAAGAGGAAATTGTTTAAAGTAAAACAGTTCCCCTAATTTCCTGGTGAGATGGGCTGGCTGGACAGTAATGGCACAGTACCTGAGCACCTCAAGACATGTGCCATCACACAAGTGAGCTCATTGGTAGAGATCTCCCAGAAGGGTTTCGTTGCACTGGCTCCATGGAGGGTCTGCTAGACCAGGGGAAATTGAGGAGGTGAACCCATGATTCACAGACCTCAGACATAGTGCCCTTGAAGGTAAGGACATAGATATTTCTTCTTTAAGTGCTAAAGACAGACACTGGTGTAACTATTTCAGATACAACTTAAAATACAGGAGCATCAGGTGAATGTGACCTACATCAGCCTGCTGATGACTAACACAAATACAGAGGGTTTAAAATACTCAGTTCTCTACAGAAATAATTAGGAATGGTAATTTCCCTTCTCTGCCCCTTGATCATCTCAGATTTCAGCTGAAAATACAGGAAATTTTGTAGCTTTTAAGCAATTTTTTGTCTCAAAGCAACCTCTTTGTAGACCAAGCATTGCTTTTGCATTTTGCTAGCCTAGTCTCTTAAAGAAGCCTCGGTGAAAAATACTAAAGCTATTTTCAGTTACTAGTTGTTTTTCACTGACTAAAAAACCCCATTGCTATAAATATGCAGTAGTATTAATGCTATAAACACTGTGAGGTTTGCACAGGAAAAGCCTGGTAGAAAAAGCAGCAAATTCTGCACATAAACTAGTTTTGCTCCTAACTGGCAGATCCTGGATGCACTTTGCTGGAAAGGTGGTTAGCAGCATTTTCCAGCTGCCTTCCTGCCAGAATAACACTTGATGATGTTAATAACCACACAGAAGTGTTTGAGAACTAAAATCCAACAAAGCAGCACATACCCAGCCTTTTGTGCTTTGAATGCCTCTACTGCTTTTATACCTCAGCCTCTCAGAGAGCAAGTGTAATTAGGTTATTTGAACAGTGAGGAGGCAAAAAGAAATGAGGGCTTAATGATATACTCTGAGCCAGTGTTTTTGCTAAAGCACTCAGCACCCAGGAGCACAGCCAGTTTTCAAAGGAGCTCAGCTCCTAGCAGCTATTTCAGAGCTTCAGAGCCGCTGGGGACGTCTGCGGCACGTTGAGGTGGGGATGCAGCCGGCGCCTGTACACCTAAGGCAGCTTTCATCTGCCTGGGCTTGAGAACCAGCAGTCATCAAGGCTCAGCTGCTCTGTGGCAGACTCCCAGCATTGCCAGCTCCCTGTCTGCCTGTTGCTGCTGCAGGCGGTCTCTGAACTGCCCACAGACACCCATAGGTGCGTAGTAGCTACACGTCCTCTTGTGTGATGGCTCTCTGGTCCCCGGGCTCTGTGCTGGCACACTGCTTCCACACAGCCTGGAAAGCAGGCTGGGGGGCTGGATTTTCAGGCAGGCTGTCTAACGACAAGCCTGTCCTGATGGCCACCTTATGGTATGGCATGGCATAATCTTGCCTGTGGAAGCATTGACTAGCTGCAGAAGGGCTGCTGGGGGTTGCATGCAAAGGTTCGTTAGCCCTGGCTGCATCTGGAGTACCTGGAGTGTGTGTTCTGCAGCAAGAGCCACATGCCCTCAGCAGTGATGCTGTAGTGTGAGAAGATGCTTGCACCCAACCCTAGAAAGAAAAACACCAGCTGGAGAAAGAGTATTCATATAAGAAGGACATATACAGCAATGACTGTATAGCTATTTACCTATGAAAGTAGTGCAGGTACTTAGGTACCTTGAAGTATCCACTCCCCTGCACAAGGAAACAGCACAATCCCTGCCTGCACTGTAATCTTCTTTGCTTGGACACTTCTGAACATCTCACAAATGAATAGTGTTGCACTGGGACATGCGGAAGTCCAGACAGCTTTGGCTCAGAGCAAGCACAAATATTTACAAGACTTCCTGTATTTGAGTAGTTCCATTGGCTTGTGTTGCTTAGATTTAGCCACATGCTTAAATGCTTGCATGTTTGAGCCCTTGGTTGTGTTTCATTTGTGAAGTTGAATTATTGCTTATTGTGTAGATACAGAGTGGTTTGGGGACTTTTAGCCCCCCAGAAGCTTGAGTCTACCCTGGAGACAGGTTTCTTTCTTTACTACAGCACCTTCTTTTCTGCTGTGCTCCACATGGGAAAAAAATGTTCCTGAGTAAAATGTTGGTCAGCCTTGCTCTCTTCTAGGGCGGTGGGGAGAGGCAGGCTAATTTCATTCTTCGCCTCAGAGGCTTGAAAAGAAGTTACTACCTTCTTCCATTAATTAAAAGCCTTGTTTCATGAGCTGTCAGCTACAACATCCAGCTTGGTTTCACTGTGGCCTTGCTGCTTGTTGTCAGCTTACAGAAGCCTGCAGGATGTGCTGTCAGGTTTCTCAAACAAACACATGACAATTGCTAGGCAGGTCAAATGTGCTAATGCAGTGGTGTACAGTTTGCAAGCAAAGCTTTGAAACTTAAATAATGTTCTTGGCAGCTTTCTAGTGTCAGATCTTTATCTAATGTCTCATAAGATGGTGCTCCATATGTGTCCAGCATTTCAGTTGTTTCAGGAAAAAAAATAAAGTGCCTGGCTTTCTAAATATTTGATTAAATTAGGAAACTGGCTCTCTAAATTTGGTGTAGTCAAACTGGGAGATGTTTTTCCCAATAGGAAGAATTTCTTATTGGGGATGATGGATCTACTCATTTTCATTAATACAAAGGACTTGCTGGATCTGAGCGATGAGTGCACTTAGAGTTAAACCTCAATCCTTTCCCTCAGAAAGAGGGGTTAACTACATTGGACTTTTCTGTTTTGCCTTATAAAAGATATTGTTTGAAATATTACAGCTGAAATATTGCAGCTGACAGCTGAAATGCTATGTCTGAATTTATGTGCAAGGCAGGATGTATAGTGCAGCCTGAGATGAAACTAGCCAGGCAATGTAGCAGGGCTGTAGCAGGAAACTCATAGGAGGGAACATGCTGATGTCTGAGAGGTCCTGGGTGTAATTCTGTTGTAAACCCAGGACATCTGTGTTGCTTCAGGGCTGGGGCTTTGTGGTATTTGTACCTTAGGATAAGCTGTAAGGAGAACAGCAATACTGCACAAGTATTGTACTAGTGAATTATTCACTAAACCAAAGTAGGAGGAAGAAGCTCTGTAGGGACCCTTTCCACTGAATGGGACTGAAACTCATTCTTCTAAGAGAATTTAACTTTGTTTTGCTCACAGATCCTTAGGAAGATGTAAGCTCAGGGATCAGAATAAGGTATGGGTGATGGTGTGTGTGAGTCCTGTGCCAGATGTTCCCTGACTTTTCAGCAGGGAGAACAACAGAGGGCGATGTCTTACAGCACTCCAGCTCACACAAGAAATGGAGGCCAGATTCCCTTTTAGGCACTGAAAAATGCAACCTGCTACCCTGACCTCCTCAGCAGCTTGATGGCGAGAACCCTAAGTCCAGAGATGGCAGTCTTGGATCCATGTCCCTCCTCTTGATGAAGAGACTCAAGCCCTCATCCTGGGATGCCCTAACTGCAAAGATGTGTTATTCTGGGAAGGAGGGGAGAGAAGCCATCTGGTACTCTCTCGCTAACACACTTCCAGATCTCATCAAACCATTGCATTGTACCTGAGAGACTGTTGAGTGCATATGGTTCCATCCCATGTCATTAAGTTGGGGGACCTGGGTTTCAAGTGCATTTTCATGGTGAATTTGGAGATATTAATGGCATCTTTAGGTTTAGGCAACAGCTAGGCAGCTCTGTGGAATGGTATCTTGGAGCTTGGATGTTTTAAATAGAAGTAAGCAGGTCAAAGGAGGTGATCCTGCCCCTCTACTCTGCTCTTGCGAGACCTCACTTGGAGTATTGTGTGCAGTTCTGGTGCCCTCAACATAAAAAGGACATGGAACTGTTTGGAACAAATCCAGAGGAGGGCCACGAGGACGGTCAGGGGACTGGAGCACCTCTCATGTGAAGGAGTCAGGACAAAGGAGGAGTTTGCTTTGGTAGATGAGGATTGGGTTAGGGATCAGCTATGCAATCTGGACATCTGTAAATCGATGGGTCCGGATGGAATGCACCCACGGGTGCTGAGGGAGCTGGCGGAGGTCATTGCTAGGCCACTTTCCATCATCTTTGGTAAGTCGTGGGAAACGGGCGAGGTGCCTGAGGATTGGCGGATGGCAAAGGTCACACCAACCTATAAGAAGGGCAAGAAGGAGGACCCGGGTAATTATAGACCGGTCAGCCTTACCTCCATCCCTGGAAAGGTGATGGAACAACTTATTCTTGACTCCATCACTAGGCATATCAAGGATGAGGGGGTCATTAAGAACAGCCAACATGGTTTTATGAGGGGGAAGTCATGTATGACCAACCTTATAGCCTTCTATGAGGAAGTGACTAGGTGGAGGGATGATGGTAGAGCGGTAGATGTAGTTTTTCTTGATTTCAGTAAGGCATTTGATACTGTCTCCCACAGCATCCTCATAGATAAGCTAAGGAAGTGTGGGCTTGACGATCAAGTAGTGAGGTGGATCGAGAACTGGTTGAAAGGAAGAAGGCAGAGAGTTGTGGTCAATGGCGCAGAATCTAGCTGGAGGTCTGTGACTAGTGGAGTTCCTCAGGGGTCGGTGCTGGGACCGGTGCTGTTTAATATTTTCATCAATGACCTGGATGAGGGAACTGAGTGCACCCTCAGCAAGTTCGCTGATGACACAAAACTGGGAGGAGTGGCTGACACACCAGAGGACTGTGCTGCCATTCAGCGAGACCTGGACAGGCTGGAGAGTTGGGCGGGGAGAAACTTGATGAAATTTAACAAGGGCAAGTGTAGAGTCTTGCATCTGGGGAAGAACAACCCCATGTACCAGTACAGGTTGGGGGGTGACCTGCTGGAAAGTAGCAAAGGGGAAAGGGACCTGGGGGTCCTGGTGGATAGGAGGATGACCATGAGCCAGCAATGTGCTCTTGCGGCCAAGAAGGCAAATGGCATCTTAGGGTGCATTAGAAAGGGAGTGGTTAGTAGGTCAAGAGAGGTTCTCCTCCCCCTCTACTCAGCCTTGGTGAGGCCGCATCTGGAATATTGCGTCCAGTTCTGGGCCCCTCTGTTCAAGAAGGACAGGGAATTGCTTGAAGGAGTCCAGCGCAGAGCCACAAAGATGATTAAGGGAGTGGAACATCTCCCTTATGAGGAGAGGCTGAGGGAGCTGGGTCTCTTTAGCTTGGAGAAGAGGAGACTGAGGGGTGACCTCATCAATGTTTACAAATATGTAAAGGGTAGGTGTCAGGATGATGGAGCTAGGCTTTTTACAGTGATATCCAGTGATAGGACAAGGGGCAATGGGTGTAAACTGGAGCATAGGAAGTTCCACGTTAACATCAGGAAGAACTTCTTTACTGTAAGAGTGACAGAGCACTGGAACAGGTTGGCTAGGGGGGTTGTGGAGTATCCTACACTGGAGATATTCAAGGCCCGCCTGGACAAGTTCCTGTGTGATGTACTGTAGGTTACCCTGCTCTTGTGGGGGGGTTGGACTAGATGATCTTTTGAGGTCCCTTCCAACCCTTGGGATTCTGGGATTCTGTCTTGTGTGTCCTTTGCAGCATGGTTTTGTTCTATAGACTGGCTCTGTTGAAATTGTTTTGTGGGATTTTTGTGTGTTTCAGTCTGGCTCACATCTGTTTTATACGAGTATCAGTGTGTTTTCTGGGACTCCTGGTAAAACTATTGAGATCTGAAAGTCAGGCTTCTCTGCAAAAGGATGCACATGTTTTAAGATGCCTTTAAAGTCTGTGATGTGAAGCTTAAGTTTGTATAGTAGTAAATATTTCTTAAATAAAGTTTAATGAGGTTTCCCAGGAAGCAAGTGTCTGTCTCACATTGGTGTTAGCTCAGGAGTTGTACCAGAGCTGCAGGAACAAGAAGATAAAAAGCCCTGTCTAGCTCAGCAGCTGAGTTTGAGAGATGGTTGATATGGCAATATTTGTAGAGGTGAGCCCTGTCTAGGTGAACCACATTAGTTTCTTCCTCTGTAGACATCCCTGCCCTTGGCAGGGGGGTTGGAACTATATGATCTTAAGGTCCTTCCCAACCCTAACTATACTATGATTCTGTGAATGGGGAGAGCCTGCCTTGCCTATCCACTGGGAAGATGTATGATTTAATGGTTATCTGGGAGTTGCTGTTGATTGTGTAAAAGCCAGCTATCAGTACCTGCATTTGTGCATCTTCTGCTCTACACCAAGCTCTAGTACATGAGCAGCCTTTTTATAATGATAAAATCTTTAATACTAATTCAAAAATAATCATCCCTATAAAAATCCCTATCTTTCAAAACTGGGGCTGTGATTTTCCACAAGTCTGAGGAAACACATTTTCCTCTGTGGTCAACGGAAGCTATTTGGTGTCTTTGCTTCAGACTGCATATTTACATGCTGAGGGCAATTAGGTAGAGAGGGGGAGTTTTTCAAAGGACAAAACATGTTGTGATCCCTGCCACTTTCTCAAGGTCCTTGGAGTCAAGACCCAGGATTTCCGATGCAGTGTAGCTAATTATTTCCGTTCTCTTTGAATCTGCTTAGAAACTCTGGGCTTTTTCAAATGAGGCAAAAAACCTAAGCACAAACATAAAGGCTTCATAAAGAAATGTGGTCATGCCTGTCCAAGAAAGCTGGCAGGGCTGTTGCGCACAGCCTGGAAGAGTTTCCAGTGGTACACTGGTATTCCACAATACAGGGTCATTCTCCTGGACTTATGTCCAGGAAGGTGGGCCATCTAAATGTTTTAATTTCATTAAATATTTCTCTTGTTGTATGGTAGAATATAATGTCATAACATTTCTTGATCTTGGAGTCATATCTCCAAAGTGGATGTTTAGCTTATAAAATACTTAATGATGGATGCTCTTTCAGTAGGTCCCAGGAGAATTTTCAGTACTATACATCCATATCACTGTCAGTGCATACAGTTTCATTATGTTTTACATCTCTCCCAAATGTCCATAATTTTCCCCATTTAAGGGAAAACAAGAAAGCTTCAAGTCAGAGAAAATAGCTAGTGACACTCATTAAAACCCCACGCAGTGATAATTTCTTTCTGTGTAATGAAATTGCGCTGAGCTTTACATTGCTTTGCTTTGTCTGTGCAGATAGTTGCAGCAATAATGGCAATCACAGGAATTGTAATGATGGCATATGCAGATGGTTTCCAGGGTGATTCAATTATCGGAGTAGCATATGCTGTTGGATCAGCCTCTACATCGGCATTGTATAAGGTAGGTCATAACTGTTTATTTGTCTAACATTGGATGTTAAAAATGCATGAGTGCAAAGGGAGTTCCTTTAAAATAAATGTTTTATTTTTTTCATCCCTCCTGCATCATTCATATTGTGACCAGGAGATACTGGAATGTCAGGAAATCTACAATGAGGGTAATTAGTTGTTAGCTGCCAAATACTCAGAATGACTTGACTTTATGAGCCTTTAATGAAATCTCCATCACTATGCTGCAAGGAGTTTGGATGATGTTTTAATAATTAAATTTCCTGGTACCACAGTTTGTCGACACTATTTTGAAGGGGATTGCCATCTGCAGCAGGGAGGAGAGCCTGAATGCAGGCAGTGCTGCTTTCCTTGAGCAGGGACGGATGGCTCACCGCTGCTCTGCAGTGCAGCTGTCTTGCATATTCTGCGCTCGCGCTGGGCTCGGAGTCCCTGCGTGTGCCTGGTGCATGTGATGCAGGGCTTTGCCCCCTGCTGGAAAGTACTGGATGCTTTTCAAGGTGAGGGATGAAGAAGGCAGGGGAGTGTCTGAGTTAGGTTGGGCTAAACATGGCTGTATTTATTGTCAGCTCGGAGAGGGTGAAGAGGAGCAGAAGTTTAGACTTGGTTGAAGTGCAATAGGAAGTTACCTCCCAGCTTTAGACTTTGCTTGCCTTTCTAATAAATTTGTTCTGACCATTCACAAGTCACTCACCTGTAACTTTTAACCATAACTTCAGCTGTATACAGGTCTGCATCAAAAGAAGTGTGATCAGCAGATCGAAGTAGGTGATTCTGCCCCTTTTTGCTCTTTTGAGACCCCACTTACAGCACTTTGTGCAGTTCTGGTGTCCTCAACATAAGAAGGACATGGAACTGTTGGAACAAGTCCAGAGAAGGGCCATGAGGATGATACGGGGGCTCCCGTATGAAGACAGGCTCAGAAAGCTGGGGCTGTTCAGCCTGCAGAAGAGAAGGCTGCATGGAGACCTCATAGCAGCCTTCCAGTATCTGAAGGGGGCCTAACAAGGATACCGGAGAGGGACTCTGTCAGGGACTGTAGAGACAGGACAAGGGGGAAAGGGTTTAAATTTAAAAAGGGAAGTTCACCTTAGATATAAGAAAGAAGTTTTTTACTGTAAGGGTTGTGAGGCATTGGAATGGGTTGCCCAGGGAAGTTGTGAATGCTCCAACCCTGGCAGTGTTCAAGGCCAGGTTGAACAGAGCTTTGGGTGACATGGTCTCGGGTGAGGTGTCCCTGCCCATGGCAGGGGGTTGGAACTAGATAGCTTAAGGTCCTTTACAACCCAAACCATTCTGTGATTCAAAGTGTGTGAATTTAGGCTTACATAGGGCAAATCCTCCTGGAGACTTGTGCTGCCTGTGAGCCTGAAGTGAGTCCCTTGAGGGTAGGCTTTCCTCTCTCAGCAAGGTCATGCCGTGAAGTCACTAGAGTCCCCTCACAAATCCTAACAGTGCCAAGCACAGCCCAAATCCTATAACATAGTTTCATGGTGTTGTCTTTGCATTCTTAGTTACGCTGGCTCCTCATGGCGTTTTGCATTAAGCTTTGTTACACTCACCTGCCATAGAATCATAGAATGGTATATCCCTACATAATAAGATGGTACCCTCCTGTGCTAAAACACAGGAAGGAGCAGAAATGAGACCAAAGATCCCCATTCAAAACTCCTCTGTAGGAAAGGGCCAGGTTGTGGCACACTGGCATGGTCAGGGCTGTACTGTGTCCTCGTCTCCCCAAGGGACTGGAGACCCTGTGCAAGGAGAATTTTGTCAAGCTAAAACACTCCTCTCTTCTCTCCTTTACAGGTTTTGTTCAAAATGTTTCTTGGAAGTGCAAACTTCGGCGAAGCAGCACATTTTGTTTCTACCCTGGGCTTCTTCAATTTCATTTTCATCTCTGTTACCCCAATCATACTGTATTTTACAAAAGTGGAGTACTGGTCCCCCTTCTCTGCTGTGCCATGGGGTTACCTCTGTGGAGTAGCTGGACTCTGGTTAGGTATGTGATAAAAAATGGACTAATTTTTCTAGCTTTTCTCCCTCCAACCCTAATACAAAATCAGGCTCAGGCACAAACATTTCCCCCCACCCCTTTAAGCAGCAGAGCTCTCTTATAGATTAAATCTGATCCCTGTGCAAAGAAGTACCCCTTGATAAATGATTCATGTTTTTCATAAGCCTTAGTATTAACAGTAGAGAGTAAACATGAAGCAGTCGTATTAATTGTCCAGTTTTCATCTTTACGTTCCTACCATAATTCTATTGGTATTTCACTGTCTCTGTCACAGTTTGATTGATTGCTATAAATCCAGTTTCAAAGGGCTGTGTGTACCCTCTTGGTTCCTGGTGTGCTCTATGGAGTGTGTGCACTGACACAGACACCCACAGCGCTGAGGCACCTTTCTGTGGGTGCTGTGGGGCTCTGGGCAGAGCTCGCACAGCTTTGCATTAACCTGCAAAGGCTAGTGCTGTTTCATTGCCTATGGTCTTCACCTCCCCTCTGCCCTTCCACAACGCTCCCTCTTTCAGAGCTGCAATTGCTATCCTCTAGCCAGCCAGAATATATAGTTGGATTCAGCCCAGGGACGTTTTAATTTCCAGGTGTAACAACATCCTTTCCTTTAGTAAAGTCTTTATTATTTTGTAATTGAAGACGTTTTTGTCTCCACTACAAGTATATTAAATGGAAACAAAAACGATGTAATTGGCCAGTACATAGCCCATCCATGCAGCCATCCCAAGACGTGGTCGGGCTGACAACTGACAGCACCTTAAAACTGCTCTAACCAAAATTGCAGCTGTTCTGTGAGCACCTAAGGGACAAAAGTAGGGATAATTTCTCACCCAGCTATCTACCCAAGCATATAATCCCAGGCATGAGGGAATAACCTTGCAGAGTGGGCAGACTTCCTCCTTTTACATAGGGGGCTCACCAGCAGGTCTGGGTGGGGAACTTGTTCTGTCTGCTGTGGCAGGACCACTAGTCCCTGGCTGCGAGAGCTGGAGCAGCACCCTAGGGAATGGTGTGAAAAGCAAGTTTTTGCAGTTTGTTTTTGATCTCTCAAGGAAATTGAAGTTGGCTGGGAATGCTGTCCTGTAAAAAAACCCCAACCCATAAATTAAAGGTGGTGTACATTTGTACGTCTGTCAGCTTTCATTTTGCCTTCAGCATAGCAGAAAGACCATGGTCTCACTCCAGTCTGCTTAGTTCACAGTTAACTTCATCAGGTAATTGTATTTAGTGTCCTTCAGAGCATGAATTCCTGCTGCTGTCACCTTTGGTGTGTGGCTGAGGTAGAGAGGGGTGGGGCCTTTCCTCAGTGAAAAGTCTTACTAAGACAAGGACAGCACAGCCTCAGCCAAAATGGGGAAGCTGGGGTCACATCCTTCTGGTAGGAGAAATGATGGCTTATGGCAGCAAAACCGGGTTGTTGGTATCTGATTAAAGCTTGGACAAAGCTGTGAAACACAGTGTGATAACGGTGGTTTTACAGTTAGTGAAAGGGCGTGCAGCCCTCCCTCTTCCCTCATGCAGAACTGCCCCTCATTTCACACTTACATATAAAAAATTAATCACTGTGACAACTCCATCACTGCGGTGTGCATACTGAGCATGTATCATACTTGTAGGGTCAAGGTGGAGGACGAAAGCCTCACTGTAGTTTTTTTTTCTCCATAAATCACGTATTACTTTCTCTGTTTATTCCTAGCTTTCAATATTCTGGTTAATGTTGGTGTCGTGCTTACATACCCCATTCTGATCTCAATTGGCACAGTGCTCAGCGTCCCTGGAAATGCAGGTACAAGCACTATGGTTGTTAATAGAAAAATAAACACACGAGCATGCAGATAGCAGAAGTTTGTTGTCTTCATAGTCAGAGTCTGTTGTCACAAGTCTCAAAAGCAGTTTGGTCTCCTATGGCTTCTACAGATAATCCTGGTGATGGTGGGTGTTTCAGCTGGTGAAAGCATTTGGGTTTTGTCTTGCCTTTTTCTCTGGGAGTGACAGGGTACATCCATACCATGCAGAGGAGAGAGCAGGCTGATCCCCAGCAAGTAGCCCAAAGCTGCTGGTTGCTGCTGAGAAATGGTGGGGTCAGCATGCTGCTGCTGCAGCTCAGCACTGTGCTGGTGAGTTGCCATGCAGCAGCAAGGCAGGGTGTATATGTGGAAGTTTACTTCAGAGTCATATCTTATTGAATAGCCTCTGTCTCCTCCTCCGCCTTCTTAACCTCACTACTGCAGGTATTTAGCATGTTTTCAAAGAAACATCTATTTTTATAGGAATACAGGTCAGAGCTATTAAACAGTCAGTACCTGAAAGAGGCTGCTGAAGGGCTCAGCTGCACTGTTGCTGCTGGTTGTGGAGCTGGGAGGCTGGGCATAGAGGGATTGACTCCAGCTTTCTGACCTGCATAATGCTCTCTCCCCATCACTGGTCTATGCAGCCCAAGGAAACACTACACTGAGGTAACCTGCTGTAGATAGTTAACATCAAGTAGCTTCCCTCTCAGACCAAAAATTAAAACCTAAAGGTTTAGACTGGCTCTATAAAGCTTCCTTGGAGCCTACATGAAGGTGGTTAGGCACAGAGGAGATGGGACACTTCCAGTACTACATGGCCAGGTCAAAGCTGTTCTTAACTCGAGGAGCTGGTCACTCTAGGGGATTGAGAGGGACATGGCCAGTGTGCAACACACAGGTTATGGACACGTGCCAGGCTGGTCTGATGCTGTAGTTCAACCTGCTGCAGTCTTGACAGCATTGTCATTTCTTCTTCACAGCTGTGGATCTGTTGAAGCACAAAATGATCTTCAGCGTAGTGAGATTGGGAGCCACCATCATCATTTGCATTGGGTTTCTGCTCATGCTGCTCCCTGAGGAATGGGATGAAATAACCCTGCGGTTCCTCAACAGCTTGAAAGAGAAGAAAAGTGAGGATCATGCCGATGACATCACGGACTCCAGTGTACACACAAGAAGCAGAAGCAGAGCTAATGGTACAGTGTCTATACCACTAGCTTAGGGCTGGTGGACTTCAACTGCACGCAGATGTATATTCTGTGAATATAGCTTAAATTTCCTCATTACTTGTATGCTTAAAAATGACATTTACTCTGAAGAGGGGATGGACTGTAAGATAAGAGAAGTATATCTATAATAAATGTTTACATTTATACACTTATCAAGGAACGGGTGTAAATAACTACAATAAAATGTTTTGTAATAAAAAAAATGTAAGCTTGTGTCTTACTGAACTGGTGCATTTAAAATATGAATCAAGTCTACACTGTTTATCTCCTTTTGCTGGCAAAAGTAGAGCCATTCTCAAGGATACAAATCTTGGATATTTCCAACTAAACCTCAGAATTCAACGTGTCAACTCAACTCTCAATAATGTGACCTTTCAGTGAGGTAGTACTTTTGGAAAGCCATTTCAAACCTCTCTTGGGGTTTTTGAGAATCCACTTCTACAAGAGGCCAATGTTCATATCAATATTAGGAATTATTATCAGACTAAATATTCTATGAAGTGCAAAACATTACTTTTTCATTACATTGTGTTATTGTGAAATGTGATGAAAGCTATGTTGCACATAACCTGGACATGCTACAGTGCTGTTAGCTCAGAGATACAGCTCTGCAAGGTTGTCTCCTCTCTACTGAATACCATACCTGCAGGCAGTGGGAATCCATGGCTTGGTACTGATGACTGATGTCTCAACAAATGTGACACCCAGGATATGACTGGGGGCAGTGGCATGGGCAGGCACTGCTGAGACACCTTGCTTCCCAGTCCAGTTGGAAGAGAGAATTCCATACCTGAACATAGGAGAACCTTAAGGTGAGTTGTTGCGAGTTAGAACAGTTCAAAACAGTTTTGCTAGTTTGTAGATTTGTAGGAATTCTAGCAGCCCTAGTCCCACAGACTGAGTACTGAGCTGGTGCTGATCATGCCCTCCACTCCAGAAGGATGATCAGCTATGATCTAAGAGCTACGATTGGCCCTTAGGCAGGTTCACACCTTGTCCCAGCCTTTGCTAAAGAACTGATCCCACTCATGGCACTCATGGTCTGCTCCAGCCTGTGACTCTTTAGCTGCAAACATCCTATTAACCTGTAACCATGAAAGCTCCCATAGCTGCTCTCCCCTGACCAGGCCCCAGCACTAGTCCCTCATCCCTTCCAGAGCCATGCTGAGCTGTGCCTTGTCCTAACACCAACTTCCTAGCAGTGTCGCTGGATTTTGGGTGCCTTTAGTAAGTAGCACTAAAGCCAAGAATAGCCTTATTTTAGCTCTTCTTCTCCCAGAAAAGCTGCACTCCCAGCTGAGCAAGCTTCTCAGGAGAGATTCACCCTGCACCACCAGCATCCCAAGGAAATGTCAGTTCCTATTTTATAGAGCTCTGGGCCCAAGAAGTACGTTTTCTTAACCTCCACTGTGGAAAACTCTTTCAAAAGTCAACACAAACCAGCCAAGCTGCTCAGTTCTCTGAGCAGTGCCCTAGGGCTGGACTGGTCCCAGAAGCAGAGGAGGCAGTGGTGGGGCTGAAGGGTGGGCAGCCAGTGTGTCCCCATGGCCATTAGGGCTGAATACTGCTGCAAACAAATTCATGTAAATAACAACAAAAGCACTTCTTTTGCTTTACTCTCTTCTATTTGATGATTTTTAACGTTCATGTCTAAACTGTTCCTTGCAACCTGTAGAGCTAACAAAATATTTGGGTGTATATAAAAAAAAAAAAAAAAACAGAACCAAACTAACAAAAAAACCCAAAACAAAACCAACCAAACTTGGGCTCTTCCATTACATGGCTGCAGAATTAGGTCTGTAGAAACCAACCCAACCAACCACCGCCTTGGCACTAAACCCATCTGGAGAAGATGGGCTCAGCTGTTTGCTGCTTTTGAAAGGAGTTAGACATTAAAAATATTCTATAAGAAGTGAATTATATTGAACAGGAGATATGATGGGATGAAAACAAATAGCACATGGGAGCTTGGGCATGAGCCCAAGTCAATTTTTGGACTCAATATATTCATTTACATTACTAGATAGTTTTAGAGATGTGTTTTACTGAAATTTAGCTTCTGCCAAACCGAACACATGGGAATAGCAAACATTTCCTGTTAGTATCCATTGCTGAGTATAAATTTGGCAAGCAGCCTCATGGCCGCATCTTCTAGCCCAGGACTGGATCCTTCAAGTAACCTAATTGAGGATTCAACAGGGAACATCATGCAAAACCTGTATTTCAGTTTATTCTTTCCTACTTCAGATGTTTCATGGCCAGCGACACAGAGTGTCGCTATGCCAGCCTGTCACTCTCAAATCAGCAAAAGCTGCTACCCTTACGATTTATGCACATGAATAAATCTTATGAATTATGCTGCTCACATGCCCTTCGCATGCATTTTTAGTCCAGTGGTGGGTTTTGCTCTGGGGTTACCTAATACCTTGTTGGATTCTTTCCCTGTCTCCATGAAGGTAGGCCATGAACTGTTCTTTTCTTGTTGAGTTGCAGCTGCTGCTGATCGTTGTGGCTTCCTTATCTCCTGGTTTGCGCATCTGGTGTACCTGCTTGCCAGCAGAGCATGGGACACTGAAGTTGCAGACCTCAGGTAAACATTACCTGACAACAACTAAAACATCAGTGTATTACCAACATTCTTGTCATACTAAAGACAAAACAGCACTGTACTAGGAAAAATTCCTAAGAAAATTAACTAACTCTATTCCAACCAAAAGCATATCTATATGAAAGTACACAGCTTGCAGACTAAGGCTCCAGCAAATCTAGCTACTCATGCTAAGAAGGTAAAGCTAAGCAAACAGCATACTAACCTACACAATTTTATAACTCTAGAAGAGACTTCTTCTATTTAAAAATTAAGCTAACTAATATGTCTCAACACTCTCTACAAGTAAACCCTGTGCCTGTCCCTTTCCTAAGGACCAGTGACCACCCTTGCATTTCCACAGGGAGAAAATATGTGTAGCTCTTAGCCATGCAGTCATCTTCCGCCTCGCATCAGGCTTAACAGGCACCACCTAACCCAAACCAAGCTTTCTGTTCAGAGCAAGCATCCCTCATGTTTCTGCCTGCACAGTGAACAGTGCAAAGGTTCTAGAGAAGGCTTTCCACTCTCCGCTGCCACTCTGCCTTCCCCAGCCCCTGCTGAGGATAGGCAGAAGGGATTTGCTTCTGCATCCTTCCCCCACAGCAACTCCAGGCAATGTCTGCCACTGCAGCCACAAGTGCCCCAGATCCCCAGAGGCAAGCAGGTACCTAATCCCTCCACTGCATCACGCCCAGATGCTGTCCAGGGGTGTTCATCCCACTCAGCTATCCCCTATGGCCCCCTCCTTCACCAACTGCCCAACCTGCAGTTTTTTCTTCCTTACTGAGTGAGGAAGGTAATTGTTATCCCTAGAGTCCCTCAGATCAGCCTTTCAGCTGGAGTAAAACTCAAGAAAAAGTAAAACCCAGTAAAACCCAAGAAATCAGACAATGAACTTGTCAGTGTTTAAGAAGCATTTGGACAATGCCCTTAATAACATGCCCTGAATTGGTCAGGTTGTTGGACTAGGTGATTGTTGTGAGTCCCTTCCAACTGAAATTGTCTGTTCTGTTCTACCTCAACACATCCTTCCCTTCATCCAATCCATCAGTTGGTGTTAAAGGCAGGTTTAAGTGAGGGGGTTAACACAGCATCACTCTGTGCTGTAGCAGGGCTGCCACTGCTCACTCTTGAGCTCAGCAGGTTGATAAGATGCCAGTAGCCACAATCACCACTGCACACGCAAAGCTCACTCAGCAAACCCCCCAGCATCCACACAGCACCCTGCTGTCCAGGGAGTCCTGGTAAAGGTGTGAGGGGGTAATTCTGGCTCAGCAGTTGCAAGTAATATTTGGAAGCATCTCCCAGTACCACTGGGCCCCTATGGAACCCTGTTCAACCCCAAATTTGCTCTCAGTTTGCCCCAGCAACCTGCAGAAAGGGCATCTTTTTGAAGACTGCTTTTTAGGGATTTATTGAGAAATACTGGTCATTAACTGATGCAGCATCAAGGTGCTGCCTCTTCACCCACAGATGAAGTGCTTGGAGCAGTATCAGTCTTGGATATATCTGTCCCTTTGAACTCTCCTTCCCTAAATCACTGTATGACAGGCTGTGGCAGGTGAGGAAACCCACATGGCTTGGAAAGAAACCCAGTCAAAAGAGGGTGTTTACCAGCATGGGGAGCAGGGGGATCCAAGAGTACTCCAGCAGGGCCAGGGCCACAGCACTGCATCCAGATGAAACACCCAGATACAGGAGGATGGATGCTAGCTTGAAATCCACATGGGTTTTCAACTGCTCCGACACATCCATCACTGCATTTAATTCACAGTTTTCCCAAGCTGCTTAACAGGAATGACCTGTTCTCAGCAGGGGAGGAGGGAGTGAAAAAATAAAATAATTAAAAATAGGTAAGTAGACATTAAGCATTGAGAAACTCAGGAGGGAAGCAGGGTGCTGATTTTATATTTTCATTAGAAAAAGAGGAGAAAAGAAACAAACAAAACCTAAAATGAAACCTAAGCTCTTCTGCTCCCTCCTGCCCTGTGTGACCTATTGTAAAGCAAAGTCACAAGTGATGTTGGTACTTTGTGGCTTAAACATGAGCCTATTGGGTTGCTCCAGGAACCCAGGATTTCTTCTGGGAAGTGTCACTCCTGGCCAGTGAGTATTTTGCAGTGGCTATGTGCACTCAGCTCCCCACTTCCAGGAAGGGGAAGTGCTTCATCTGTGGATCTACTGGCCATAAGTAACAGATGCTTGGCTCTGCCATAACCCTCACTTCCCTGTGCAATCCTCCTCCCAGCACTCCTCAAGAGGAAAAGGCAAAGAGGCCATAATTGCTCCAAACGTATACAGGATCAGTCCAGGAAATCCCAGTGGAGTAAGCTTCCACTGAAGAAACCCCAGCTCTGGTGCCATTTTGGGGTCTCCCTTGCACTGTTTTCTGTCTGCTAATTTCCACGTCTTTTTGCAGCACAGTCCTGACCTCCTCCCACAACCCTACTGCTGCCATAAACCCCACCCTGCACTGTTAATCTTGTTGCATAAGTCATCCTCCCTACATATTTTTCCAACCACTCCACCTTGGAAATGAATGACTACGCACAGTTCCGAGTAAAACCTGAACCTCCTCACCCAGCTTGGGAGCCAGTGGGGAAGTGCAGATCTTTCCGTTACACACTGATCCTGCTGCGTTTGGCCCACATCCTGCAGGAGCTCCACAAGTGCATAACATGGCTCACTTGGGCCCACATTTTCAGGTGGGTTTGTGCTAAAGCTGCATTATTTCCGGCAGTGCTGTCAGGAGCTCCTCAGCCAGCCCTCGTCCCCACGCTACTTCTTCCATGCAGCGGGAGATGCTTTCACCCTTCTGGTGCTCCAAGGATTAAATTTCCTAAAAATCTTAATATTTATCAAAACAGCTGCCTATAGAAATAACTCCTGGTCAGCCAACAGCTAGCTGAGGCGGTGCCCCTGGTTGAAAATCACTTGTAGGTAGAAAACAAAGCTTCCCTGGAGCTTGACACTAGCTCTCTGAGCTGCTTTCCACTTCTCTATCAGCCACAGCCACCTCTCACCCATGCAGGGGAATGGCCTGCAGCAGGTCAATGTTTAACCAAGCTGGGAAGGATGTGTGGGCCCTGCAGTTGCTCACACAGATCCCTCCGTGTCCAGGGAGGACAGTACGTGAGCGGATTTTCCTTCTCCTTTCAAGCCATCTCTCCACAAAATGGGCCTGAACTCTTCCAAGGCGCACCCCAAGGTGACCAAGGTGGCACCAATGTGCACTGGGGAGGACCTGCCTGTTCTCACCACCCCATATTGGCACCCCAGCATGCTGGGACAGCCCAGCCTGCACCCGCTGGTTGCGGCGAAGTGGGGAAACCCTACCTTTCACAAGGAACTTCCACCTCTGCGGGAGACCTGGTACGGACGAGCGTCTGCAGGTAAGGAGGTCACCACCGTATTACTGCCAAGTGCGGGGCAGAGAACCAGGGGGCATCCACTGGGGCTGCAGGTTTGCTCACTGCAGGGCAGCTGGGGGTGCGTACATGTGTGTATTGATGCCTTTCTGCATCAGTAGCTTTTTGCCATCTCCAGGATGTTTTAGCTTTGGGAAAACTCAATTCACTCCATTCCCCACTTGTTTTGGAAAGCATCTCAGTCACCAGAGCCCAGATCCCAGGCTCCTTGCTTCCATCAGTTGTGTCCCTGGCAATAGCCAACATCCACTCCCCAGCATCAACCTGGCATGTGATGAAACCAGCCGGCATCCAAGCAAACCCTCTTACAGCAGCCCCATAACTCCTGGCCATACACCCATCCTGCTCACCTGCCACCGCTGCGCATGTCAATATTGCTAGCTCGATTAGAATTAGATTCTGGGTAATGTGCTCAGCAGGTAAAACTCAGCATTAAAATAAATTATAGCCATGTCTTGCGCATGCTAATTTCCTAAGCCAAGAGGCAGGGAAAGGCAAATAGCGTAGCTATTTTATATATATATATATATATATATATATATATATATTACAACATGTATGTTTGTTTTTCTACAAGTGGCATCATACAGCCTCTCACACAGCCTTTCACAGCAGGTTTTAAACTTCATCCATATCCAAACGCTTCCTGACGTAAGGAGGGAAGTTTGCACCCATCTGAAAGTGGATGCAGAGCTCTGCACAAGTTGGATAGTGACAAACAGCTTCCCACAGCCAAGTTAGGTGAGCTTAGCTCCTATGAACACCAGTGTGGTCTGATACAGGGCAACGCAGAGGAAGGAGGATCTGCACCCTCCTCCCCTCTGTTCCCTTTCAAAAAATGAACTTCTGACACACGTCACGCAGCTTTAAGCACCACTGCTTCCCCAGGGGCTGGATATTTCCTTCAGGATCATTCAGCAAGAGGCATCAGGGAGCAGCGAAAGCAAACAAACCTCTAGCATTATAGCATTGACATTCCTGGAGCTGGAGATCTTGGGGAGAATACAAATCAGATCTGGCTGTAAAACAGGGCATTTCAACTACTTCATGACAGGAGGAACAACCAATTTTCCTGTTCCGGAAAATTATCAATAAACACTGAGCATTTAACAAGTGCTTATAAAAAAACCCGTACTTTTATTAAAGAAACCCCCAACAAACTCCAAACAACAAAACAAAAACCCCCAAACTTTTAAACTCCCTCGACAAATGTCATTTTCTATTACTTTTCATTTTCAGAAATAAAAGGAGTATGCTCAAGAGAACTGGAGTGATGTATTAGCTTGAGCTGCTGGCTAAATAAGCAAAGGCTCCAAGAGAATTGGTTTTATTTGGCTTATGAGGGTTCGTCTTGGCTTGTGTTAAATCCCTCTTCCTCCATCAGGGAGGATCTGCTGCTACCAAAGTGCAAGGGTAAATAAAACAGAAGTCAAAACAACGCCTTCAGCTCGGGCTTGGTGTTGCCAGCACCATGCAGTGAGACGATGGTCCCTCCTTGCTGGCATCATGCAGGTATGCCAGGAACCATCCCTGCCCCAGGACAAAGCAGATTCAGGGACAGAGAGCACTTGGCTCCCAGTTCTGTATCTGTAGAGGATAAGGGCAAATCTCCTACAAGACACACACATGGGTAAGATAAAGGGGAGCAATTTAAAGAACAACCCCAAACACACAGAACACAAACCATCACACCTCATCCAGGAGAAATAACTTCCCCAAAGCCATACCTCTCACCAGAACAAGTTTCTCCAAGTTGCTGTCCCTTGCCTGCGCTGCGTCCCGTGTTCCCAGCACCATGAGACACCTCCTTACATTTTACTTCATTAGAAATTCCCTGTGCACTTATTTGTCCTGCAGACTGAGAAGCAGTAACTTAATAACCCCTCTTTTTTTAATCACAAGCTGCAATTTCAGCACACATTCCCAGCAGCTGAAGTTTGTCTCTGGAGGAGCCTCCTGCACTGTAAATTTTCACTTCAGGCGCCCATTCTTGCATGGACAGAGCAGCCACACCATTGCACAGCAGTTAATCATTGCCAGTGCTCTGCAGAGCCCAGCAAACATTTATCCGATGGAGTCACCATTTTCTCCCGTTCCCCAGCACCCTCCATCGTTCTCTCACTTCTCCAGGATCCCTGCCTTGGCAATCCACTGCAAGGCTCACCCAAAGGACCCACTGAAGTCCTCCATAAGGTGATCTCCAAATTATTATTTTGTCTTTTTAATACAACTATTAAATTTGGCATCAACTATAATGCAATTGCTGCACTTTATCCCCAGCTCTCTGCTGCAGCCACCCTGGGGCTCCCACTACAAGGGAGCAGGAGCTGCTCTGCAACACCTCACTCAAGTCTATGTATAAAATGGCATTTGAAAGCATCAAGGCTTTTTTTTGGAGAATAGGTGGGTTACACAAAGTCTTCTGTAAAAATATATGCACTCTGCACTGCACAGGCAGTGTTGTTCACCCAGGAGCACCAGCGCAGAACAGACCCAAGCCCAGATCACATTCAGACCTCAGCCAAAGCACTGTTTTAATAACTAACAGGTGATCACTGGTGTGTACCATGTTATTTTGGGCTGATTTCCAAAGACGAGGACCTGTGATCATACTGCTCCTCTGAGCGTAACCTGCTAACTTCTGAACCCACTGGCTGTAGCCCAGCTCTGCCACAGTCTGTAAAAGCATCAGAGAGATTTCTCAGTTCCACCAAACACCAACAATAATAAAGTCTCAGGGAATGAGCAGCAAGAAAACTCCAAACTGATGCCTGTTCCGCACTTTAAAAGGGCAGGCAGTGGGGAAACAGCAATGCTCAGAGGTTTTTTTGGCCACCTGATGGTTACAGGCCACAAGAGCAGAGAACACTTGGTCACACAGGGGACTGAGGGGCTCAGGAAGGCCACAGGAGACACGGAGGATGTTTATTGGCACATAAAGAATACATGAGAAGTTGTAGAGGGAAGTAGGAGAGGTACATGGCAGGCATCTGTTAGAAAGAACAAGCACAGGTACACACTCACTTCATTTCTGCAGCTAATAGAATAATTTATACCATGTGTTACTGGAGTACACCAAGAGAGACTTTACTGGGACATGCCAACCAAAAAAAGTGTAGAAAACTATTGCAAGTACAGCCTAGCAATTGATGGTCACCCAAAAGTAACTTCATCCATTTCTTTTCTCATCTTTAAAGGACCCCTTTCTTTCAACACTGTGCCAGAAAAGGGAGAAACCAGCATCATTAAACAGCACCCACCTCGAAGACCTCAAGTAAGGCGAGTTTGAAAAGCTCTGAGTTTCTCTGACCCACTGATACGGGCTTTCTTAGGGACTTGGGCACATGTCACAGCACCACCGTGAGGGAAACAAATATCCTACAGAAATGTAAATAGGAGGTCCTACTGTCAGGTGACTATCCCTGGATGAGCTTTACCACCAGCTCAGGTTTGATACCTGGGGCAGAGCAGGTACACTGACCACAGAGAGGTTATTTTTGGTTCATTAGCACAAGGTGAAGACTTCATCTTCTAAGAACAGCCAAAGAGGGATCAGTGCAGCAATGCCCTGCCTTTACTCTCTTGCCTGACTCCATGAGTCTTGCCTCTCTGGAGACACCCAACAAGGACACATGCTCCCATGCTGGCCATGAGGTCACCTCTCCTGTAATGACCCATTTCCCTTTGTGGTGTCTGCATGCTGGCCATGAGGTCACCTCTCCTATAATGACCCATTTCCCTTTGTGGTGTCTGCATGCCTGCATCCCAAACTTAGTGCTCTCATGGGGCTAATGCGGCCAAGACAGAGCCCTTTGCAGAAGGGATCCAACTTACATCACTAGGGCTGGTTTTGGCTCTTCAGGCCAAACATCTCATCAAGGTCTGACATCAGCTTAAAGGCAGAGAGATAGGTAAAGCAGATAGATGTGGTTTGCAATAGGGGCCCATGAAAGTACAGAGCAATTATTTAAGGTTTTGAGAATTGCTATGCACGCTGTGTGCCTACACATACCTTCACCTTCTCCCCTCAATAGCATGGTATGTACATGGCACACTACCCCCACCCCCCCCACACACATATCTAGATATTAAAAAAAACCACCCCCCAAAACAAACATAAAAGACCCTTGCTCACTCCTCCTTGACCTCCTTCCTTTCCCTTTCCTGCATTTCCCAGATCTCTTAGCCTCCAAGCCCTGAAACCCATGACTACCTGACCTGGCATTTGAATTTTTCACACACACTACAACATAAGTAAAGCTCCAGAAATACCTTTATATTTATATAATTTACTGCAGAGGAGGTAAAGGAATGCAGCTAATGTCCCATCTGCATAAGGGTTAGAGATGATACTTCATTAAAAAAAAAAAAAAAGTAAGTGACAAGTCCTTTACATGCATTTTCTGTGCTGATATTTTCCTACATTGATGCTTTTACTCAATACAAAACCTGGGTGAGACTCAGGCCTCAGAGAATCCCCATCATGTGCTTGCAGTGCTAAGCTGGAGCTGTGCTATCAGGACTGTACAACTCCTGCCATAAATCAGGTTATTTAAAACCCAGACCTAGAGAAATGCATTGCTTTCTCTACTTCACCTGAATTTTCATCTCTTCTCCACACCCTTCCAAAGCAGACAGGAACACCTTCCAACTTCCCATCTCTTACCTGCTCAACACTGAGGATGCAAAGCTGCTGGTGTTTGACTGAGATTGAGTTTGTCCTTATGTACCCACAGAGGGTTAGGGAGAGGACATCAGGGACACAGGCTAAGCCCTACTCTAGATGCCCCAGAACTGCAGCTCCACTTTATTCTTGAGATCTCTCTCTTTTAGAGCCCCTGCTTGAGGCTTTTGGCTGTGCTTCTTCTCCGCTACTTGGCATAGGTCTGTGAGATCCAAAACTGAGAGCAAGGTCTCAGAAGTCCGAAATCCGGTAAAAAAAGGGGACAACTTGAACAGACAGCTCCAAATGCAGATGTTCTGCTTGGGGAAGCACTCAGATACTGGAAATAACCCACCCCCTATGCTCTCATTTAGGCATGATTTTCAATTAGCAATTAAGGGCCAACGTTGTGCTTGCTGCTGAGACCCCTCTAAGAGCTCAGCTGCACAGGCACACCAGCAGCCTAATTAGGCAGCTGGAGTGAGTCTTTAGTGGTGGGCGGTTGGGGATAAACAGAGGCAAACACACTTCTTGGCTGTTTAACCCATAAAAAAGATGTATTTGCCTCAGTTGGCCATGTGCTTTTCTGTAGTGCTCCTGTAGGAGCTGGGTCACCCCAACTTAGGGCAGCCCTGGGGCTCCCCTGGGTTACACCAGCACCAAGCTAACCCTACAGGGCAGGGGTCCTTGTTCAAGCCTTCCTTGCTGTGATTAAGTTTTTTTAAACCATAATAAAGAACACAATAGTCACCAGCTGGGATGAGTTAACCCACCCACCCACCCCCCTACCCCCCCCCCCCCCCCCCCGCCTCAGGGCTGCAGCTCTGGCCAAGACTTGGGGCTTCAGAGAACATAGGTGGACACCAACTGCTGAATAATGTGTCCATGGATCTGGGGGGAGGATGAAGCAGCAGCACCCGGAATGAGCCCAGCTACACCCTATGAACTGTCATGTGGAATCACAGCCTCCTTTAGAAATCTCCTACCAGCATGTAATTTTTAGACATCAATCTTATTTCCATTACAGCTGTATTTATGTGTTATTAAAACACTCATAATGATCACTGCAGGACAGACACTGTTAATCCTACCCCATGCTTCTGCCATTGCTGTTGGTGAGAGTAAATACAACTGGAAAAGCCTTTTTCCCTGTGGGAATATTTTAAAAAACAGCAGAGCAGGATGACGTGGCCTTCCCAAGGGCTTGTAGAGAATTTCAGTCAGAAAGTATTTCCAGAGGAAAATCCCATGAGGTTCACAAAGATGAAAGAAAAGAGTCAATTTTCAGCCTGGGACAGAACTTTAGCCAAAAGCCTGAAACTTGGCTTCCCCACCAGGCACAGCAAGATGAATCAATAGATGTGGGGAATTTATTTACCTTCAGCCACCCTTGGTGCTGGCAGCCTTGGTGGCATCTAGGTGTGATGCACAGCCTGGACCACAGTTTGTGGTGTCACATGCTGCCACCTAGTGCCATTCTTTAAGTTTCATATTCAGTTTTGTGAGATTTCTTGATGCTGACACGTGAACTTGGTGTTCAGTGGTGATGGGGAATTCTCCCTTTATATGATGCTGCTTACTTTTTTTCTCCTACATTTTTTCACTGATCTACAGGAAGCCTCAAAATTATAGCTCAGGCTTTAGCAGCAGTTCAGTGCAGACAGTCAGAGATATGTCACCATTTATTGGACACTTGTTCATATTTGAGTTAATGGTGTCCCACATAAAGTGTAAGTCAGGTCTTACTGATGAAGTCCTTGATGATGTTCCCCTTAATTTTTATGGAAATTCTACAGAGTTCCCATCCTAGAAGGGGACAGTAGCAATATTGAGCCATGAAATGACCCAGTATCATCTAGTAGTTTGGCACGCTTTAAGGAGGCAACTTAGCTCCTTAAGATAAAACCCCATGCTCAGAGTATCTGTAAAGCAAGTCTCTGCTTGCTTCCATTAGCTATAACAAAAGGCACTTTGTACCCTGCACAGTTCTGCATAGAAATGTCTTAGGCCAACATAAAAGAGACTGGTTCAGCAGAAGGTACAGTGCTCTGCATCCTGGGTAACTGAGATTTGCCCTTGGATGACCTGTTAGAAGACTTCATATTAAATTGTGATACCTCTCCACACTTCAGCTTTGACATGAAGCAGTCTGAGCTGGGGTGTGTCTTCACTCTGGTCTTGGCTAGAGCCTTGGGCTCCTATACCCAATATAGGTATAGAAATACCTACAGGGATGAAACTAATGTCAAACTGGGTATTTGCTGCTTTGACTGTAATGCAGGAGATGCCCTCAGTTTTGCCCATTTCTGAAGGACCACAGGAGATGCTCATCTCACTGAGCATCTGCTAGAAATGCCAATCTCCTTCCTCTCCTCCTGTACCCCAAGCAGCTGGGCCAGAACTGGAGCTGGAAAAATGCTATATAGTTGCATATCATGTTTTATGATTGCGTGGAACAAGCAGTGCTAAGTATTATAAATACTGGACTTGCAGAGGCTTGAACCCGCCTGCCCTCTGCAAGCAATTGCTCCTGCAAAGCCCTGGGATCAGCAAGAAGTGGCTGCAAGCCCAAAGCCAAAGGTAAGCACGAGTTGAGCCCTGTGCACAGGGCTGCTGCTGACTGGAAGCTCCATTCCCTTGGAATTCAGGCACTCTGAAGAACAGAAGCTGGTGTTTCACACTGGCTGCACTCCTGTCCCTGGCTGAGCGTGGGAGCTGGCTGGAACACTGGTGTGTGGGTGAAAGGATGCAAAATAAGGGAGAAGTTTCTCCAGCATCACAGTTCCCTGTTGAGGCTGACCTGCTGGGCCAGGGCCTTAAATATTTTTGAGGCTAAAAGTTTGAGGACCAGTCCTTTAAATGGCTGAACAACTTGAACCCCTATGGCTTGCGGTCATCAAGCAGAGGGCTGCAAGGGTGGTGTGCCATAAACAACCCCTGAAACTTTGAACAGTTTACTTCTTTTGGTTCATGAGATTACCTTGGGCAGCGGACTCCACGTGGTAACACCCCAGGAGCAGAAGCGTGTATCCATTGTTTTAATGAAGATTTGTTCATCATGCCCCAGAGCTGCGAGATAAACCGTGAAGTGCAGTGGAAATCTGAGATAAATTTCTGCAGCTTGGCTAGGCAGGGAGGTGCTCGCTGCCTTTATCCGGGGAGAGCCTCAGGGGCCGGGTGTGGGCTTGGGAGCCGGTAGCTGCTCCTTTCCTTTGAGAAAGTGCAGGTGTATTTATTTACATTTTTTAATACCTCATAGGCTCTCGAGAAGGGGCAAAGCCTGAGACACCTCCCCGGTAGGCGGCAGCACTTGCACAAGCTGCAGATGCTGGACTTGACCCGCAGGCGCCAAGAGGTAATGCTGAGATGGATTTGGGGGGAGGCTGGAGATTCCCCGCTCAGACGGGGGGCTGCCCAGCCCCAGCGTCTCTCCTATGGACCAGGAGGCATCAAGATTTATGTTGGGAAGGTCACTCATTTGACTCTTGACACCTTGATCTTTTGCTGCTTTCCCAGTGGCTCAGGCAGAGGAGAGGTGGGGAGCATCACAGTGGGCCCCTGTGATCCATAGTTACTTCTGATTTTTCCAGTGTTTTGCCCTCATTTGGCTGTGGCTCATGGAGAGACCAAAATCTCCATCCGGCTCATGTTCTGTCATGTACCCAGTTTGGTAAACACCATTTTCTTGGGTTAAACTACTTGACTGTGTAATTATTTTCAGTGCCAACCCCCTAATGATATGCCATGTTGAGCTGCTAAAACGTGTTCACTCCTCTGCTGCTTGTGTTCACGACTCATTTGCAAACTCAGGCAGAGCTGAAGCGAAATCTCCACAGGGAGGCAAACATCAATAAACAAAACATGAAGGAATTCAGCCCGAAGAAAGTCCTTGACAGTCTCCAGAGGGGCAAATGCACCGAAAGCCGAGACCTTGTCCCTGCTGAGCACAATCAGCGTTTTCATGGAGATGACCATGGTAAGCAGAGTAATTTTCCAAGGAGGTTAAAAAATCACCAGCCTTTTAAACGTCGTCAGAGAAGTTTCCCTTAGGAAGCTGCGTCTGCTGCTCCATCTCCTGCAGTGACACAATGCAGGTTTAAAACAGCTGGGAGGACAATGCTGGGCAATGTGTTTATAAGGCAAAGCACTGGGATGCCTCAGAACACAAGGCAGGTCTCTGGGCCGCTTCCCTGATAGCATCCAAACAGACATGAGTAGGTGTGAATTAAGGGCTGTGGACTAGCCATAGAGGCATAAAGCTAAATTCCTTAGGAGCAGGTTCCCACTGGCAGGACAGTCTGAGCTTGTCCCACATGTCCCCTGCACAGCAAACTGAGTGTGAGGACAGAAAGTGTCCCTGGGGCTCCATATCCTTGGAGAGTCAGGCTGTCCATCAGGCGAAAGTATCCTAGGATGTGAGCATATACAACACCACCACATAGGTGAACATACATGGGCTGGGGGAAACCTCTAAAGCTCCACCAACATGTATGTTCACCTAGGGGCAAAGGAGAAAAAAACATGGAAAATGACTTCCTGAAGATCAATGCTTACAAAAGGTTTTGCCTCCTGCCCTCTGCCCCAGCATGAGAAACCCCCTGCCCAAGCCTGGGGTGTGCCCTGGGGAGGGCTCTTCTACTGCACCAGATTGACTGCATCTCAATTTTCCCTGTTCTGGAGAAATCAAGTGTGATGTTGCCTTGCAGCAAAAGGGAAACCTGGGTGATTTGGGATCGTTGGTTATTTTCAGGGACCTTGTGAGACTGCTTTTTGAGGGAAGAGTCAGCCTTGTCTCTCCCCCTTTGAAATGCAGGAAGGACTGAAGGAGGATACCCACACACATTTTGGGTGTTGACCCTTGCAGTCAGTCTTCTCTGGCAGAGCAATCTTGGGTGCACTGGGGAGCTGGAACTGGGCTCACCAGGAGAAAGAAATGGAGAATGAACTGCTTGAGGAACAGCTGGAGAAATTTGCTCCTGGCTTCATCATTGCATGGTCCACCAACAGCATTGAGCATGGGGTCTGGTCTTACAGTGATCTCTCAGAATCCTCTTTACATGCCTCCAGCTGCCCATAGCCATTTCCAGCTAACTCCAGGCAATGGGGCTTGCATTTCTACAAAATTATGATTCTTTTACGTTGTCTTTTTGTGGGGTTTTTTTTTTTCTCTCCCCAAGGAAACATGTGGGATGGAGGACTCTCCAGGCAGCATGATGAGGGATGGAGGATGAGGGAGCTGCAGATGCGGGATCTGTTCTGGGACACCTCCAGCATAAGGTCTGAGGAGTGGGAAAGGGAAGAGAAGATTTACCACAAACCTACGCTTGTGAGAACCAAGACAGAGAGAGTTTCTCTCTTTGATGACTTCTTTGATAGGGATTTCTAGTGGCATGGCTTGGGGTGAGAGGGACATGCTGAAAAACTCTGGTGGTACTGAAAACCCCCAGATGATGGACTGAGAGTGGAGACAATGTTCTCAGTGAGCAGCATTTCTGGTAGCTCAGTCCAGTGGAAAGGGCAGCTGGAAATGAGGAGACCACAAATGTGGAGTAAATAATGACTCTGGGTTATGTGTCTGAATCAAAATATCTGGGGGAAAAATGGCTTGGACTGAGCAACAATGAAATAGGGGTAGAGGGAGAAGGAGGCTGGCAAAAAACCTAAGCAGAAGCTGGAAAAAATTCTGGGTTAACCCAAATATTGTTCCCACTGAAATGAAATGTTTTGCCTGCCTTTGGGTTACTCAGCTTTTCTGTTTAACTTTATTTTTTTTAACCTTATATCCTTTTCTAAACCACAAAAGCCCAGTTCAAATTGTAAGGTAAAATGACCGATTTAGGAGGTCTCTAAAATAAATATTCTGCATTTCTAAAATTCCTTTTTATGGTTTTTTTTTATTATTGTTATTATTTCCTCCCCTGCCCCAGACACAGATATACAGGTGCTTTCTTCAGTACCAACCTCCATTTTTATGGATAATCTTCTGAAAAAAGCTGGTTTTCATTCACTGTTTTCTCTGTTCGGGGTTCAGTACTGTGCAGCGAACATTGGAAAGTGAGGGACCTCCAGCATCTCCTGCAGACACATACCCTGGTGGTGGTGGTGAAGGCTGCTGCACCACCAAGAATTGAAAAAGCTGCCCTGTTGCAAACTGACATTTCCAAGTATATTGAAAAAGATGGTTATATGAAGGGCAAGAGATTTATTGAAGAGATTCCTGCAATTTCCACCTCTTCTAAACTGCATTTTTTTCATAAAATTATCTGCTTTTCCTGATGAAATCAGATTCCTGCAATTTCCACCTCTTCTAAACTGCATTTTTTTCATAAAATTATCTGCTTTTCCTGATGAAATCATTTGTCACCTGAGAGAAAACCCAGTTCTCCTGTCTCCTATCTGGTTGTCTTTGTAGGTCCATAAATGCCACTGCAGGACAGATGCATCAGGTTTGTGGAATGCACTAAGTCATTCAAGCACATACATATAAAGAGATTTCAGTTACACACAACACAATTTAATGTGGCAAACCAGATATGTAGGGGACTGGTGCTACACAAGAGAGGCTGAGAACCCACCACCAGCCCTGGTCCTGGGAAAAAGACCTGCCTGATACTCAGCATCAATTTTGCTTCTGCTCAAAGTTGCAGAGTTGACTCTTCCTCGTACCTCCTGCTTGTCTCCCTAAGTTGCTTTCCACTTGGACTTCCTAAAACACTTCAGATCAGCTCATTGCCTGAGGGCAGGGACTCCGGGAGTAACAGACATTATTATCTAACAGTAACAGCGACTTCCATTTGCTTCAGCTGGAAATCTTGTCCTCTTAGTTTACAAGTTAAGACATTCAGAATAACTAGATTTGGAGTCCGGTTTCAATTACCCAGGACAGCTCAGGGCTTGGGTAGCTCTGGACAGATGAAGCATGCCCTGCATCACTGTCTCAAACCTGCACTACCTCCCACAAAGCTGTTTTGGATGTGTCTGTGCTGCATCCCCAACTTCCTGGATTATACAGCCAGCAAAAGAGCAGGAGACGCATTTTTGCACATATTTAGGGGAATTGGACACCCATGGCTGACTCAGTTTCAGAGCTCAAGCTTTATTGAAAATCCTAGGTGGAGCAGGAGCTGCAAACAACAGCCAAAGCCCCAGATCAAAGCTGGAGCCTCCAGCACAGCTGCCCAGCACTGAGCTTCTCTGTCCTGCTTTCACCTCTCTTTTTGACATCCCTAAATGCATAGCCCATTACAGCATGTCTACATGCTTCGTAGAGAAAACTGCTCTTTGGAGAAATCACCATGTATGATTTCACTGAAAAGCCAAGAAAACAAATCCAAACACAAAGAAAGAGAAAGAAGAGAACTTCTCGTAGCTAATGAGTCTGTGTCTGGAATCTGTATGTTTTAAAAATGCTCCTGAGAACTTTGCTGATAAATATGGCCATTGTGTGTGAGCTGAAAATACCGTGAGAACCTGAATTGGATGTTGAGGGTATGCTGAAAAGGTCAATGATTTAATGGGCTGGAACAATTAATCTGGCACTTGTCTATACACCTGTTCTCTTAATTACGTGATACATCTCCCTTCTGCATTCCCATCTGTCAACAATTAAGCCATAATTGGTGGAAATGCAATTTATCTCAGATAGAGCTGATTAGTTTTCCAATAATCACATTGCTAGTCTTGGGGAAGAGTGCTGCCCACAGAGAACTGTATGTGGACCAGTCGATCCATATCACAAACTGTGCAGAGACGAGACTCTGAGCACTAACTTACCAATTTACAGTGTGCAAAATTTGCTCTTACAGATGTTATAAAATCAGCAAACCTGCTTCCTACTTCTGGTGCTCAAAATTGACTGTGCTGCTCTCAATTGTATTAATTCATTACAGCCTGCAGAGAGGCAAATGGCAACTCATCCTCTTGTTTTCTAACATCTTTCCAGAGGCTGGAAATTAAGATGTTTTTTTCTTAGACTTTTCTACAAATCTACAGAAGATGGAAAGAAAACCCCACAACATGTGTGCTGCAACTCAGCAAGGAAGATTTTACAGAGCTGTTTTTCTCTGAATAGCTCCTGCTTCCAAATGCATGACATTAGCTTAACATTTGAAGGCTGAGTCATTACAGTCAACTGTAATGGAGAGGATGAAACTTGCCACTCAACATAATTGAGCACACACAGCTTCAACCCAAGTCACCCACCACAGAAACCAGTGCCTGCGCTTTAGCAGAGCCCCTCACCTTGACCCCAGAATGCCTCCACAGGGAGGAAGACAGGCTGGAGCACTGCTGCATCCCAGCTGGAAGGCACGTGTGTGAGATGAGTTTTAAAGGAAACCTGCATGGGGTTTGATTTTGGTGGTGTGGAGCACTGTGTAGTCAGAGGAGGAAGAGCCAAGAGGGAAGGATTCTATCTAAGGCTATCTAAGGGCTGTGAAGCTGATATAAAACAGCCACCTACTCTGTTAATAGCTGAGAACATGAGAGGAGGAGTAAGGGGATATCTCAGGGGGTGATATTTCCACTGTCTATCCTGGGATTGGGTGAGTTACCTGCTGGCTGACAAGGCACTTTGCACCACCCACACAGCTTTGATGCAAGGCTGAACCCATCCTGCAGGTTAAACATGTTTCCACTCAGGATCTGTGCTGAGGCAGAAGCTGCTCAGCCATGATTCAGCACCTTCAGAAAATTCACGTTACCAGTTTTCACCAAAATGACAAAGAATGGAGATTTTATGCAGTTGATGTGACTGTGGGTACCAGTAAATGGCACAGCCATGAAGAAACAGGAGATTTAGGTCAGATAGATCCCAGCCGCAGAACATAAATATATTTGGTCTTCCCAGGGAAATGGTTATAGGAAGTTTATGGTGGTGGTATAAACGTGGCCAGAGTCAACCAAGTTTCTCCAGCTCAGGATCAGCTGAACTGGTTTTGCTGAATTTTAAAACAAAATGATAATGCTCAGCCTGAAGGAGACAACTGAGCTGGTGGAAGTCAGCATCAGTGGTTTATGTCTGAGAAAATCACCACCAATTAAATGTAAAACCTATTAGAGGAAATGCCAATGAACCTCACCTCTGTATTTAAAAAGTAGCCAGGGTTGATGTAATATCTCTGTTACTGTTCCTGAGCAGAAAAATAATTTACTCACACTTAATTAAGAGAGGTGTTAGGTAAATAAAGTTGAACACAGCCATGTTGTAACTGGATCTCATTGAGTAGTGTAGATTAATGTGATTTGCTAACCTTCCTGGGATCTGTCCCACCTGGTGCTCAGAGTATTTGATCTCCTCAGGAATACAAGTGTCCAGCATGGTATAACATCCTCCCTTCCCCCCAGACCCATTCAAAAGCAGAAAAAAACCTCCCTGTCAAAGCCACTGGGATGTATCCAGTAACCTTATTAAATCCTTTATCTGCCCTGCCTCACTGGAAGGTGTGTGACAGGCAACTGAGATTGCTTCAATCTGCTTACACAAAGCCACGAGAGAAAAGTGCCTAAGAACATCGACTTGAGCAGCTCCATTTCGGTCTGTACATAAAGATTAAAGTATTCTCATGAGCTTGAAAAATATCAACCGTGGCATGTTTTCATCTGTCTAACTAGGTATCCTCACACTGCACTGCGATAGCACAGCTGTAAACCTGTTGTTTTCCAATGCTGGAAACAGTGATTAAGCCCTTTATGTTTTCTAGCTTTCTTCAAATAATTCCTGAGCAAGGTCAAGAGTTGGCACAAGGGTCCTCTGATTATTTAAGAGGTGGGAGGCAGCTCCTGTGTCTCTTCTGAACCTCTTTACCTGCTCCTGATATGGGATGTTGGACTTTCTGGGATGTCCCCTCCTTCCAACCCTTGGGATTCTGTGATTCTGTGATTCTGTGATTCTCAGCAGTGCTGGTGCATGGATCTCTGTCGGGGGGAACACGATCCATCTCCACTGACAGGACAGAGAAGCCCACACATACCTCCTCCTCTTGCAGGAGTAGGAAAAATAGTTATTTCTTGCTTGGTACAAGGGTTGTAGCTTTTTGCCACCTACTGACATGTTGTGGGAATGGCTCATCCTGTGAATTCCTGCAGAAAAGCTTAATTGCACACCGGCTCTGACTGATAGTGCAACCAGCAATGGCTGAGCAGGCCGCAGAACTGAACTTGAGAGTAAATACAGAACTTGGCACACTGACAGGAGAGCAACACATATTTGATCGGCTGTTCCTTGCTGTAACTCGCTCCTTGCCCCATCCCTTGAGCACCTCATTTCATCATACCAGAGAGCAGGAACATGGGAAAAATTATGCATCTCACTTGCAAAACAAAGCCTTGGTTTCTTCCCCTTCTATCTTTCCCCAGTTTATTTAGTTTTTTCCCAGTCAACTCCCTGTAAAGTCTCTGCCTGGCTTTCACCCTTTCCCAAGGGACTTTCCAAGGGACCTTCCTTCTTCCTTAGCTCTGCTGAGGGCTTCTGATCAGAGGACAAAAGGTCTCTGCAGGACCCTGCTCATTGCTTAAGCTTCACTTAAATCCTGTTTTGATGGCTTAAGCATTGGACAAAGCTAATAGTGCTAACTCATTCCCCAGAGTGGACTTTGGCCTCCATGAGGGAGCCAAGTGCATGTGTTTGTGTCTCTTGCCAGAGATAGTGAATGAGGTCTCGTCCCTACAAAGCTGCAGTGTAGCTCAGCTGATCTGGCTCACCTCAGTCCTTAACAATCATGCTCTCCCTTGGCCTCCCAGTGGCTCTTGCAGAAATACGAGCCTTTACAAAGCGTCCACAGTGTTGAGATACCTGTGCTGGTCCTGGGAAGCCTCAAATCTGAGGAATCCTTCATCTGCTCGAGCTTCTCCCATTTTCATCCACGCAGCTTTCCTTCTCTTTCCCTCCTATCAGCAGCATGCTTTGCTAACACATACCCTCAATGATGAGGTAGAGCAAAACACTGCTGTGTTGCTGATCCAGCCTTGAATTTCCCTGTTCCTTCTGAGTCACCTTGAGACACACCAGAAACCCATGCTGCATCAGCTGGTGGTCCAGGCAGACTGCAAATGACCCGTTTAATCAAACCAGGTTTTATGCAGCACATGATTTAACATGCAAAATGACTCAATTAACTTGGTAGTCAATTAAAATGCTAGATAACAACCGTTCTGGAAGAAGGGAGGAGCAAGAAAGTGCTGGTTTTGCAGTCACCCCTTGCAGAAGCACACCTTTCATTGAACATTGAGGACCAAGTGCTTGTCTCTTGTTGGTAGCCACTTGTTCCCAGTTGCAAACACCACACGAAAGCAAATAGCATGGCTCATGACTTCTGTTTGCATCACAGAAAAAGTGCTGAGATTAAAAGCCAGGTGATCCTTATATTTAACACACAAATCATCTCCTTCAGTTTAGCTAAGCTGGCATAAAAAATACAGCTTTTTGCTACACAAAGCCTCCCTTTGGAGACTTGCTGGAGCTGCTTTTTCTTTTAGCGCTTTTCTGACTTGAAAAAAAAAGCGATTGAAGCTTCATCTCACTACGCTGCACTATACCGGGACCGTGAGCCCATTACTGCTTCAGTGTAATGAGGACTGATAAAATTAAGGCTTGTTTTTTTAAGGTCAGATGGAGAATTAGCATACAGTGCTGACATGGTTCTGGATGTTTTTCCAAACTTGATACTTAAAGTAGACATTATTCTGAGCAAAAGTATTTTTGTTCAAAACATGTCCGTGGGTCTTTGCAAAATACATTTTAAAAGTCGCACTCTTCCCTAACAGTTGGCCACTCTTAAAAAACTCAAGAGAACTAAATAAGCTTAAAAGCAGGGGTTTGGTTTGGGGTTTTTCTCTGGTTTTGATTTATTGAAATCCCAATTTCCAGCCACAACAATTTATTGTCACTATCTTTGTAAAGCTAATTTGTAACAACAATCCAGCTAAATGCTACTAAAAATAGTCATATAAATGTGTCAGAAAGTATTGTGCTAAAGCTAGAGCTAAAAAAAAAGGAAAAAACCCAAGAAGTCTCTCTGATTCCTAAAATCAGTTTTTGCAGTAACCTTTCCTTTTAACCTTTATTTTGCATTTTCTCATTCCCAAGGCTCTCCAGGCCCACTTTGCAGTTGTAAGCAGAGGGTCTGGAAGTGGCCATAAAGCAACAAAGATTAAAATCTTCCCGTAGACCCCACATCTTTTGGATGAAGGATTACCTACTAAGAACAAATCACCTGGCCCCCTTTTGAAGCTGAGGATGAGGAGAAGGGAACAGCCCATTGCTGCTCTGGGTTTTGATACGCTGTCCTCATTTATTAATTTTTTCTTCCTTCCCATCTTTCAAAAGATGTTACTTAACTAACTACCTGCAGGGATCTTGTGCAGCTCAGTTAATGTTTGGAAACTGCTTTCAAGGCAGACAGCCTTGTACAGTTTCTAAGGATGGGGAGTTCCTCCTTTTCTCTTTTCTTCCTTCCTACCATGCCATGGCAAAAGCCCCCAGTCTTTGGCATCTCAAACTTAACGTTTTACTCCATCTCAGCTAATGTCCAGGAAAACAGCAAGGAGTGCAAATCCATAATTAGCCTAAAGGCAAAGCAGAGCGGCTCTGCAAAGCTTCAATCTATTTGGGGTTTTAATTCAAGAGGGTGATACTGAAATACTGTTTCATCAGTTCCTTTCTCACAGCTTAAGAAAAGTTAGAGCAGATGATCCTTGAGGTCCCTTCCAATCTGGTATTCTATGATTCTATGAATTTCCATCCCTCTTAAAGAGCTTGGTATGGCAAAGGTTCTAGTGAATGCAATGTGAGGTCACTAATGATGCATGAGAGCAAGAACAAGCTTTATGGCCTCATGGGAGCACCTGTAGTGGTTGATGGTGGTCCTGGGGGGTATGCTGGTCTGTGAAGGTGGTAGAAGACTTTCCTTCAAGTAATATGGAAGAGCCTACAATTTTGCAGCTGTAGGATCAGATGTTTGGTCTCCTCTCTGTAGGACTGTGGCCTCCAAAGTAAGATGCCACATCTGGATGGGGGACTTGAAGGACCTGGGTCATAGCTGGTGTAATGTATCTCCACTTATCATGGGAAAACAGATGTTCAGCTACTCATAATACAAGGTTACCCACCATTTTTGCTCTTCTGATGCAACACACTGATGAGTTTTCTGATTGAGATGTCAAAATTATAGGAGCGCAGTCTTCATCTGTGTCAGAAAATACTACAAAACAGTAAAAAAAATCTATTACATGTATCAACACCCCCCTCTCCCCAAACAACCAAACCCAGAGAAGACTGCTAAGTATGAGTCCAAATTAGAATTAGGTAGTGACAGAGAGGGAAAAGGCTTTTATTTATCATCAAGAAAAGACATGTAAGTGGCTATGATGTGGAAATGGTTAAAATGAATGAGGTCTTACCTCTTCATTTCCCACCTTTGAAGTGCCTGGTTTCTGTAACTGATGTTATAGTTGAGCACAATAAGACCTGCCTTTGCGCTCATACCAGGAACTGGAAATGGGTGCCAAGATCCACAGCAGGGAGTGAATCAGCTCCAAAACAGAGTAATAATTTTTCTAAAGAAAATCATTACTCTTAACACAGATGCGTTCAGATTCAGGCCTTATAACAAGAAAATGACACTTGCCTATGGCAACCCTACCTATTTTGCTTGTTTGTAGAGAATGAAGTCCTTTGCCTTTGGGGTTCATGGGACTGGCGGTTTGAAATTGTGGTGGTTTTTGCAAAGAAGGTTTCACAAAATCAGGGAAGAGGACATTGTAAAATTTCGCTCAACATACCACAGTGCTTCATCAGATAGCTTCTGTCATCAGAAAAATGATTTAATTCTTTTAGGGCAATGTTTTCTCTGAAGTTACTTCCCTTCAGTGGCAGATTTTGCCAACCGTATGCAATTCTCCTATTAGACAACACTGGTGAGTCAAGAATAAAGTTGAGTCTTACCCTGCTCACCGCCGGGACTTCCCCTCCTGTGGGAATGCCACGAGCAGCCCCTGCCAGCTCCCTGGGCCCATGGCTATCATCTTCTAGCCATTCCCTAATGGCCTGCTTTGATGTCCAAGTGTAGTATAATTCAGCAGTGCTGAATTCATGCATTAATATACAAATCATGCCCAGAGACTGGATGTTTCCTGCACTTATTCACCCCCGTGGTGCATTTCAAAAAGCCCAGGAAAGACGACTTTATAAAAAAAGACAAAAAAAAAAAAAAAAAAAAAAAACCCAGACAGAAAAATCAACCAATCACCCACCCCCAAACATGTGAACAAGATCATCTCAGGTTTTCTGCTCATGCTTTTTTTACTGTAGAGAAAGCACCACCACCTTCCTGTTGCCACGAGAAGAAAAGTGCTGCTTTGGAGACCAGAAAAACAGATGCCCATGAGGCTCCTGATCTTGAGGAGAAACTTCTTTGCTTTCAGAAGACAGTAACCCAATACCTGGAGAAGCAAGTGCATTACCCACACAATTAAAGCCTGTTAACATGAAACCAAGCCTTTTGTCACAGTTAAGATATCTTGGGTTAAATGTGCTGGATGATCAGAAGAGTAGAGCTTGGTTTGAAAGAACCACATGGGCTTTATCCCCATCCCCTAAGGTGACGTTACCTGACGCTGTTCAGCTTCTGCCCAGGTTGCCAACCTGCAGTGCTTTCTACTGCAATGATACGTTTCCTAAGGGTTTAAGAGTCATAGCTCCTTCGTCATTTAAAGCAAACACATTTCTCCCCATGGTGAAGTACACGGACTTGGGCTCAAGTTCCTTCAGGGTCCTCTTGAGGGACTTGAGCACCACCGTATTTCAGGACTAAAGCAGATGAAACAAAGTTGTCGCCTTTGCAAAGGCTCTGAGGAGGAAGCCCTGACCATACGTCTCCCAGCACCAGACAGTAACTCCAAGTGTTCTAAGAAAGAAAAAGCTTTACTCAAAGGAAACAAAGGAGTTTCCAAATGGAAAAGTAGAGTTTATAATTGCAGCTTTCCTTGGTAAAGTTTAATCTTATTTACCAAAGATTTGGCAAGTGTGATTAATTCCCTGCTCTTAAACATGAAAACGTTTATCTGGTTGCTTAAACCATCCCAGAGGAGGCTCGGCTCTCTGTGATGGGCAGAGCACATGCTTGTACAAGGATGTGATCATGATACTTCTTTGGCCATGTGCATGTCAGGGCAGGGGATGTGGTGGACACAGATCAGGGGGGCAACTTCTTGAGAAGTTGCCTCTGCCTTCCACTCTTTGCAGAGAGTCCTCACTGGTGCATCACTCTGGAGGGAAGAAAGGTTAATCAGAGGGGGCTGGAAACCCAGAGGCTGAAGGGCAGGCATTCTTGTTCCTAGGGGAGATGTACACAAGAGCGGGGTTTAATCTGGGTGTAAAAGCTGGGTTATTTTGTAACCAAGTTGGAAGCTACTCAATGGGAATACACCCAGACAGGGCAGCAAGCGCTGCCAGCATTCAGCTCAGAGCTGTACGAACTGTCTTGGGGGGAAATTACACATGAGCTGCTCTCTCGGTTCATCACAGCTGATATACGGAGGTCCACCTCTCCCTTCCTTTGCTCCCATCCTTCCCTCCACTAGCTGAACCTTTCTGAGAGCTGGTTCAGTTCACTAACCCAGCAGAAATACATCACAAGCTGTTAATCCTTGCCAAGGGATATATTGTTCTTGGAGGAGGGAACACACCTGGTCTGCAGCCAGGGCTACTTTCTCACCCTGTTCCTGTTTTTTCCAAAGTGTCTGGTGGCCTTTTGTGCACTAAAAGTTCAATTTTTTGTGTCTGGTTACACTTTATGACATCACCTTTCAACCTGTTCAGGTGTCCCCTTCTGGCCACACACAGCCCCCCAGGTGAATCATAAGTGTTGCCCTTTCAGTGCAGACCCTCCTGAACTCTCTGCAACAGACATCATGCTTCCATTTTTCTGCATTTCATTCACGGATTATCTGCAAAATCCCAGCAAGCCAGCCAGAGAACCTGCCTCCATGGCCTCTGTGCATGCAAGAGACAAATTCATCAGCTCCACACCTCTGAGGTTCCATTGTTGCCTTCTCTTTTCCCTAATCACTCCCCAGCCCCTATTCTCTTCCCACCCCCCCGCAGGGTAATTTGAGGGGTGGGTAACCAAGCATTTACTGCCAAGGAAGAATCCATTTAACCAGGTTTGGTTTATACTTAAGTGTGTAAAACACATGAAAACACAGGACTTGCGTCCTTGCTCTCCATCCTCTGCCCTGTGGTACTGCTTTAGCCATCGGCACAGCCTCACCTACCTGCTCTTTCTCTTATTTCCCATTAAAAAACAAGCAGAGAGATTAGACCTGAGTATCCCAACCTTTTCTTGCCTCATTCCTATGTAAAGCTCTTATCAGTCACACCAGCAAGCCCAAACCATTGCTGCTGCAGATTATTTACCTAACACATATGAGCTAGATCATGCAGGCAGCAGCAAAGCAGACTCCCAGCAGAATCCAGACACACTGTATGAACTCCAGATCTTCAGAAAGCAGCCTGGTAATACTTGTTGAACTAGATAAAGAGCGTTGTGGGCCACAGCTGTAGAAGCCAGCAGACTGTTAAGCAGTTAGAACCTTTACAGAGCCTTTCACAAGGGGAATAATCTTGAACTGTGGTAAATTTGGTCTTGAAAAGGTGTCCAGGTGTTAACATGGCACAAAGCCTGGCTACTCTGAATGAAAAGTTTCTCTTAGACAAATCCTTTGTACAGGGTCCTGACATTTTAAATAACCACCATGAATTCAGAGCAAGGATGTGGAGAAGTCTGAAGCTCCCTAGCTCAGTATCCAAATGTTTACAACCAAACTGATACTGGCATGCTTGTGACTGGGGGAGTCAGACAAGCCTAATTCATCCAACTTAAACATGTAAGCCCATGATAAAGAACAGTTTGTAAATTCACCCATACGCCTGCAGTAAACCAAGTAGTCAGACACCAGCAAACACACAGCCCCATATCTGAGAACTGAACGTTTCCTTTGGCCTCTAAATTTAGAACATAGTCATTTTCTATTCATTTCTAAGCAAGTTGGGCCAGTCTGTGGAAAAATGGGCTGTAAGCATCATTTAAATCATGCATAGCCTGAGCTGTAGTTTTTATCAATGTGTGTGAGGTATAAGCTGGCACCATGGTATGCAAACTTTGCTAATGATATTCAGAAAACTAGCAGAATTCTAAAGGAGATTTAACTTACAGTCAGAGGATCTACACCTGATATGGTGAAAATAACCCACCAAACTCTCCTTTTTATTCTCCTATTTATTACCTTCACACATGCAGCCTTTGAAACCAACCCTATTCCCCGTATCTGCTTCAACGCTTTCACAGCCCATGTATGCAGGCACCTTGGTGAAACCTCTTGCTGGACAATAGCAAGAAATGGGGAAAACAGCCAGAATAACCAGAGGTATAACTGTGGCTGTAGTTTCCTGGCCGGGGGTCCTTCTGCTATCTGTGTTGGATAAGAGGGAGCAGCATCACAAGGCAGGTAGGTACAGCCAGGACGGCTGTGACAAGCAGCAGGGCTTTAGCATTGCTAACTGAACCTATTGTCAGTTCCAGAAAGGTTTCAGAGATCTGCCCAGGATGAGACAGTTTCTGACGTAGCTTCTATTCCAGTTGAGCGCTAAAGAATGGTTTGCTTTATTACTGTTTCATTAGCTGCACTTCACTAGTTTTCTCTGAAGCCCTAATTTTAAAGAAAAAGTTTCTGTTTGGTGAAGTAAGGTGCTCTAACTCCCGAGCCTTACCTAGGACACAAGATTCAGGGGCCCCATCCTGTGTCAGGACCAGCTTTATGAATTAATCCCTGTGGCTGCATGAAGTCCCCTACAAAAACTGCTTTGGTACAAGCTCCTGACATCAGGCTTCTATTAATAACTAAACACTGATAAAAGGTAACTCCATAACAAACTCTTACCAAATCCTGGCTTTCTGTTTCTTCATGCATTTCCTCACCAACATATGATCCAGTGTTTTAAAGCAGGTTAATGCTAGTTGGAGTCATTCCTTCTTGCACAAGGAGAAAAAAACCCATGGAGGATGAAAATGACGGGCTTTCTCAGGAAACACATTCATGGTGTATCCCAAGCCTCCTGTCTGTACAAGACTCAGACAATCCACATACTCCAAGGAATGATGACAGCACTTGCCACCAAAGAAGCAGTTCTGATTTCTAGAATTTGTGTATCCAAAAGATGCCAGCACACTCAGACTCTGCTGCCTCATTTTCCTTTTTCTCTCTGTCTGGGGACTGCAGCTCTTTTTCTAAGCTGCCCTAAAACTGCTGCCTGATGCTGACTGCATCCAGGCGGATGCACAACCATCACCTGCTCTTTGCCTGCAGATGAGGCAGGGTGGATGCTCACTGCTTTGTCTGCAGGAATGCTGTCCCTGCACAGCATCAGGGCTAGCTTCCAAAAGAACCATAAGACAACAGGGAATGTTTTAGAAGCAATTCAGTGTAAAAGAGCCCCAGCAATTCTGCTAGATTTCTGATGCACATTAACAGAAGCTGGATGCAATTGAAAGAAACCTCAGAAAATTATCTTTAAATTTCAAGGATCAGGAATTTACTGCTTAAAGAAATTCAGAGATCCCCGAAAACTATTCACCAGAAAAAACTTACTCATAGTAATATGTTCTTTCAGTGTTAGAATAGGTTGAAAACTAAAAGTCTGCCAAGCTCAAAGAGGGGTGGAAGAGGGCTGAAGCTGGTAAAAGATCTCTACAAAGATATTTTAAAGATGTTTTTTCCAAATCTTTGATTTTTATTTCTATGCTTGGAAGTATTTACTAAGCTCTTTAGCTGGTGACCAATAAACAGAAGTCACTTCCAGGAACTGTGAAAGAAAAAAGGGTTCTTTCTGTAGGTTTCAAAGTGTTCCTGGGATTTTGATGTTGGAGAAGTTCTCAGAGTGTACTTCTTCCAAAGGACTGTCCAAGAATGCATAGTTTACTGCAAAATACTCTCACAGAGAACTACAGAATTCCTGTTAAGAGACAGAAAAGCTATTTCTACATGGCCAGAGCCAAAACATTGAAGTTTTACATTTCAATAAATGCATTTTTGGCATATTTTGACAAGGTACAAAGGATTGAGTATACTGAGATTATACAATGGTCTCACCTTTGCTCATAGCAAAGGTGAGACCTCAATGGTCTCACCTTTGCTCATAGCACCTATGCAGATGCCTTCTGCATATTCCATTTGTCAGCTTACAAATGAAACTGTTGTGAGTGATCATGGGTTCATTGACTGCTCAGGGATTGACATCTTTTCAATTTTCACTTCAATAAAAAAAAAACAAACAAACAAGGAGAACACTTTCTCTGTTTGATCATACCCAGCGCTGTTTTCCGTAATGAAGAACTTCTTTTCCAGCCCCAAGGGAGCAATTTTTTTGAGTGTCACTTTCAGGCAGCAAGATAAAAATCTCTGCTGCTTGCAGAAAAGGATTCCAACCACCTTTTACAGCTTGAACCACTTCCCAATTTATTTACTTTTTTGAGGCTGTTTACATTTTTAGATGGCCCAGCTCACTCATCCCCAACAAACTCAGTTTAGAACTGCAAAAACACACTCTGTGCCAGCCACGAGACTTTGGACCTAAGGCAACTGAAGGGCTGCTGGATCAAGTCATGCATGCAAAAAAATGGAGGGGAAGCAATCACATTTTCTGGCAAATTGTATCACTGAACAGCAGCATTAACCACACATGGTGCAAGCCTCTATTGGGCAAAGGCAGCTTTGCACACCTGAAACTGCCACTCGTTCCCTGGAAAGCTGCAGCATGTCATTGCGTGGAGAAGGGAGATGGAAAGGACATCCTTAATTTGGCTGAAGAGCAGCTAGTTTTCTTCTTAATATAATTAGCTCCTCTATCAAGCCCTTATGCTTTGAGTCAATGAGGTTGAAGCACACTTAGTGCAATTCAGAAGTGATACATCAACCACATGAACTGCATCAGAGGGCTCATTTGTTTGCTCTTTCCAATATTAAAGACTAATTTTGCTTTAGACTAAGAGTCTTTTCCAGTGCAGCTACCCCTTGGGAAGGAGCCGTGGCAACACGAGAGTATTCAATCAGTTGTCTGCTCTAAATTACTCATGGAAACGAGCGCATTCACGTGGACAGAACATGTATTTTCAAAGTTCTGTGTGGAAGGGTGTTGCATGGACAACAGTTCTGGCCTCCTCCTTTATAGTATCAGTAATAACTTTAGCTTTGCATAAAGCTTTCTTACCTTTGCAAAGCTGCTCTGTTACCTACTTTTTCAACCTTCACCTTCATTGGTATTTTACAAACAAAAAAAGAAAGCAGCAGGCGGTATCTTATTACAGACAGAAAGCAGAAACCAATTACTATTAAGCTGCCATTTTATATCTTTAGCCACTACTTTCTCTTTGTAAGCTTCTCCCACCCCTGCAGCACCTGGAGAGCAGCATTCCCTTCAGCAGAAATAATTTTCTGCATCCTTTATTTAAGGAAACCCTAAAAACTCAACATATGAGCTAGTCCTAAAACCAGGAAAAACATCTCAGAAAAGTTAAAAAACATTTTAGACATTTTTTTGTTGTTGCTGTTTATTGGGTTCGGTTTTGATCGCCAGAGAACTGCTAGGTCCAGGGTGGAACTTCTGGTCAGTGCAGAGGTGTAATTTAAACCTGTATCTCCCATCTTGAGATTACAGGTTCCAGCCACCTGCAAGGAACGCCTAAAATTCCAGGGAATCATTCATTCTCCATCCTTGTTTAAAATTTCTCCATCCTTGTTTAAAACAAAATACTGAGATTTAACAAAATCTGTATCAGAGGGGTAATACATGTCCCCACAGGGACCTGAAAATTTCTGAAAATAGTTTTATTAAAACTTTTCAGAACGCTGTTTCTACTCAGGTCTTTAAAACCACGAAAATCTCTAATTTGCTACACAATCACCTAAAAGCCAAAAATCGTCAACCTAAAGCCTATGGGTAATACATATATGACAAAAGTATGCAGCGACCTGTCCTCAAGCTTTGGCAGAGGACTGCAGAGACCATACATCACACATTGTATTTGACCTTTTTCCTATCTTAGGTAGCTAAGAAAATCAATAGCGATTGCTGGCAGTGAGTCAGAAGGGATGTTGATAGGACAAGGGGCAATGTGTGTAAACTGGAGCATAGGAAGTTCCACGTTAACATCAGGAAGAACTTCTTTACTGTAAGAGCGACAGAGCACTGGAACAGGTTGCCCAGGGAGGTTGTGGAGTCTCCTACATTGGAGATATTCAAGGCCTGCCTGGACAAGTTCCTGTGTGATGTACTTTAGGTTACTCTGCTCTTGCAGGGGGGTTGGACTAGATGATATTTTGAGGTCCCTTCCAACCCTTGGGATTCTGTGATTCTGTGATTTTTTTTTTTTTTTATTTAGCAATGTTTTCTAAATGACAACAGATGTTCAGTGAAAGAGGTTAGAGAACAACTGTATTTCAGCAGTGGACTGCACCAAATGGAATCCTAGCACAGTGCAAGATCATCTTTTACCAAGGCACACTTCAGAAAAATTCAAGGTGAGAAAGCACTTCTTAGCTATTAACAGGGTGTTGCATTCATCTCTGCTGGCAGGAGGAAAGAACCCTGGACTGGTAGGAAAACACATAGAAACTTCTACTTATATCCAGGGCAGCTTTCCTGGCACTGTATTAGAGCAAAGGAATACTGCACAAAAGCACCACTTGTCCTATAGAGCCCCAGATCCAAAGTCTACAAATCAAGACCCTTTTCAGCCTCTAATGCCTGCAGAGTGAAAGCAGTCCCTGTGAGCTAGCCAGCTCCCTGCCTGTGGTAGTATTGCTCTGTCCTACACTGGCACCTTGGCTTAGATCAAGAGTCCATCCAATCCAGTCTCTAACCTCAAGCACTGGCCATATTATGGGAATAAAGGAAGAGTTGCCACAAGGAGACTCCTTAGGAAAAGGAAGGATGGTCTCCCAGCTGTCGAGGATTTTCAGCTGCTGAAGCTTCCTGAGCCTCCCATGGTTTGTATACTTAGCCCTTCTCAAAAGATCCTCACTCCTCAAATTCACAGGAACTGCAAGCATCCACAACTTCCTTTGTTGAGGGCTCACAGAGACTTCACTGAATGTCCCCCTATGGAAGACATCAAGTTAAGAAGATCAATACTTCATCTATTCTAAACTCTTTTGAATGTCACTTTTCTTTACCCTACCACCCTAAAGCCTTACAATGAAGGCTAATGATCACGAGCAAAATGTAGTCACAGACCCATGTCCCACAGGGAGCTGGACATCAAGAGAAGGAGAAAAACCACTTCTTTACCAGAAACCTTTCTGCAAATTTAATTGACATTCCTCTTTCCTCATACAAGTCATAGCTCGGGATCCCTCTGCACTGCATATTTAAAGAAATTACATGTTTAAAATGTGTCTTGGTGAGCAACACAGATTTCTAAAAATATTACCCAACCAGTCCTGTATAGTCTGGACTCCCTGTGAGAAAAATACTTCTTATAATTTCACATTAAAAGAAATGTGAGGCTTCTCCAAATCTATTTCAGCCCATGTATACTAGGTAGATATACTAGGGCTATAAATACACTGCAGTGCAAAACTAGAAAAATAATTTAACCCTTATCTTCATGGAATTCACTACTTGGAGGAATTGGCGGAGTAAAAAGAAGCATCAGGGTTATTTATGACTGTGTAAAAAGTTACATGCAACACTCATCATTCAGTTCCTGAAGATGGAAAGAAAATTTCCATTTACGTACAACGCTTCCTGCCACTGGGATAAATAGAAAAATGTATGAAGTGGTAAAACACCTGTGAAGCCTTAATTTGTGACGAGCTCTAGGATTTAGGTACCCTAGCTGTAAGGAATCAGAAAAAACGCTGGAAGAACAAAAGAACTGGTGCTGCTGGCAGGCGACCAGCAATTTTTAGCAGAAGTTGGTTACAACTCTCAGTCATCTGCACACCTCTTATAAACCCACAGCCAAAGAGGCACAATGCTTGCTGGCAAAGTCCCAGGAAATCTTAGGAGCCTAAATGTAACTGTAGAGGGAACAGAACACACAGGATTTAAAAAAAACAAAACCCGTAGACTCCCCCATAAACTTTTAAGAGATATAGTTGACAGATTTGCAAGGGAGGCAAAGCAATTCTGAACTCTTGCTTATTCCAACTTAAGTATAAAAGAAACCTCACTCCTTATCTCCCAGGGAAGCCCAGAATGAATGCATTAGTCATAACTTAGTAGACATGGAAAAAAAAACTAACCTATGACACCGACATTTACGTAAAAGCTATTCAAGATGCTTCCAACACAGGCCTGGAAATGAAAATCAAGCAGCAGTAAACAACTCTTGCAATTTTTTCCCCTCCATTTCTCTCTCAAGAATAAGCATGAATTCGTATTTTGTAGACAAAGTAAAACAATCATTAGAAATTCCCATTAAAAAGGAAATAAACAACCATTTATTTGACTGCATTGTATTTAGACAGCTTGTACATTTCATAACCCCACTGTTTTTGTTCTCATCAAATAGGATAAAGGGATAGAAGAGTATAATCCACTCAAAACAGCAGTCCAGTATTTTGAGATACACTTGATATTTTCAGATGCCCACCTGATACCTGAACTCCAATATAGGTTGTAATGTTTACACAAGACCTGAAATTTTTGTAACATAGCACTCAGTTTTAGCGATGTCTTGCAGTGCCCTGAAAAACAGTTTGTGATGTACTATGCAATGCCAATTAGGTTATGCCTACTTTCTTGAAGGTGATGAACCTGATCATTTCTTAAAAAACAATACAAACATCCATACTGACATGTCAGCCAACAGTGACTTTTGGGCAAATTTAAATATAAAAGTGATCGACTCCTTAGTAAAGATTTGTCAATGCAAAAGGTGAGGGTGAGAGAACTGTGTTTTAGCAACAGACATGAGAAAAAAGAAACAACTTTTCATTGTTAGATTTCTTTTGAAGACCTATTTTCATCTCTTTGCAAATTCAAAACTTCCCACTTGATATCCAAATCCCAAGCAACACAGAGAACAAATCTGTTTCTTTTAATATGAACCAACACATACAGCTTCAGAATCTCCCATTGTGAACTGTGTTACACAGCAGCAATATTAGAACCTTTAAGGTAACGCGCTCTTTTAAAAGAAACATGCACCTATTTTGCGCAGTATTTTCAAAACATGCACAGCGACAATTACTTCTTACAACAAACAAACAGAATTGTATTTGAAGTTTGCTTCGAAGCAATGATTTTGGCAATGCCTTTGTGAAAAGTGATTTCAGCTAACTTTTAAGTTAGCTTTTGAATCTGAAGACATTCACGGCTTAAATATTAACCCACAGAAAACTTGCCTGTCTGGCTTTTCAGTTTTTAAACATCAGCAGACACACAAGCTTGCCTTCTTTGCAATGTGCGATACAATTCCAACAGCTGTTAACAAGGTAAGAAACCTCCCTGATCTGCCCCCCTTAGATCAAGCAAGCCAGAGCAGTCATGGTTCCACCTGGAACATGGCGAACAGAAGTCTGTTTCAACTGATTTAACATTACTGACAATTAAGTCTGAACTATGAACAAAACCTCCTGAAAAGCCACCCAGAAAAACTGGCAAACCTGGAGATCGGGATGAGATGAACAAAAGGTTTTAGCACATCACAAGTCGGCAGTGGCAACATACAGGTTTTATGCTGAACTCAACATGTTCTGTGAATAGCAGTCTCCAGTTTATTTTCTCTTGGGCACCATTTTAAACATGTTTTCTTTACTGAAGAATACAAGCCCCCTCAAAAGCATAAATGGTGTCTGCAAGCAGAAACTCAGAAGGGCCAATTTCCATTAAAAATCTTTTATTTTCAAATACAACTCATGATTTGTACGTGGTAAGAAATGTCCATCACCATGTGCGATTGGTCTGTGCAAAATAAGGCGTCCCTCTAAAGCAAGTTTTCCTGCACAGGGCTCTTTTCCAAATGTTACTGGAGGTAGGGGTTCTGTTGGTTTTAAGTGTACAGTAATTAGCAAAAAACCCCATGACTCAAACCAAACCTCAAAAATAATAATAATTAAAAAAAAGTGTAGTAAGGCAAATCTGAAAAGTACGCTCAGCTACAGAAAAGCAGATTCACTGAGAGTTCATCCTTTTCACAGGTTACATAGGTGTTTCCACATGTCAATTAATACCTTTTTTTTCTTTCAGAAGTGAAAAAAACCCAACTGATTCATAGAACTGGGCTGTATAATTACACTGAACAAGTAAGCCTAGACACTGTAATTACTGAAAATATTGATGAGTGTAGGTAAAACCTATGTAAGCCCAAATTCAGAAAGGAAAAGAGAAAAATAGAGAAAAACAGAGCAAATGTGAGAAAGAGGGAGAGAGAAGTCCTTCCCCTCTGCTTTGATTTTAGAGGGTGAAAATCCCCCAATAATTTAGCTCATGAAAGTTTAGAGAAAATTAGAGCAGCTAAAAATGCATACAATACACCTTGAAATTTATTTCCAAGACCAAGAGTGAAGCATTTTAGAACAGTGAAGCAAAGCACTCTGAATCTGAAAATTGTTCCAACTATCTTAAACCAGCTGTTTTTCTGAGCTTCTAGCAATAATTTTGATTAAATAAAATCATACCAATTTACATTAATTTTCTATATATTCTTTCAAAAGTCCCTCACTCTTTTAATGAAAAAAGTGCATCCAAGACCAGCAGAGATTTACTGGTGACATCAGGTTCTCTTTTAGCAGCTACTCAAGGTTTTCAAAACAGCTTACACTTCTTGCTATAAGAAAAGAAGGGTCTTTCAAACCCTAATTTGGGAGAAGTATCCAAATTATAAAAATCTGAAATAATTTATTATCAAATCCAGAATTTAAATAAAAGCAGAAATTTTCTTGCAAAGACAATTGAAGAAAGTAAAAGAATAAAAGCATGCACTCCAAACTTAAGAGGTGAAGACAAATATACTTATCTATACAGGCACTGGCAGACGCAATTTAATTGTTACTGTTACTCATTGTAACACACACCCCACCCTACAATACATTTTTTCATTCACTAATCACTGAGGTACCAATATTTAAGAATGGAAAATTCAATATTGAAAAATAAAACCTAAAATTGAAGCCTTTTCCCAGAAAACTATGGCAATTTTTGTATGAAATGTTAGTATACTTATAGAATTTTACAATCTACATTGGCTTTTTTCTGGAACCAGAAGTCGTGTTCCACATACAGGTTCTTTGATAAAACGTTCACTGTGTATGTAATACAGTCAGTAGACTTGCAAATGAATGAAAATTTCTTGGTTATCAACTGGCACATCTTGCTGGTACCAAAAGAACTCGAAGTCTGAAACAATCGGTTTTAATTCTGAACAAACGCGCCATGCCAAAGTGCAACAAATATGTGCGACACTCAATGAGACACTGACAGATTAAGAGCTGTATGAAAATTACTAAGTCCACCTGCAAAGCAATTTTGTACAAATTGCATTGCATGCAAAGGACAACCCTGCGCTGTTGGGACGTCAGTTTCTTGATTTGATGGTTTCTTTTAACGCAGCCATAGTTTAAGACGCAGTGCATCAACTCCATTTAAATAGTATCTGAACAGCCTCTTGTCTCGCACAAAACCAAGATTTTCATAAAGTTTCAAAGCAGACTTATTTGTGATTTCTGTTTCCAATACAACCTTTGAGGGAGAAGGAAAAAAAAAAAAAGAAAGAAGAAAAATGTGTTATCATATTAGAAAGCAGTTGCAATCACACAATTACTCAACTAATTTCAAGGTTTTTATGTAAGGGTACACTTAATAGCTATGAGTGGAATCAACTTATTGAAGCAACCCCTCTCCATTCCAACATTTTAAAAAAAATAAATAGCAGTGCATCAACAACTGTAGCTGTAAACAACTACACATTCGTATCAAGATTTTAGTTCTTTGCTGTAAATAGTATTTCAATCATTAACTAATATCGAAGGAAAAAAACCCCAACCAACCAATAAGCCCCACCTCCCAACACCTTCCCCTCAAAAAATCCCAAACCAAAACCAACCTACCAAACATTTTAGGGTCAAAACATACTTTGAATTTTGAACGAGAAATTAAACCTTTACATGTCACAAGAACTTGGCACATGAGATCTTGTTTAGTCATTTAATATCTTTGACCTCTAATTCAATAGATACAGACCCAGATATAAGCTTCAGCATTCTAGGACTAGCTGTCAGACCCAGCGTTTGCAATAAATAGTTGTGCTCAACACAAGCATCCCAAACCCAAATCAGAGCGAACACCAGGAAGAAAAAGCAGCTTTTTCATCTTTCCCCTCCCTGTGCTGGTAAGATCCCAGTTGCAGGAAGACCTGTCACAAATAGCTCAGACCAAACCCAAGTATAAGGGTAGCCCAAATTAAGTAAAGATTCAAAATTGTCCCAGAAGTCTCAAGTACAGGCACAACACCTACACTGGTGTTAACAAGAAGTTAATTACAAAACTGCGGAGCTATGTTCCTCTGAATTGTTTTCCCCTCTTTTCTCCACGTGCACTGAACAGAGCTCTGCTGTTAACTGGTAAGCTGCGTACCCACTCCAAATGACAAAACCTTGTCTTGCCTCTTCGTTGTTGTCCAATGCAATTACTTAATGATTCTGCTATTAAAGACAAATCATGGTTGTGCAAGAACCCAAGCTGAACTAATAAGCTGACTAGACTACATACAGTCCCATGACAATGTACATTCAGGTATTAAGAGCTGATGGACACTGCAGAAAGAACATACAATGAAAACACAGCCTAAGCAACTTCTGCAACAAACCAGCGATTACTGCTGGTTTTAAGTCACCTAACAACTATTTTTACACAGAGATAACCACTCTGTGTAGTTAGGACTACATATGTAAGACTCCCTGACTCCAAAAAAAGTTATCTATCCCATCTTACAACCCAGGACAAACTTCTCTTTCAATTAGAAGGAGTAAAACTGGTTGACATCCCTCCACACACACTCCTAAAACCAGGAGCAAAATATTAGTGTGTATTTGTAGAGCAATTTAAGTCAATCTACTTCATGGACTCTGTGGCCCTGCTACCTTCAGGTACACACTTCCATTCCCCCTCACCTATCTGGCCATCTCACTAAGCTCATTGCTGAGTACTTCAAGCTACCTGGTAGAAAATCTTTCCTTTTTCTTCTCATCAGGTTTGTTTTCTGCAGTCTGAGGAGTGGCTAAGCCAATGTAAAAGAGGGAGGCAGTGAGCAGTTAGACTGGTGACCTTCAATAAGATTTAAAATCCATTTAATGTATATATTTGAGCATTACTCAAGTTTCAAGCCACTCTAACCACATCCCAATATATAATTATCCCTGCACTTCTCAGTGTAAGAATGTTGAAAGAATAGTAAACCTGGAGTTAACAACCCAATGAACAACATAAGACTTAGAAGTAGTTCATTTTCTGAAAAGGAACTAAGAGTCACACACTAAAATATTAATAGTCACAGTTCTCAAGTTACAGCAGGACACTCCGTTGTACCTGCACACTTATGACAACCTAATTCAATTCTTAGTCTTATGGCAAGAATTAGGGATTGAATTTCTTTCTCTGGCCCTTCACAGAATACTACCATCAAGTCTTGTCACTTGATCGACTACTCTTAACATCCTTAATCCATTAAAATGGGTAACAATTTATAACAAATTATGGAAGTGCAGCATTTTTCCTGAAAAGTCCTATTTCCTACACAATTATGTACATTGTACAACTTAATTCAAATTAAAACAAAGCACTACGCCAAAGAGGAAATCTGACCCATGTAAATCTACAGTGCAGGAGACTATTATTTGAACTCTTAGCTACAAATGGCATTCACTCTCATAAAAGTTTAGCAACCTGTCAGAGCGATATAACAAGTCTACATCCGACTGCAAACTCAAATACTTTGCAATGCTAAAAAACTTCCAAAACTGCAGATCATTGAATTTAAGGGAGTGGTTAAATGTTGAAATTCAGGTTTGCTGGAATCCTACTACCTGAGTCAATGCTTGTCTTAAAAGCAAATGCAAAAGATTTCCTCTGGTATTTCTAAGGAAGACTTAGGAGAATGAAAAGTAATTCCCTGATCTCAACATACTGCTTTTATCTCAAAGGTCTAAAGACATGTTTCTAGTATCTAAAAAGGAAACAGTCACATTTTATCCAAATTTCACTAGCTTCATTTTGTAAAGGATGCATCTCTACCTGCACAAGATCTTCAATCAAGCTCCAGACCCTCAATTATTGTATTTATTTCTGGTCTCATAGGGTCTATTTTGTTGTACATATATGCCCATTAAATCCTCTAACAACACAATCATATCCTCCCCTGGAGAACAGCAAAAGCCTGACTGGGTTTAACTGTGTTTTCTGCACAAGTCGCAACTTTCTGAAGGCTGTTACTTTCTCTTAAGTCTTAAATTTCATAAACATAACATTTTATCTCAACTTAAATAGAATTATATTGAAATACACATGTAATTTTTACTAGTGTGGTACTGAATTAAAATGATACACCTACAGGGGTGGTCAAAAAAACCCGAACAAAACAAACCTACTTGAAACCACTCTGGTATTTCAGTGGAAATTCTCATGAGAAGTTGCAATTCCTTTCCACATTCTATATTTTTGCTTAAAATAGCTCTCAAAAGTTCAACTTTATAGATTCTTGTTTTAGTTACCAGTTACATGGTACGTTATTTCAATAATACAAAGTGAATGAACTTTAAGCAGTCATTTGCTGCAGATAGAAAACCTGAATGAGTAACTCCTCCTTTCTAATTGAGATTAAGGTATGGAATAGTTTCATGTGAAGGTCTTAAATACTACAATTTTTACAAACTGCTTCTCAGTAAAAACTAAGCAAATGTACAAAACCCAGCCTGAATCCAACTTGCAAAACTATAGGAAAAATACATGAGAGCAAAACTATTCACCTTCACCTGATCTATTTCTGTAGTTCATATTTTCCATGCGACCAGCCCATAAAGATATTCTTCACCCTTGTGACTTATTGGAAATTCAGGTCATTATAATCTTAAAAACCTCCAGTTCAGTACCCCAAATACAAGAACTCATTAACAACAAATACCTGAGAAAGCCACAGTTAAAAAAAAAAAAAAAAAAAAAAAAAAAGCAAAGACACCCCAAGTTTTCTAATGTTATACCCCAGAGACTCCAGCTCAAAGCATGCTGTTGAGTACTTTCTTCAGGCTTGAAGGTTATTTCTAGTTCAAACATACCCCATCCCCCCAGCATCAGATCACTTCCCTTGTTTCTATTCTAATGTAAGCCATGGCCAGCTCCTCCCCTCCATGCAAATTCCATTCCAGCCAATTCACTTTTTCACTTACCCCAGCTTCCTCAAGCTGGGAAACAACCTGCAAGGAAGGATAACGCCTCTTGTCTTTGAAGGGTGGCATATAGCATAAACTATCTCTTTGGCAGCTGGCTAACCACGGAAGCTTGCACTGCAAATCACTTGTTACACAGCTTGTCTTAGTTCATTCCCACAAAAATAGTTTACAGGAAAAAAATATATCCTAAACCATTAAAATATTGCAGCATACACTGAAATGCCAGCACATAGGTAGTGAATTTTCTAGATTTTCATCTATGGTGGTGTATAAATCCTTTATTTTTCAGGACTTAATGTTGATACCTCAAAATGTCCAATCTATGGTACTCTGAAAAGTAACACATCGAACAAAGTGCTTATCAGATTATATACCACAAATTATTACATACATTTACTGCACCTATTCCATACTTAGATTGAAGAAAATAGTCTCCAAGCAGCCTCTGGAAATTTTTATGATACCCACAGCTGCATATTCATGTTTTTAGTCCAATTCCATGAAAGTTTCAAAAAGCAGCAAACTTTTTTTTTTTTGTTTAATTCCAGGTCATCTTCTATCAAGTAGCAGCATCTTTTTATTTTCATCATGTTTCTGAGTGCATTAAGTGATGTAGAAAACTATCTTAATAGCAGCAGAGACAAACTATTTACACACCTCACAAAGACATATTGCTGTGATGCACTATTTCATGTTTGATCAGCTCTAGGCATCAACTGGACAGCCAGAAACTCTTCTCCCAGCAACTTGTAAAATCTGGTGAAGCAAATGTTTTGGCTCTGTTGGGCAGAACCAAACAGACAGAGCCAGACTTTTTATAGCTGGCTAGTTCAATTTTTCAGATTCTGGTCATGACTGAAAATTCAGCAATCCACTACGTGGTACCAAGTAAGCAACATCATTATTTTCTACCATGTATATCTGGAAGAAGCCTACATTTGGTGGCAATAAAAAGAAAGCATGAAAACATTGGCTGTTTGGCTGTAGAGAAGCTGTATACAAAAACAGCAAAACTATATAAAATCAATGAGGGTATGCTTCTGCTAACTGTTGCAGAAAGCTGGAAAAATACTCCGCTTGTGCTCCATGTTGCCTGGGTGTAATGGGCTCCCATTTCAAAATGCTGTGCCAGCACCAGACTCAGCTGATGCAAAAGCCCCCAAGAAGAAAGGCATAATTAGTTTGGAATCATCATCCCACAAATACAGTTACACAGACTTTGAAACATGCCTATACCCATCCAGCACACACTTTAAGGAGCTTGAATTGTAGCACCTCTGATGAAAGAGGGACAGCAAGAGTGTCTGAAAAATGCCCTCTGCACTTAGTACAAAGCATTTATACAGAACTATAGATGAAAATCTGTGACTAAGAGTTAACGAGGTCTCACTGCAGACTAGCCTGCAATCCTTATGACATTTATTTAATTTTTCCAAAGATAAAAAACAGTAAGAAGGGCTCTTGGACTAATACTACAGCTGTAGAAAAAGATGCAGGAGCGATCACTATGTGCATACCTGTTAGTCCAATTCAGAAATTAAGTTATGCGAGTAGTACATATACATTCATAAATCATATGGTAATTATTGCAACTTTGGTAGCTTGGATAGAAATAGCTGGTTCTGGCACTACTCTAACAACAGTAGGCAATTACATTTCAATTCTCCAGCTGCAGCGTGAACAGTGTGATACTATTCCTCAATTATTTCTTTAATATTTTAAATCACTAATACTCTAGCAATGGCAAATTAATTCAAGACCATAGTGAAACGTTTGGGGGGTGGGGTAAGAACCTAAACCCCCCCAAAAAAACAAACCCAAAAAAATCCCACAACACTTTATTAGTTCAGTGCAGCAAGTAGTAAACCAGATTAGAGCAAAGCATATTGCATATGATGACAGAAGCAACAAGCCAAAGCAAAGAACTTAAAGAATTGCAGAACTATCAGATTACACTATATTGCCCTAGTACAACAAAAACTGGCGGGGGGGGAGGTGGGGGGGTGGGGCGGAGAGAGAGATTAAAATATAGAAAGACACCAGTAAGCACAGGCATGAAGAAATTTGAAAAGAAGAATATGTATCTCAAACAATGAAGTGAGAGCACATGCAGGGGTGCTGCAAGAGGTGTAACAACAAAGCAGAAAAATAAGGAGTATGTGCCAAAAATCCTGTGACAAAACCTGCAATTTTACACAAGAAACTTTGCCACACCGAAATAGGACAATTGAGGGAGAAGCTGAAACAATGTAACAGAGAGATCAAAGAATGATTAATCATGACACACTGAAATGACACAGCACTCATATATCAGGAACAAGTCACAAATGCATTGTACCAACGAGATGAAAGTTAAAGGGGCAGGTAACTGGGTAAGAAGGACAGACAGTCTAAGGAGGATGGATGTAAGGAGCATTCCTCACAGGTTAAACACAGCATATAAAGACAGTTAGCTGGTTTTTACAGTTTTATATATGTAACAGTAACAAAAAACCCCAAACAACCACCTCATAAAAAAATAAACAACAAACAAACAAAAAATAACAAAAAAAAGCAAACAACACCCCTCAAACAGACAAGTTAAAAAAAAAAAAAAAATAATCAAACCCAAATAAAGCAAGCCCTGAACAGTAGGGACTGTAATCTGCTAAAAGGAAAGAGTAACAATACATAGTACAAAGAAAGTCTGACAGTGATTCAGTTACTTTCCTTCCAAGTTTTCACTGAAGTTCTGAATCATTATACAGTTCTGTTAGTGCAACGTAACATAGTTATGCACTGTCAGAACAGTCTGATGAGTTGCTGTGATAAAAGCACATTCCGCAATACTATGGCATGTACCATTCCAGTATCTTTGTGTACTCTGAAAGTATGGAAATACTACACACAACAGGTTAAGTTACACTGGTCATTAGCACCCTAGACTAGAGTCCTTGGAGGGAAATGTGCTTGCAACCAAAGGTTGAGGCAGCATCACAAAGTAAAACAAAACCTGAAACACTGAATTTAAGCACTTATGACAAATTTAGAAAAAACTTCTCCCATTTGTGCCATATGCCTTTTTGGAGTTATTTTTCCTTTTATCATAAATGAAAGAGCTTCTTAGCAACCCATTTCTCACCTAAAAAAGTCCTGTAGAAGTAAAACCTGTGAATTTAATCCGCATATAGGAGAATGCAAACCATTTACATTATGAAAGTTCTTGATTATAAAATCTTACCTCATCACAATCTCCTTCAACCATAGCATAAATAGCTTTCTTAACCAAGTTTGTACCTGAAATATAGATTTCAGTAAGTGCAAGAGTTGCAGTGCAAAAGATGCTAGTTTACATATGACTAATGTGCGCTATCTACATGACATGATACCTGGGGAAATCAGGGAGGAAAGAGAGAAAGAAAGAAGTTGCAGTTTCAAGTTTGAACATTAAAATAATCCATAAAGTTACCCAGAGACTCAGCTTAAGCGCAAGACTTTTCTAACACAAGAATATTAGAAACAGGCTTCTATGTTTAACATGGTGTTATATATAGCCTTCCAAGATGTGATTCATTCCTTTTCGTTGCATTTAAAGTCAAAATCTGCTGGTATGTACTTGAAGGACATTCAACATCCAAGGGAATTTCCTCTTACTAAACCAAATACTTCTATTAGTAAGAGCTTTTGAAACCACTTTTCTTGTGGCTCACTCCCATTTGGATTTGCTAGTATCCAATAGTATGGTTGAAGCCCATCCCTTCCCCTCAGTCAAGCATTAAATTCTTTATCATTATTTTTTATCTATTTCACAACAGTCCTACAAATGTAATATCCCTGTCTGTAGAATTAGGGTGAAATTGTAAGTTGATTTCAAAGTTATTAGACGAAAAAAAATGGTGTTCAATGAAATTGCATAAAAATGCATAAATCTCACTTTTATAAGGCGGCTAAGGAAAAAAAAAACACACCAAGGAATCTAGAGAATGTTGTAAAATATTCTCAGAACCTTAATTAATTAAGATTTTCATTAAATGTATGACAACACTGTACTACATTTATAACAAATCTTCAGATTAATAGCATACATGGAGAAACAGCAAGGTAGCAAATGTAGGAAAAAGTCAACATACAGAATGCTAAACTAAGCAAGACTTTAAAGTTTATTTTTGTAATTCTAAAATAATGAACTAACTAAAACGAGGAGAAAATCTTGCAGAGATTTTTATAATGACAGTATTAGTTCCTATTTACTTATGAATCCAAGCACCTGCAATTAAATTATGGCAGGCTCCTTCATGATTCAGCTAAAACGAAAGGACAGTGATTTCTCAGCATCCTCTTCCCTCTGCTCCGCTATAGAAACTAACAATGGCTTTTGAATTGCAACAAAACAATCCACACATGCTTGAACAGTCATGGTAACATGCAGTGCTTCATGTTTCTTGGAGTTTTATCGGGGGGGGGGGTAGTTTGAAGAGAACAAACACAACAGTACCATTCTGCAATGCCTCACCATATTTTTCCATTGCAAGTAATTTTCTGTCTTTAATCACAAAAGTATGAGCTGTTCAGAGTGAATGAGTGGTGAAACACATTTCTAAGCTTTGAAGCAGACGTCTACATTTTAAATTAAAAAAAAAAGTTACAAAATGTAGTTTCTCAATAACCAACACACACACAAAAAAATAAGTTCCATAAGAACAGATCTTTAATTAAATCAACTAGGATAGCTGGTGTTAGAATGAAAATCCCTTCATCAGGGCAAAACTGATTAATGAGGAAAGGCAAACTCCCTACCAAAAGCGTTTTCTTTTATCATGGAATTTCCCAACAAAGCAGGTCTCTGTTCCAGTCATTCAACTAGCAATACACAACTATTTTTCTTCACTTATTAATACAACAGTGAGCTACATACATGCTCCCCAATGGGCAATATATGCATAATTGATAAGGGAAAGCCAGGGGATAAGTTCACTGAAAAAAGATAGACTGAGCACAACATAAAAATACAGTGATGAAGGCACACAACAAAATGCAAAGCAATTCCCACTTGTTATTTGACAGTGGTAACAGACAGAGGTAAGGGGCTGCTAACCGCCTTTCTGTTTAAGCTTCATTGTATTGCACACGTAAATCTCATACAGCATTTTAGGTTATTTTAATAAAATAAAAAAAGCCACTGGGGAGCCACTGTGGTCAAGTAAGGCAGGGATAACAAAACCCACCACATCTAGAAGTTCAGTTCTGTGTAAACCTTTATGACAGCTGCATTTATCCCAACTACAGGATTTAAGTAAGAAGTAACAAAAAAGGCTATTCTTACCAATTCCTTTTCTTCTGTATTTGGAATCCACTGCTAACATGGCTATATAACCTCTGCGGAACATCTTTTTGTGCATATCCAGCTTGCAGACGATGGCACCTACACACTCCTCACCTACCATGGCCTTAAAGACAAACATACATGTATGCATTCTCAGTTTGTGATCTACAGTGCTACCAAAAGTAGTAAACCAGTTCATTTTAAGTGAAACAGCCACACACAACATTTGCATAAAGCAATAAAAAAAAAATAAATTACTAAATAAATTTTAAAAACATGTCCAAAAGTAAAAATAAGGTTAAGGGACTCTTATTTCTTTATTATATTTAAATAAAGTTACAAGTCAATTAACATCCAATAAATTGTCCCGAAGAAAACCACATTATTAATCCACAAAGTTTACTGGCAAAAACACATGTGATAGGAAAGAAGGGGGAGGAAATAAAAATACCAAGTTAAGGCATAAATCATCCTTTCACATGGGCTGCTGCAGAGGAAGAAAAGTCCATTCCTAAATTTTCATCTACAAGGGCTGTAGTAGATAAAATGCTTAATTTTTGTCTGGTTTTAATGTCAAGGCCACAAAGGATCACAGAAAAATGTTGCTGCATTTAATCTTCAGAAATTGTCATTTTCAGTCATATGACACCCAAAGAACAAACAAAAAAGCACAGAGTTAATGTCACACATTTTAACTGTTCAGAGATTTCCTTCTTTAAGAGCTATGTACTGACAGTTAACCCCAATAGTATTGTTACAAAAAGCATGGTCAAGGAGATGTAGTCATTCTGAAACACTAAGGAAAAATAAACACGTACCAAACCACTTGCACAACCACTGTGTTCACCAAACTTTTACCATGAAATATATTATAGAAAAAGTGTAAGAAAAACTGAGTCATATGTTAACTGAAGGGTTAGGCAGAATCAGATTAATGACATTATAACCTGCAGCACTAAAACTGAATAATGCTGCAGAGTAGGACAGCATCCAAGGGGAGAATGAATTACTATTAGTCAGGAAAGATAGACAGAAATAAAAAGGAAACTCATGATTGTAAGTATAGGTGTATAAATGGATCCACATATTTTGACAGACCTCTATCTGCAGGGGGGATAGATACTCTAGATAGATCCTCAAGAGTAGCAACTAAACCAGGGCTACAGCACATGATTGGCACAAGCATGTGCTAGCACAGGCACTTCTGAATAATCCAAATTTACAACAGTAACACACATCAAAGGGAAAGAACCTACCAGAACCTGCACTGCCAGACCTCAGTGCAGCCCACCTGTGAACCCAGCACTTGCTTCTCCAAAATCTATGGTTTACACTCTGTAAGCCTCCAGCCACCGGAACCTTTTTGTACACACCTTGTAGGCTAAGGCTCTACAGACAGAAGACTCATTCGTGCAGATTATACTGTGGATACACAGTTTTTTCATTCCAAGAAGAATAATATATTCTGGCATCTCTACCTGAATGGTGAGTTATTAACATGGTTAGCTGCCAGCCAGAAGCTGTACCAAAGGTGAAATGAAGCACCCCAAACATGCAAGCCGCAGTTCCGAAGCTATGATACAGCATGATTTTAACACCACTTCCAATATACTTTAAGCTCATCAGTCAAATATAATTATTGCTAAGTTTTTATTTGGCAGGAAACCACATTTTTAGTGGTATCCAAGAAGAATCCCGAACAGTCTAAACAAGTATTTTTTTTAAAACAATGAACAAAAGCTGTAGTGTGATCTAAATAGACTGAAATACAGCCTCTGAACAGTCTTTCATTTATTCTACAACAGTTTATTCCATAGAAAAGAAAAGCTGTATTTATACTAAAATTGCGCAGGTAAAGTGTCAGCTGAAGGCAAGTTTTGTATCTCAGCTCAGACCTGAGAAAAACAGTGAGTTAAATAAAGAGTGTCATCAGAAAGACTCTTCATAACATTGCTATAATTATGCAGAGTACCTAGATGTAATCTTAGACCTCACTGAAAAAAAAAAAAAAAACCCAAAAAAAAAAAAACCAAAAAAAAAAAAAGGCACACCACAAACTAGCACGTTGTAGTTATGCTTTGCCCTGCAGTGAACACGTGCAAGTTGGTCGTAACAGCCATAAGGAATATTTTTAAGATATATTTTTTACACACTTCAAGTATAGTGGCATTCTAGACATTGTGTATCTGTGTTCTTTCTTCTTTAGGGCACTTTTCTGAAAAGCTATGTTCATGAATCATGTAATTAGAAAGCTAGACAGCAGAGAATTGTTTATGTTCAAAGAAGCAAATACCCAGTGGTTTTACCCTGCTGCCAGAGAGCTAAGCGAAGCATGACTGTTACCGGTTCTCCAGATACTTAAATGTGTTACTCTGTCTTTAGGAAGGTAAGTCTGCCAGTTAATCTAAGTTGTTCCGCTTACAGAGGGAGTGTTGAATTTCCACCTCAATTTGAGGCATTGTATTGCCTTTCATCTTCTTTCTCCATCTCTCCAACCTCATCCAATACTGGAAATTAAACTAAAATCATCAAATAGTTTGGGTTGGAAGGGACCCTAAAGCTCATCTAGTTCCAACCCCCTGCCATGGGCAAGCACACCTTCCACTAGACCAGGTTGCTCAAAGCCCCATCCAGCCTGGCCTTGAACTCTGCCAGGGATGAGGCAGCCACAGCTTCTCTGGGCCCACAACTTCTCTGCAATGCTTGTAATTTAATTCCCTGGAAAAGGTTAAACTGTGTAAATAAGAACAAAACCAAAAAACCTACTGAAATAGAGTTGAAAGGAAAAAGAAAAACATAATTCCCACACAGCACCATTTGTGAAAAGACAATTGTGGGCCAAATTTTCATTTCAGGTATATGACAGTACTTCTAAACTTCTAAAACTAAACTTCTAAACATACAAGTTCCTACAAACAGAATCCAGCCCAAGTTACTATTATGTATTATAAACCCCATGGAGTACTAGAAGATTTACTTCAATCGTAGGTCATTAGCAGGATTAAAATATATGAATTCAAACCCAATATTTGCATCAACTTTGTTCTTATGGGTAAATTTAAATACTTAACACAAACTAGATTTTAGTATCTTTCTATGGCAACCATTACCAGAAAACTTAGCACAGAAATGTCAGCAAATCAGCAAGAACAGCGCTTTTCACAAAATTAAACAACTGGCATTAATTTAATTAGCAAAGATGGCATTAAGTCTGTCAGCCACAGTCTGAGTATGCATTGAATACCCAGACCCTGTGACATTTGTTCCCACTTGAAGAATATTGAAACAATCAACTCGCTCCTGAAAGGGAAATATTTTGCAATTCAAATGCAGTAGAACCTGCACTACTGCAACACAGCTTCTCTTTCACAGATGCACCAATATCCATCCCAAAGTATCACAGAAACAGCTCTGTATGAATCCTTTGGCTTACATTTAGTGATCATATTACTGAATGCCATTAGAGGATACATTTAGGCTAATGGTTTTAACCTAAAGTCTGGCACTTCAGTCAGAGCTCTTTAGAATACTGAGCAAATCACTAAGTTTCTCTGTTTCCACTCTATGAAACTGGACACGAGTAATTCCTTCCCATGTTAGGGCATTGCCAGAAAACTACACTAGCTGTTATTACGTACTCAATACTCATATGTACTCAACACTCATACTGCAATGGCTTAAGTTTTCACAAAGCTGCTGACAGTGAGAAGCAGCACAGCAAGCCTGTGTCTGAAACCACAATCACTCTTGAGAGGAAACTGGAATACAGAGAGTTTACAAACTGAGAACGGATGTTATAGAATTTCTTCCTATGTCTGTATGAGGCTAGGAAGACTTCTCAGTTTCCTAATTTTTCTGGTTCAACTTTTCTGTCCCAAGTTTTCCTCAACTGAAAAACAGGGGCAATGCCTTACAAGTCTTAATTTCAACATGAAGTATACTTACTCTTGCAGAAAATCCAATAAAAAAAAAAAAAAGCATTAGTATAAAACAAGATGTTAACTGCAGTCATTTAGGATTATAACACATCTAAAACCACTTATATGGTATGAATAGGTTATTTTAAAACTTGTGAAAGCTTAAATTATAAATGCTGCTATAGCTAGTGGCAAAGTTAAGAACCCAGAAGCACAGACTTTTTTCTTAAAAGGTAGTCAAGTGGTGTAGCACTGTGAATGACACAAAAGGTTATAACACTCAGCCAGAACTCTGCTTTTACTACGTCCTGTCTTACCCAAACTTGGGCACAGAGCAAGGTTTCCTAAGCTCACCTCTCCCATGCTGAAGTATTTTGAAAACAATTTTCTGAAACAGGTAAGGTATCAGTTCTAAATGGAAGTTTCAGAACTTCAATGCTGACAGGATTAGAAGCCACAAAAGCACTTTAAAAGGAAGCTACAATTTTTAAAAAGTGTTCACAATCCATATGGGGACAAAGTTGTAGTGAGGCTTAAAAACACTTCATGTAAAACAAAACATCCCCTTTTCCTGGATCATTTTTTGACAGAAGAGTGGTTAGCATACAAGAAAAACTGGGCTGACGGAGCTCCAGAGAATAAGTAAAAACCAGGCACTTATAGGGTGCCCACACATAGCACACAGCACAAGCCTGCTTTTCCAAAGACAGGTGAAACCGGAGTTTAAGCAGACAGTTGCAGTTTACAAATAAGGTTTTTACCTTGCAACAGCTCAGTCAGTAATGCTGCAGTGTAACACATCAGAACTGACCATCAAGTATTCGAACTTGTTACCCTAAAGTCAGGAAGACAGTTTGGATGAATTTGATGTTAAAATGAACAGGTTTTGAAGATTCCTAGTATCTGCAGGCACTTTTAAAGTGAATATGAACTTCTTCAAGTGCACAGTTAGGAAGCAGTTTGATACAGCAGAACACGGTAGTAACTAACAAGTAAGGGCTGGTACTGTGCCTTCCCTCCAGTTGTGCATTCTGGTATCTTGCATTAACTGTGACATCCTGCTAGGAATTTATTTGGAGCCCTAAATGAACAAAAACCTGACCCTAAAATATATACATACACACACTCATAAATATGTGTCAGTTGTGGGAGGGCTACGTTAACTTCCCAAATCAGAGGAATTCAAGAGGTAGTTGAACAAAAAGCAAGCAGCCCTTTCCATTGCTCTAGCAATAGTGCACCTTGAGAAGGCAAGCCAAAACTCAGCAAGTTTCAAACCCATGAGATAATCATTGCCAGGAATAATGTTCATAATGCCTCCAGACAACAGCTCTGTATTGTCAGGTGGGCAAAATGCTAGATAGGAAAATTATGGTGTTTAAGAGGCTTAGTGAATAAATGCCAGCAAGGAACAACTGGTGATCATTTACAGAAATTACACATCCCATCTTCAATTTAAAGGGTGTTAGCATTTTCCCCTCACATGCTGAGAAGGTGAAAGGAGCCCATGACAGTGCAGTGAAAAGATGTGAGCATACACTGGAGGATTTTAAAA